>NC_090437.1:811330990-811637733 GCF_031143425.1 Pleurodeles waltl | reverse complement strand
GTGCTAATTCCTCAGATGCACTCCACATGTTATTAGCAGCAAAATATCCAATGGCATAAAAAAAGAGTTTAAAAGGGAAATTACGTTTTGTTTTGTTGGAGTACAACGAGGACAGACATGGTACATTTTCTCATTGTAAAATTCAGTCATTTACAATGACCAGGATACATTTGCCTTGAGGAAACAATCCTATAATAAGGTTGAAAAATGAATGAAACTCTGTGGAATGCTCCTATTTACATTTATTAGTTTGTTTTGGCAAATCACTCCCTCTCACAGAGTTCACTTTTTAAGTACTTTTTGTCTAACTTTGCTTTCTGAAAATAATACTTGAAATTCCCTGGTGGCCACAACCAGGAATGAGGATGTATTGATCGATGTTTTCAATGAAAATTACAGTACACGTAGTAAAACAACAGTTTATATGTTTCCATCTTGCATTTGGATATTAGTTCACTTGGGAAATCCACTGGTACTTTAACAACAGTCAGTGTTAAGAGAGAGAGCACAAGAGAGAGATAGAATGAGTGTTAAAGTGAGAGACAAAGGTTTAAGGAGAGGGATAGAGGGAAAAAGAGAAAGAACTATGTTGTGGTTTAGATATTCATATGTGAAATTTTCACAACAACTCTAACGTTATTAGGTTATGATGAAAAGGAATACAGTGGAAATGCGTAGCCATGAAGTTTACCACTATATGAGTTCAAATGTGGTACCATTTTGTAGTATTCTTATGTAATAGAATTGTAGTGTGTGGAGCATTCCGTACATTCTCTTTCATACTGTATGATGTAATCTGTTAGAATGTTTGTGTTTGAAAGCAGGTGGTGATTCCTTGGGAGTGTCGGAAGGGTCCTTGGTTGCTACATGACCTTGTAGCTGTATCAATAAACTTAGTTTGATCAATGTCCTGCATCCAACGATTTCCCTGCATTTTTGAGGCGATTACCTTGCTACATGGTCCAACACAGCGTGAAAGCCTCCTCTGTAGTTACTTTATCTTTTTCCCTCTGATGCATAGAGTGTATGCTACTTTCACAGGAATTTCTGCCGCTCTCCTGTCTTTCCTACTCTGAGGACTCCTGCTCGTCTGTAGAGCAGAGAGATGCTGTGAACCTGGGTGGTGCCTCTTGTCAGATACCGGTGATCAGTCCCAACTAATTTTCTGGGTTGTTGTTGGTCTAGTTGTTTTGGCTGCAATCTTTGGAGTACACTGTGCACCGCCAACACATTCACACACACACTCCGTGCAGCAGCAGCAGCCATCTTGGGAGAGCTGATGTGACGTTTTAGCATTGGTACTCGTCAGGGCTAGTCTGGTGATGCACACAACTAACACTATCTTTATTTAAACATCATCTTATGTTCATGTTACCAGGTACTCTGTCATCATTGAAGATTACACAGTGATGCACACTTTTATAGCATGTATTATACTGTCCAGTGTTTCCCTGCCGTGCATACCTTAACATTTATTGCACATGATACATAACAGCATATTCATGCACTTTCTGGTGATATGCACACCTAGAGAGCACATTTAAACTTTCATTCTGTTAGTTGCACACCTCCACAGAGTCAGTTTAAGGTACTTTGCAGTGATGTGCACACCTAAAAAGAGCAGTCTTTGGTATATTTCATTTTAGATGCATGCATGATATTTATACCTTAAAAATATTTATCAATGAGTTTTCTATCCAGTGATTGTTTTAGCTTACAAGCAGGTCTAATTCTCTAATTTTGAGTATTGCTCCTTTGGAGTTCTAAAGTTAAGCAGTACATTATTCAATCTATAGAGCATGGGGACAGTGTGTATTTTACTATTTGCCCCAATCATTGAAGCTGTGTTTTTCCCTCACAGTTAAGAGTATTTAAATATCTGAGTATTTTTCATAATATATTTGTTTTGTTCTGCTAGTTTATTTATTACAATTCCATCAGTTTTAGAAACTCATGTTAGATGGGGGATTTGGTTTGATGCCTTTTGTTAGACCTGACAGCCTTAGGGTGATCACACTCAACTTTTTGCCTGCCTCCCTCCACTTTTTGACACTGTTTTTGCTGGTTTTAGGAGTCTGCACACTTTACCACTGCTAACCAGTGCTAAAGTGCATATGCTCTCTCCCTTAAAACATGGTGACATTGGCTCTTACCCAATTGGCTTATTTAATGTACTTATTAGTCCTTAGTAAAGTGCACTACATGTGCCCAGGGCCTGTAGATTGAATGCTACTAGTGGCCCTGCAGAACTGATTGTGCCACCCACATAAATAGCCCCTTAACCATGTCTCAGGCCTGCCGTTGCAAGGTCTGTGTGTGCAGTTTCACTGCCAATTCGACTTGGGATTTAAAAGTACTTGCTAAGCCTTAAACTCCACTTTGTCTACATACAAGTCACCCCAAGGGTATACCCTAGGTTACCCATAGGGCAGGGTACTAGGTAGATAAAAGGCAGGACATATACCTGTGTAGTTTATATGTCCTGATAGTGTAAAACTCCTAAATTCGTTTTTCACTTTTGTGAGGCCTGCTCCTTTCATAGGCTAACATTAGAGCTACCCCGTTTGAGTGGTAGATTCTGATCTGAAAGGAGTAACAGGGTCATATTTAGTATTGCCAGAATGGTACTACAAAATCCTGCTGACTGGTGAAGTTGGATTTCATATTGCTATGTTAGAAATGCCACTTTTAGAAAGTGAGCATTTCTCTGCACTTAAATCCTTCTGTGCCTTACAATCCACGTCTGGCTAGATTAGTTGACAGCTCCCTTGTGCATTTCACTCAGACAACCCCAGACACAGGATGCTCAGTCACACCTGCACACATCTGCATACTGAATGGGTCTTCCTGGGCTGGGAGGGAGGAGGGCCTGACACATTTGAAAGGACAGTGGCCTGCCCTCACACAATGGACTGCCGAACCCCCTACTGGGACCCTGGTGGACAGGATGGAACTGAAAGGAGACCTTGTGCACTTCTAAGCCACTCTTTGAAGTTTCCCCAACTTCAAAGGCTCATTTGGGTATATAGACTGGGTCCCTGGCCCTACCAACTCAGACACTTCTTGGCAAGATACCTACTGGGAAAGGAGCTCCGAACCAGAACTTGCAACATGCTGAGAGAAGCTGCCTGGCTTCCCAAAGGACTCACCTGACTGATTTGCTGTAAAGGACTGCTGCCATGCTGTTGCCCTGCTTCCTTGCTTCCCTCTGGCTCTTCTGTGAAGTGCTCTCCAAGGGCTTGGATTGCTTGCCTCACGTTTCATGAAGTCTCAGGGCCAAAAAGACTTAATCTCTGCAAAGAACTCCTTGTGCAGTGAAAATTGACACACAGCCTGCCAGAATCGACGCAGAGCTTGTCCTGCGGTGAGAAAATCACTCCCTGAGTGAAGATCGACGCAGCACCAGCGTTGCAATCTGAACTTCGACGCACGGTCCACTGGATCGACGCATATCTGAGCCGGAATGATGTAGCCCGAATTCCTGCAAGAGGAATCGACGCAGAGCCTGCAGTGCGACAGAAATTTCCCTGCATCGCCCACCGGATGCACGTCCAGGATTTCTCCACTTCATCCCCAGGGCATCCAAATACCCTGCAACCAAAGAGGATCCAAATCTGCGTGCCAGAAATTGACTCAAAGCCCTTGTTGCGTGGAAAAGCATCGACACATTGTCTGTGTGCGCCGGGAGAACAGATGCACACCTCCCCGTTTTCCAAGCATCTCATCCTCTGCAGTCCCTTGCGGATAATTTAGACGCCAACCAGGTACTTTGTGATTGCAAGAGACACTTATTGCTTTTTAAGAACTAAAGGCTCTATTTATCATTGCAAGAGTGATATTTCAACTTCTACTTATCAAATCTTGATCGTTTTGATATTAATCTACTCAGATAAATATCATATCGTTTTCTAAACCTATGTGGTGTCTTTTTGTAGGGTTCCACTGTGTTATTTCATTATTTATTGCACAAATACTTTACACATTGCCTTTTAGGTTAAGCCTGACTGCTCAGTGCCAAGCTACCAGAGGGTGGGCACAGGATAATTTGTATTGTGTGTGACTTACCCTGACTACAGTGATGGTCCTTGCTTGGACAGGGGGTAACCTGACTGCAAACCAAAGACCCCATTTCCAACACCTTTGATACTTATTTGGGGGCACTAGGATCCTCAAGATTTGGGTCTGAAGGAAAACAGGCCCATATTTATACTTTTTGACGCAAAACTGCGCTAACGTAGTTTTGCGTCCAAAAAATTAGCGCCGGCTAACGCCATTCTGAAGCGCCATGCGGGCGCCGTATTTATTGAATGACGTTAGCCGGCGTTAGCCGCCGGCGCCGTCTGGTGTGCGTTAAAAAAAACGACGTACACCAGGCAGCGTCGGCGTAGGGGGATATGGGGCTTGGGCGTCAAGAAATGGGGCAAGTCAGGTTGAGGCAATTTTTTCGCCTCAACCCGATTTGCGCCATTTTTTACGACTCCCAACCCCCATAGAAATGACTCCTGTCTTAGCAAAGACAGGAGTCATGCCCCCTTGCCCAATGGCCATGCTCAGGGGACTTCTGTCCCCTGGGCATGGTCATTGGGCATAGTGGCATGTAGGGGGGCACAAATCAGGCCCCCCTATGCCACAAAAAAAAAAAAAAAAAACACTTTCCTGAACTTACCTTAATGTCCCTGGGATGGGTCCCTCCAGCCTTGGGTGTCCTCCTGGGGTGGGCAAGGGTGACAGGGGGTGTCCCTGGGGGCATGGGAGGGCACCTCTGGGCTCCTTCAGAGCCCACAGGTCCCTTAACGCCTGCCTTTTGCAGGCACTAAAAAACGGCGCAAAAGCGGCCGTACGTCATTTTTTTTGACCCAACCACTCCCGGGCGTGATTTTTGCCCGGGAGTATAAATCCGACGCACATGCCTCGGAGTCGATTTTTTAGACGGGAACGCCTACCTTGCATATAATTAACGCAAAGTAGGTGTCCACGCTAAAATATGACGCTAACTCCATGGACTTTGGCGCTAGACGCGTCTAACGACAAAGTATAAATATGGAATTAGTTTTGCGTTGAAATTGCGTAAAAAAAAACGACGCAATTCCGGCGCAAACGGAGTATAAATATGCCCCACAATGTTTACTTCCCATTCATTAGGATTTGAAGGTAGGTCTATATTTAAACATTTACCAGATCTTCCACATGTAGAAGGAGAGAATGTTGGCTCATATTTGGAAGCTGTGCAAAAACTCCAGAACAGATTTGTTAAACAGCCTAGTTTGATGGTATTATTTTACAAGTTCTTTAAAAGGAAAGAAAATGATGAAGAGGATTTTCATACTTATATTTCAGTTTTTCGCAGATTGATGTCTGCTTGTCATTTTGAAGCCTTCACTAACCAGCTAATCAGAGACCAGTTTGTGTGCTATTGTAAAGACAAGCAGACACAACAGAAATTGTTGACTATGGGAAATCCCTCCATAGAAGCCATCACAATTGCAAAAAGTATAGAGATTTCATAAATGTCTGTAAAAAGGTTAGAGGATAAACCTGTTGAAGTGATAAATGTGGTGGGTGCACAGAATTTCATCAGAAACCTAAATTAAATTAAAATCCTGGCTCAATCAAGCAAGTTAAAGGGGACAACTTTGGCTCTGGCAATTCCAATATGTGTTTCTGGTGTGGTAATCCTCCATATATTAAAGGAAGAAAATGTCCTGCAGCCAACATAACATCAAATTATTGCATGAAGGTTGGACATTTTGCTAAAGTGTGTTTCAAAAACAAAACATAAAAAATCGATAACATTTATAGTTGAGTTTGAAGAGGAGTCTTAGGTGGAGATTTAATCTGTAATTGCAGATGAACATGTTTGCTTTCAAGAAAATGATGACACTGCCAAAAATTACAGATCCATAATAGGTGATCCTGCCAGGTTTTTTGACCCTATTGATGAAATAGGTGTTGGAGATGAAGTTTTCCATCTATTAATGGATTCTGGGGCCAGGATGGGACTGAACATTTTGGAATGGTTCCATCAAGGGCTATTGGTGATGTATGATATTGAGACCTGAGGCAAAAGAAAATATCCTAGTAGTTGACTGCAAAGAGATAAGCCAAGATTGGAAGAAACATTTTCCCACTGTGTTTAGTGAGGAGTTAGGTAAAACTTGTGGTTTCAAACATAAAATCAAAATAAAGGAAAAAGCTACTCCGGTGTTAGAAATTGGGTCTCTAGTTGGCAGTGGCATGCACCCTGTCCAAGTAGGGGCCACAATCCTACTCCGGGTAAGTCACAACATACCCTAAATTATCATGGCACAGAGCAGGCAGGCTTAACTTAGAAGGCAATGTGTGAAATAGTTGTGCAACAACTCATTCAGAAACACAGTTAAGACACCACAAAAAGTACTCCACACCAGTTTAGGAAAAAAGATAATATTTATCTGAAGAAATAATACCAAAATGACAAGAATCCAATATGCACAAGTCAATATATCACTTTTTAGAAGTTTAGGTAAGTCTTAATCCGTAGGAAACAATGGATGCACAGGCACAAAGAACGTGGCATGTGTCAAAAATAATGAGGCAGAGGGCCACAGAGGAGGAGATGCATCAGAAACTAAAGTGATGCATTGATTTTTCTGGCATGGCAGAGGTGATTCGTTGATTCTTTCCTTGCGGACAAGATGATGCATTGATTTCCAAGTGCACAGCCTTGTATCCTTACTGCGTTGCGGGGATAATTTGATGCCCAGGGATGATATGTTGAAAATCCAAAATGCACTGCGAGGATAAAACAGGTGCTGCAGCAATTTGGTAGGTGCTCTGCAATTTACCAGCCCGAGATGGGCGCTGCATCGATTCTGCAAGCGATTCGTCAATTTTTGCAGGTGTTTCATTGGTTTTCCAGCAGAGTGGATTTTCTCTCTCTGGTGAAGTCTTTGATGGCCCTGAGACTTCTTAACAGGAGGCAAGCTCAGTCCAAGTCCTTGGAGATTACTTGTGGGGGAAGGTAAACTCCTTCCAGCAGTCTCAGGGAACAGGGCAACAAGCACCAGAGCAGTCCTTCCAGAAAAGCAGTCCAGATGGGACCTTTGGACAGCATGGCAGTTCTTCTGAGAGTCCATTTGTAGGTCCAGAAGTGTCTGATTTTAGGGGGGTCACAGACCCAGTATGTATACCCAAATGTGCCTTTGAAGTGGGAAAACTTCAAAGAATTGTTTTGAAGTGCACCACCATCACCTATCAATCCAGTCCTGTCTGCCAGTAGATCTGTGAGGGGTCATCAGTCCTTTGTGTGAGGTCAGGCCACTAGCCTTTGAAGTGTAAGTGAGAGCCCCTCCACCCTTCTTGCCCAGGAAGACCCATCAGTAAGCAGATGAATGCAGATGCAGCTCAGTATCCTGTGTTTATGACTGCCTGGGCAGAATGAACAAGGGGAGTTGTCAACCAGCACAGACCAGACGTGGATTGGAGACAGGCTGTAAGGCACACAGACCAGTAAGTGCAGATAAATTCCTACTTTCTAAAAGTGGCATTTCTAAAATAGCAATGTTAAATCCAACTTCACCAGTAAGCAGGATTTTTCGCTTCCCTTCCAACCATGCCAAACATGGCAGTGCCACTCCTATCTGGTCCCTGCGACCAACCCTATAACCACGTAATCCTGCATGGCCCCTCCACTTCAGGCTGATACCAGGGACTCCATCCCCCAGGGCCCAGCATATATATATTTTTTTTGGGGGGGAAAGGGGATGCCCTGGCCTGATCTCACTCCAAAGACCCCATCCCCAGAGCCTGGACTAAACATTTATTTTTTTGTTGGCAAGGGGGCTGTGCTGTGCCCCTCCCCATGCCAATCTCACTCCAGGGACCCAATTCCCCGGAGCCTGGCTTAATCATTACATTTATTGGGGGTGGCGGACTGCATGCCCCCTCTTTCCCAGGCCGATCTTGGTCCTGGGGCCTGGCCTAATTATTTTTTTCTAGGGGGAGGGGGCCGTGTGGCCCCCTCACCAGGGCCGATTTCAGCCCTAGGGAACCCATCCCCCAGAGCCCAGCCATGTGACCTGGGTGCCCCCTAGGGCACCCGGGCTCAATGTTGGGGACTATGGGGGGAGCCTGAAGGCCACCACAGTCCCAGCTGGCTCCCCACCTCCTGCAGGAGCCAGCATTGCTGTCACAGAGAAGGAGCCAAGCCACAGTTCACACTCTGCTCCGATGAAGGGAGAGCTGTCTGGGCATCATGGCCCCCTACATAGATGTACATTAAAGCCCTGGGGAGATGGCAGTACCTGGAGCTGTGGGGGCCCGGGTGGCCCCCCCTTACAATTTTATGAATGCCCGGGGGAGATAGTGGTCCCCTGGTCTGCAGGGGGGGGCAGATGGCCCCCAGCATTAAAATTGTCAATGCCCCCGGGACTTGGCTCCACCCGGGTTCTTCAGAATTACAAAGTGTGGGAGGCCGTGCATTGGATTAGTGACCTCCATTGCGAATTTGCTGCCCCTTTTAATTTTTTTTGCTTTTTTATGGGACTCAGCTGAAGCTGAGTCCCAAGATGGCTGCCAACACTTCCTTGTTGAAGTATTGGCAGCCAATCAGATCTCAGCATGAGATCGGGAGAGGTGGCGAATCCTTTGTGTCCCTATATATACAAATTTGGATATTCTTTATTTTCTCTAAAGCTACAGAATGGATTTACACCAAATATCAAAATGTTTTGCTTTCTCAACCAAGAGCTACCTTTCTGCCAAATTTAGTGTAATTCTTTCCAGTGGTTTCAGTGCTATCACTGTTCAAAATCCCTATGTAAAAATAAATGGAGAAAACGCATTTTGGGACCCCTCTTTTTCTCGAGCCCTGCTTGATTGATCATCCTAAAACTTTCAAACAGATGCTGAAGTGAGCGTCATATTTTCTTGGAAAGTTTTGTGAAGATTAATCAAATTTATTAGTAAAACAAAAACACTTTTTCAATAGGAACTAGGTCTTAACTTTAACTAACTAGTGGCGACTGCTACTATGTTTAAATGTTTTATATATATATTATTTTATATATTATTATTATTATATATATATATATATATATATATATATATATATAATAATAATAATACCAAACATCTTGCGTCACTGTATAGAATTATACCAAAACAATCCCTTCTCACTTAGATGTTCATGTATTAAATAAACATTAAAATGTATATATGCAATTATAACTGGTGCAAGCACACAGCCAACTTGTACATGTATAAGTCAGTTTTATATCGGAACAACGAATGCTCCAACCACCCATGCCTGAACAACGAGGTTGGAACAACGACCTCGTTGTTACCACTAATGCCTTTACCACGAATGCCTTAATAACGATTTTTCATTGTAAAGGCATTCCTGGTAAAGGCATTAGTGAACGGCATGCATGGTTCCAGCATGCGCCCCCCCTGGCCCCTCACCCCTAAAAATTACTGCGACCCCAACCCCCCTCCCCTAAAACCTAAAGCACCCCAACCCCCGCCCCACCCCTAAAACCTAAACCCTGACCCCCCTCCCCGCCCTAAACCTTAATCACCCCGAGCCCCCACCCCCAAAAACTAAAAATACCCTGACTCCCCGCCCCTAAAACCTAAAGCACTCCAACCCCCTCACCCCTCACCCCACCCCTAAAACCTAAACCCTGACCCCCCTCCACGAGTCCCCCCACCCCACCCCTAAAACTAAAAATGCCCGACCCTCCTGCCCTTAAAACAGCCCCAGCCCAACATACCTCCTCCTTGATCGCGTCATCCTCCTCAGCCGACTCCCTTCTTCTGTGCCTTACTCACGCATGTACGTGGTTCAGCACATGTGTGGTTAAGACCCTGAACAAGGAAGTAGTGGAAAACGAAAGCGTTGTTCAGGACTCGTTGTTCGGGATGCTTACCGTATAAGTCTAAATAAATGGTAAAGTTTAGACAGTTACAAATTCTGTTTTTCAACTGACAGGTGTGCATTTCTTCACACACAGCATTCATCTAACATAGAATTATTTTTATCTCTATGATAAAGGTGCTTGCACTTACAAGATACTAGATATGCTACCTATTACCGCTAAAAATTGAAATCTTGCCGGGTGTCACAAATAATAAAACCTTCCAATAAATCCCTTGCATTTCTCATGACACAGTCCACAGGCTAAGGGAGAAAACTAGCACTTTTTCTTTTGGCTCATACTGGTTCAAAATGAATATGGATTACTCCGGACCTATTCCTCACGATTTTACAG
Source organism: Pleurodeles waltl (assembly GCF_031143425.1). Taxonomy (NCBI): domain Eukaryota; kingdom Metazoa; phylum Chordata; class Amphibia; order Caudata; family Salamandridae; genus Pleurodeles; species Pleurodeles waltl. Next base: position 811,627,483 of record NC_090437.1, on the reverse strand, counting down.
GAAATTACATTTAATTTTTAACCTTGATCAACCTTCATAAGAGCAACTGAGAAAGCCAATATTACGTAGATTGGTACACCAAATCATGCATTTCTTATTGAAAAAAAACCTTTTGTATTTACATCGAATGCATTGCGGGAGCTTCAACAGTAATAAATCACTGAATTAATTCACAGATAAGTATTTACATTTAAGACACAAATTGCATCTTTTTTTTAGAGCGGCATCCCAAGTCCACAGTTATTAATGTGTGTTATTTTCACTAGCAGGACAAAGGCAATATGGATTGCACAGATGTTAAAATCCACCAGCACTAATACATCGTAATATCAAATGCTAGAATCTAGACAGTTGTAAGAAATTAAAATCAACTCCCATGCATCAGCACTGCTAAAGCCATCAATGAACTTAACACAAAAAAATAAATGTAAGCTGCTAAACAAATATATTAACAATGTGAATGTACTTAATTGTATACTGGTTAAATTAAGTTGCGGGAGCTGTAATTCACTTAGACAGGGACCTGTTCTACTACGTTGCTAGCATTGATCTCTAATCAACACATTTTCCAGCAGAGCAGAAATTGGTGAAGCGTGTCCATCAAATACTTATATTGTTTTACATCAAATTTATAAATGAATATTTGAGCTAAGAGGAGACGTGGTGAATTTATTTATCAGGTTTTAAGTGGTGGAAGGAAACTCCAGGTTAAGAAACTATGGGGGTCATTCTGACCTCGGCGGTAAAAGCCGCTTACCGCCGGTCAGAAGGCCGCCACAATACCGCCGCGGTCAGCCGCCACGGACATTCTGACCCACAACTGCAAAACCTCCAAAAATCCGCCCTCCACTGCAGTCCGCCACATCAGCGGCCAGCGGTAAACTGGAGAAGACCAAACCTCCACCGCCACGCCAACAGAAATACGCCCATCCCATTATGACCCGCAAATCCACGCGGCGGTCATTCAACCGCGGTATTCCATTGGCGGTACACACCGCCGCGGTCAAAATACACACACCTTTACAAACCCCTACCACATTGGACAATTTGAAAGGCACACACCTGAAACACATACACACACCACTCCCACACATCCAATACCATATAAAACACACACCCACATCAACCACAAACCCCTACCAACAAAAACCAGAGACGAAGGAGAGAGAGACACATCAGAGAATAGATAGCCAGACACACAGAGGCACACCACAACATCACACACACCACATAGAAGCACAAAGCACCACACACCAACACACACATCATCACATACACCACCCCACACCTCATACACACCACCCCATGGCACCACAAAGGCACCCACGCTTTTCGGACCAAGAACTCCGGGTCATGGTGGAGGAGATCATAAGAGTGGAACCCCAGCTCTTCGGCTCACAGGTTCAGCACACCACCATAGCAAGGAAGGCGGAGCTCTGGCAGCGGATCGTGGACAGGGTCAACGCGGTGGGACAGCATCGCAGAAATCGAGAGGACATCCGCAAACGATGGAACGACCTACGGGGGAAGGTGCGCTCGATGGTCTCGCGACACAACATCGCAGTGCAGAAGACTGGCAGGGGACCCCCACCCACTCCACCCGAATTCACAACATGGGAGCAAGAGGTACTAAACATCCTGCATCCTGATGGCCTCGCTGGAGTACACGGAGGAATGGACTCTGGTAAGTACAAGGCCAACCACTTCACCCTCCCCCCCCCAGCATGCTAACCCCCACCCTCACCCCCAGCACACATCCTCCCTGAGAATGTCTCTCCAGCACAACCCACCCAACACCAACCCCTGCATGCCATCCCCAAACTATGGACACCCATCACCTAAGCATGACCACTGCACATACCCATCCCCCCCCCACAAAACACCCTCACAACACCTCCCCCAAGGGAATGCCAGCACTGGGGGACAAGGGCACCCATAAAACGCAAGCTAATGCACACACAGAAACAATAACCATACCCTCTTACCCCATGCAGGACCCGAACGACAACACACCGGTCAGGAGGGACCAGAAATGTCCATCCCACCCCCGGAACAGGCCCCTAGTGATGACAGCAGCTCTGTCGACCTGGAACCTGACGACCAGCCCGGACCATCGGGGACCTCTGGGCAGTCGGTTCCCCTCACCCAGACACAGGCCACTGCAGACCCAACCCCCTCTGGGAACAACAGCACAGCTCCCACCCAGCGGGCCCATGCCTCTGTCTCTAGGACAGGTCAAGCAGCGGTGTGTCTACCACTACAGGGCCCCCAGGGTAACCCACCAACCCAACAACAACAGGGACCTGGGGGCAGTGGGAGTGGGCACACCGTCCAGGGGACAGAGGCCCAGGGAAACAGGGCAACTCGGAGGGCTGCTGTGCGACAGGGGGGGGAGGAGAGGCCCAGGGAACCCACTCTCCAAGAGGCCCTCACCACCATCATGGCAGCCTACCACCACTCACAAGAGACAATGGCGACGGTACTGGCCAGGTTCCAGGAGATCCAGGCACAGCAGGAGCAACGCTACATGGGGTTCAGCGACCAACTCACCAAAATCTCAACCGCTATGGGGAGCATAGTCCAGGCCCTGAACCGTATAGAGGACACGTTTCGGGACCATGTGGCATCACACAGGGCCCCTGTCACTAGCCAGGAACAGGAACAGCCTACCACCTCCGCCGGCGCTAGTGGACAGGAGGCCCCACCACAACGACAGCCCACCAGAACCCCACCTCCTGCTGAACAACAACCGCCCCGCAAAAGGAGCCTGAGATTAAAAAAAACGACAGAGTAGGATGTCAAGACCCCCGCCAGCATCACATACCCCCTGAAGTCCTCCCACTGTTCCACATTGCCACCCTGTCAAACCTTGAACTGCCACTGCTCCATCCTGCCACAGGCATATGGACAATGCAACTGTGAGACTGAGAACTGGACACTGCCATGGACATTACTCCACCCCCACCCATCACTGTTTCACTATCATGTACCAATATCTATGCACTAATAATAAATCACACATTGCACTGAAATCAATCAGGACTCAGCCTGTCTTATTTACAAATGTATGACACATTACATATCAATTACGTATTATTAACATTGTGAATTACACATACCGAGGTAACTTAGCATTAGTCCATGGGCCAACCAAGCCGAGGTCACGCAGTGGCTCATACAGCACAGAAAAGGGAAGGGAAAATCAAACATCATGTTTATAGTTCTGGGGGAAATCGACAAAGTTGAGATGCAGGAGGCTTTCAGGAAATGTAAAATGGCATGGGTGATTATTACCTGTGTGCTACTGGAAATACTGTTCTATTACTCTGTCCCTGTTGTCTGTGTCGTCCTCTGAGTCTTCCTCCTCTTCACTCTCCGCAGGCTCCACAGCTGCTTCAACACCACCATCTGCACCATCCTCCTGCAGGAAAGGAACCTGACGTCGCAATGCCAGATTGTGAAGCATACAGCAGGCCACGATGATGTGGCACACCTTCTTTGGTGAGTACATCAGGGATCCCCCTGTCATATGCAGGCACCTAAACCTGGCCTTCAGGAGGCCAAAGGTCCTTTCGATGATCCTCCTAGTTCGCCCATGGGCCTCATTGTACCGTTCCTCTGCCCTGGTCCGGGGATTCCTCACTGGGGTCAGTAGCCAAGGCAGGTTGGGGTAACCAGAGTCACCTATTAGCCACACACGTTGTCTCTGTAGCTGCTCCATCACATAGGGGATGCTGCTATTTCGCATAACATACGCGTCATGCACTGACCCTGGGAACTTGGCATTTACATGGGAGATGTACTGGTCAGCCAAACAGACCACCTGGACATTCATCGAATGATAACTTTTTCTGTTTCTGTACTCCTGCTCATCGTCTTTTGGGGGTACCAATGCCACATGGGTCCCATCAATGGCACCAATGATGTTGGGGATATGTCCAAGGGCATAGAAATCACCCTTCACTGTAGGCAAGTCACCCTCCTCTGGGAAAATGATGTATCTCCGCATGAGTTTCATCAGGGCAGACAACACTGCTCAAAATCTTTGAAAACATAGGCTGAGACATTCCAGATGACATGGCCACTGTTGTCTGGAATGACCCAGTTGCCAAAAAATGGAGGACTGACAAAACCTGCACCAGAGGGGGAATCCCTGTGGGTTGGCGGATGGGGGACATCAGGGCTGGCTCCAGCTGGGCACACAGTTCATGGATAGTGGCACGGTCAAGTCTGTATCGAAGTATTAAATGGCGTTCTTCCATTGTCAACAGGTCCACCAGCGGTCGGTACACGCGAGGATTCGTCCTTCTCCTCGCAAGTCCCAGCGGACGGTGCCTAGGAAGGACAACATGGAGCACAGAGTCAGGCAAACCACAGGTACGTACAGACAGCTTGCACAGTTAAAGAATGGCAATGGGTTGAAAGGCGTGTATGTGTGGCAATGCAAGGCCTAGGCCTGTGTGTCGCAGTCAAAATTAAGCCATGTAGGCCCTTGAAATGGCGGCTGCCTGACCTGTGAAGTGGGACAATGGGATGTGAGGTCAATGCGCTGGCGGGGCACACCGTGGCGGTAGGCGGTCGAACACCGCGGCGCAAAGCCGCATTGGTTAACATTGAACCCTATGGGTTTCAGGAGCCAATGACGATGTGCACCGGCGGTCGCGGTACGCACCGCCGCGGTACGCACCGCCGCGGGCGTGCCCGCCATTTCCTAGCTGATTGATCACTCGAGACCTGATCATCCACAGGAGAGGACCTATACTGCAAGTGCTGCTGTGACCTCGGTCTGGAAGTGACAATGGCTGCTGCGACTGGGGAAAGGGCCCCTGCCTTCACGTCTGAAGAGTTGGAGAAGCTCGTGGATGGGGTCCTCCCCCAGTATGCGCTACTCTACGGTCCTCCAGACCAACAAGTGAGTACACCGGGTGCACATGGAATGGGCTATGCCTGTGTGGATTGGGGTGGATGTAAGTTGGTGGGGTGGGGGGCGAATGAGGAGTGCAACGCACGACAGATGAGAGCATGTGCCATATGGCAAAGTTGGTGGGGGGGGCCAATCACATCTAACATGCAGGTCATTGATGATTTCCTCCTTTCCACCCTGTACATGTCAAATAGGTCAGCGCCCATCAGAAGATCGAGATTTGGCGTGCCATCGCCAAGGAAGTCTGGAACTTGGGGGACCACAACAGACGGGGCACCCACTGCCGCAAGAGGTGGGAGGACATCCGCCGCGGAACAAGGAAGACCGCAGAAACACTGCTGGGGGTGGCCTCCCAACCTAGGAGGAGTGCCAGTCGCACCATGACCCCCCTGATGTCCCGGATCCTGGCGGTGGCCTACCCTGAATTGGATGGGCGCTTTAAGACATCACAGCAGACACAAGGGGGTGAGTATCAGCACATTCTCCTATCTTTCTGCGCAGTGGAGGCGTCTGGGTGGGGGAGGAGGGCTGTGGGTGACATTAGGCCAGGGCGCTTTCTGTAGTGTAGTCCTCTCCCTTAGGCATGGCCCTGTGCCCCCGGCCCCCACCTCTGTAGGGTGACAAGTACAGCCATTGAAGGTCCAGCATCACCCATGTGCGCGTTTCACGTCTCTTGGCCTGTTGCCCTAGTCAGTAGTACTGAGTAGTGTACCCCGAATGCGCGGCTTAGTGCATGAGGCTCCTGTGTCTGTCCTCTCCGCCAAAGGTGTTGACATTGCATGCACTCAACCTGGTCTTTTTTCTCCCCCCACCCTTTCTCTTCATCTTCTTGTGCATGTGTGCATTAGCATCATCAGGCGGAGGAGATTTGGCATCGGAGCACGAGGTAGCTGCAGGATACAAGGCCCCGGTGGGCCCAGGAACAGACACCGAGGGCACCAGTGATCCGGAGGGCGAGGGGAGCACCACGACGGGGACCGCTGGTGAGAGCAGCGACAGCAACACGTCCTCGGATGGGAGCTCCCTAGCGGTGGTGGTAACATCCGGGCCCCCCGCCTCTACAGGTACAGCCGCCACTCAGCTCACCAGCACCGCCCTCCCAGCAGCCCCTCAGCCTACGCTCCGTGCCCGCTCACCCAGGAAGGCGCGCGTCTCCTTCGCCCCAGGCACCTCAGCCCCTGCCCCTGTTGCCCCTGCTGCCCTCAGTGCGGAGCTCATTGACCTGGTGAGGACGCTCATTGTTGGGCAGACGACCCTTTTGAATGCCATCCAGGGTGTGCAAAGGGAGGTGCAACAGAGCAATGCGTACCTGGAGGGCATTCATTCGGGTCAGGCTGCCCATCAACGAGCGTTCACTGCTCTGGCCTCAGCACTGACGGCAGCCATTGTCCCTGTTTCCAGCCTCCCTCTTCTTACTGCCTCCAGCCTGTCTCTGTCTCCTGTTCCTCAGCCTATCCCATCCACACCATCAGACCAGCCTGCACACACCTCAACACCCAAGAGCAGCTCATCCAGACACAAGCACCACAGATCCCACAAACACTCACCCAAGCAACACCCAGATGCAGACATTCCAAAAGTCACAACCACCTCTGTGTCCCCCTCCTCCTCGTCTCCCTCCTCCCTCCCTGTGACGTCTACACTCACACCTGCATGCACCCCAACATCAGCCAGTGCTTCCATCACCACCTCACCCTCCAGTACAGTCCACACTCGTGCAGTCACCACCCCCACTGCCATGTACACGTCCCCTGTGTCCTCTCCCACTGTGTCTGTCACCCCCTCTTCCAAGACACACAAACGCAGGCAGCCACCCACCCAACAGACATCCACCTCACGACAGCCTACAGCACCAGCACCTTCACCCAATGACAGCACACCTGACTCTCCTACAACCACATCCTCTTCCTCCACTCCCATCACCACTTCTCCTACCCTTTACCTTGGACCTAAGAAGCTTTTCATGGCTAGTCTTGACCTCTTTCCCTCCGATGAGCTCCCCCCTCCATCTGCAAAGAGTCCCAAGAGCACCGCAGCCACCACCAGCCCAGCTTCGAGTGTCACTGTTGTGCATGGGATCTGGAGTCCACCCTTTGCCAGCAGTGACACATCGATCAGCAGCAAGGACACGTCCAGCCCCCCCCGGCAAGAGGACCCGCAAAAACAAGGGCCGCCGTGCGAGGACTGACAGGGCTGCCCCCAAGGAGCAATGTGCGGCCACTTCACCAGCCACACCATCTAGGGGAGGCAAGGGCCCGAGAGCCCCATCAAAGGAGCGGAAGGGCAGCAGGAGCGCGGAGAAGGTGGACCCCACATGTCACATCCCAGCTGGGAAGGAGGACACTAAAGAGGCCAGGAGTCCGTCCCCGAAGGGTCCAGAAACGTCACGGTCCGAGGGCGACTGAGCAGGGAGTCCAGGCCAGGTCTGGCTCCCTTGACCTGCTGGATGAGCACCGCTGAACAGGGCCCGCCGTGGAGAAGAGCACTGCTGAACAGGGCCCGCGGTGCAGAAGAGCACCGCTGAACAGGGCCCGCCGTGGAGAGGAGCACCGCTGAACAGGGCCCGCCGTGGAGAAGAGCACCGCTGAACAGGGCCCGCCGTGGAGAGGAGCACCGCTGAACAGGGCCCGCCGTGGAGAAGAGCACCGCTGAACAGGGCCCCGCCGTGCAGAAGAGCACCGCTGAACAGGGCCCCGCCGTGAAGATAGGCACCGCTGAACAGGGCCCCGCCGTGCAGAAGAGCACCGCTGAACAGGGCCCCGCCGTGAAGATAGGCACTGCTGAACAGTGCCCCGCCGTGAAGATAGGCACCGCTGAACAGGGCCCCGCCGTGAAGATAGGCACCGCTGAAGAGGGCCCCGCCGTGAAGGTAGGCACCGCTGAAGAGGGCCCCGCCGTGAAGATAGGCACAGCTGAAGAGGGCCCCGCCGTGAAGATAGGCACCGCTGAAGAGGGCCCCGCCGTCTCAAGCACCGCTCCGCTGGGCCCTTCATCTCAAGCACCGCTCCGCTGGGCCCTTCATCTCAAGCACCGCTCCGCTGGGCCCTTCTTCTCAAGCACCGCTCCGCTGGGCACCGCCGTCTCAAGCACCGCTCCGCTGGGCCCTTCATCTCAAGCACCGCTCCGCTGGGCCCTTCATCTCAAGCACCGCTCCGCTGGGCCTCGCCGTCTCAAGCACCGCTCCGCTGGGCCCTTCATCTCAAGCACCGCTCCGCTGGGCCCCGTCGTCTCAAGCACCGCTCCGCTGGGCCCTTCATCTCAAGCACCGCTCCGCTGGGCCCCGCCGTCTCAAGCACCGCTCCGCTGGGCCCTTCATCTCAAGCACCGCTCCGCTGGGCCCTTCATCTCAAGTACCGCTCCGCTGGGCCCTTCTTCTCAAGCACCACTCCGCTGGGCACCGCCGTCTCAAGCACCGCTCCGCTGGGCCCTTCATCTCAAGCACCGCTACGCTGGGCCCTTCATCTCAAGCACCGCTCCGCTGGGCCCCGCCGTCTCAAGCACCGCTCCGCTGGACCCTTCATCTCAAGCACCGCTCCGCTGGGCCCCGCCGTCTCAAGCACCGCTCCGCTGGGCCCTTCTTCTCAAGCACCGCTCCGCTGGGCACCGCCGTCTCAAGCACCGCTCCGCTGGGCCCTTCATCTCAAGCACCGCTCCGCTGGGCCCCGCCGTCTCAAGCACCGCTCCGCTGGGCCCCGCCATCTCAAGCACCGCTCCGCTGGGCCCTTCATCTCAAGCACCGCTCCGCTGGGCCCCGCCGTCTCAAGCACCGCTCCGCTGGGCCCTTCATCTCAAGCACCGCTCCGCTGGGCCCTTCATCTCAAGCACCGCTCCGCTGGGCCCTTCTTCTCAAGCACCGCTCCGCTGGGCACCGCCGTCTCAAGCACCGCTCCGCTGGGCCCTTCATCTCAAGCACCGCTCCGCTGGGCCCCGCTGTCTCAAGCACCGCTCCGCTGGGCCCTTCATATCAAGCACCGCTCCGCTGGGCCCTTCATCTCAAGCAGCGCTCCGCTGGGCCCTTCTTCTCAAGCACCGCTCCGCTGGGCACCGCCGTCTCAAGCACCGCTCCGCTGGGCCCTTCATCTCAAGCACCGCTCCGCTGGGCCCTTCATCTCAAGCACCGCTCCGCTGGGCCCCGCTGTCTCAAGCACCGCTCCGCTGGGCCCTTCATCTCAAGCACCGCTCCGCTGGGCCCCGCCGTCTCAAGCACCGCTCCGCTGGGCCCTTCTTCTCAAGCACCGCTCCGCTGGGCACCGCCGTCTCAAGCACCGCTCCGCTGGGCCCTTCTTCTCAAGCACCGCTCCGCTGGGCACCGCCGTCTCAAGCACTGTTTATGGTTCACTGTGCCCACCATGCCTCCTCCTTGACCAGTGGAGACTGTCATCCACCTGATGGACTGTGGCTTTGCACTCCCCAGGATGGTACAGTGGGCAGCCCACCCACTGTAGAGACATTTAGAGACTGTGGCCTTGCACTCCCCAGGATGGTACAGTGGGCAGCCCACCCACTGTAGAGACATTGAGAGACTGTGGCTTTGCACTCCCCAGGATGGTACAGTGGGCAGCCCACCCACTGTAGAGACATTGAGAGACTGTGGCTTTGCACTCCCCAGGATGGTACAGTGGGCAGCCCACCCACTGTAGAGACATTGAGAGACTGTGGCTTTGCACTCCCCAGGATGGTACAGTGGGCATGGTGGCTCCTCGTGGATCTGGCGTCGTGGACTCATGTGGCTGTGGTGCCCCCCCCTTCCCTTCCCCCTGAGGTGCCTGTAGTTTTTACATCTGATGCCCCTGCAGTGTTCTCTCCAAAGGACTCAGGTCTCCTGTGTGGGCTTTGCCCTTGTTTCTCAATACTTTGCCCCACGGACATGATGAATTCGTAGGATGTGCAGGACTTGTTACTTCAGTTATACACTGATGTGTATATCATTTGTTTTCTTGTAAATATCTTTCATGGTTGTACGATAATTTTCAGGAGCTTTTTGGTACATAAATATTTATTCCAAATTTGATTATGTCATAGCATTTTTCAGGGGTGTTTGGGTGGTGTCACTGTGACTTGTTGCTCTGCATTGGTGTGTACATAGTTGGGGGGGGGGGTCGCATATGTGTGTGCCCGTAACCTTTCGTCCTCCCCCCTCCCGTGTGTCGTAGGTGCAGTACTCACCGTTGTCGTCTGCGCCGGACTTCGTACTCGTGGTAGATGAGAAGGTAGACGAGAGCAGGTAGGATGTTTAATTCGGGTTCCATGCTGTCCTCCTTCCTCCTGGAGTGCGTAGTGGTGTGCGTTTTCCCGTTCGTAGTCTGTTTCCGCCGTGTTTTTATCGGCGGTGCTCCCGCCCCGGAAAAGGTGGCGGATTGGTGAGTTGTGATAGTGTGGGCGGTACATTGTCTGCCGCCTGGCTGTTGGCGGTGACCGCCGCGCTGTTTGTTTGTACCGCCGTGGCGGTCGGAGTGTTAAAGTGGCTGTATGTGTTGGCGGTTCCCGCCAGGGTCAGAATTCCATTGTTTTGACCGCCAGCCTGTTGGCGGGTTGGCCGCCGCTTTAACACCGACCGCCAGGGTTAGAATCACCCCCTATGTATGCAAATTCATCTGCCTACAGTAAGTCCCCAAATATTCTGTCATTACTCCTTATCAACCCCCATGGTTTCTCCAAATGTATTGACTCTTGCTAAACACTATGATAGACAGTACCTGAGGGGCGTTATTTCAAAATTTCCACTCTTGATAATTAAGGTAGGCCTGTACAAGTTCCAGATGGCGTTCTTTAATTTAATGACATTTGAGCCCCCTAGTGAGAATCTTCGAATTGCAGCTAAGTTCTGACTTTTATGAAATTGAGAATCACATATGAATGATGGAAATCTATGGTAGCTGTAGGCTTCTAGGCATACTCACATGTTTAGAATTTATACTCTTTTGCCTCATTGCAACTGACCCATGGCTCACTTCCTTTGTGAGGGTAAAGATTCATAATTTCTCATACTGTAAATCAAGATTGTGAAATCAACATTGTAAATTATTTTTTGCTCTCCTAAAGTAGATGTAGGTGCCAGAGACTGACTTTTCTCTCAGCTATGGCAGCAAGTTCACACCTCACCAAGTGGGCTATAAAGCCCCTGGGTGACAGTTGGAGCTCATGAAAAGGATCTCCAGAGGCCTTAGAAAGGTAAAGTGTAACTTTCCAAAATATATATGTTCCAAATCTAATTTCACCAGTGAGATGGACTTGTAATAAATATTTCAAAAGTCCAACATTAACATTTTGCTTCATAGCTGGAGATAACATTATTAAGTTTAATATTTTACCCCAAAGTTTTCCTACAGAACAGTCAACCCTCCTACAGTGAAAATACATTTTGGGGCCTTTTTTAACATTGGACTTTTAAATGGCCTACATTTTTATGAATACCATGCACCCTGCCTTATGGGTAGTAAGGCCTACTTAGGGGAGACAATATTTAAAAGTGAGTTTTAGGCCAATCAAAAGGGTTATTTTGACAGATTGAATTTGCTGTTTAAAACTGCTAGCAAGGCTACAATTGGTACACCTGCAAATGTCTGTACACTGTCACGGTTGTGGATGGCACAATGAGTGCAGCAGTTTACTTGTGACATTTAACTGACAGGTCTTGGGTGCATTTGTATACCATATGCTAGGGACTTATAGGTAAATTAAATTTGCCAATCATGAGTATGCCAATTTCATAATATTGAAAGGGGGCACACAGACACTTTACAACTGGTTAGCATGGGTAAAGTTCACAGAGTTCTAAAGCCAGCAAAAACAGTAGAGGCAAGAATCTGGAGGGACACCACTCAAAAGATGGTCATTTTCAAGAATAATGAAAAGCAAAGCTCATACCCAGAAGCAAGGTTGGGCGGTGACCTCCATTCCTCTCTGCTCACGAAGTTTGCAGAGTTGTTCCTACACTGCGCTCCGATTAGAGGTGTTAACGTTGGTGAGCACAAGTGAGGAAAATCACCACCTCCCAGCGAGATTTCTCAACATTGGCGGTCGTTGCAGCTCAAGTAGAAAATCTACTCAAGCGGCAGAAAAGAAGCAGCACCCTCTTGCGCTGCGTGTGGTGCTGTTCACGCTGATTTTTCAGTGCAGGACTAACACCCGGTGCTAAAAATCAGCGGAACTCCACGTACCTTGGCTGAGTTTTTTGGTCACTTCACGGAGTTCTGCAACTCCACCCAGGCCTACCCAGAAGATGAGCCCTCTCCTGCTTTGGAATTAAAGGAGGTGATGCATTGGTCTTTAGTGGCCCAAGCTACCTCACAACATATTTTTCTTAAGAGTACAAAATTCACTCTGAACACACCTCATGGTGCTAATTCCTCAGATGCACTCCACATGTTATTAGCAGCAAAATATCCAATGGCATAAAAAAAGAGTTTAAAAGGGAAATTACGTTTTGTTTTGTTGGAGTACAACGAGGACAGACATGGTACATTTTCTCATTGTAAAATTCAGTCATTTACAATGACCAGGATACATTTGCCTTGAGGAAACAATCCTATAATAAGGTTGAAAAATGTATGAAACTCTGTGGAATGCTCCTATTTACATGTATTAGTTTGTTTTGGCAAATCACTCCCTCTCACGGAGTTCACTTTTTAAGTACTTTTTTTCTAACTTTGCTTTCTGAAAATAATACTTGAAATTCCCTGGTGGCCACAACCAGGAATGAGGATGTATTGATCGATGTTTTCAATGAAATATTACAGTACACGTGGTAAAACAACAGTTTTCATGTTTCCATCTTGCATTTGGATATTAGTTCACTTGGGAAATCTGCTGGTACTTTAACAACAGTCAGTGTTAAGAGACAGAGCACAAGAGAGAGATAGAATGAGTGTGAAAGTGAGAGACAAAGGTTTAAGAAGAGGGATAGATGGAAAAAGAGAAAGAACTATGTTGTGGTTTAGATATTCATATGTGAAATTTTCACAACAACTCTAACGTTATTAGGTTATGATGAAAAGGAATACAGTGGAAATGCGTAGCCATGAAGTTTACCACTATATGAGTTCAAATGTGGTACCATTTTGTAGTATTCTTATGGAATAGAATTGTAGTGTGTGGAGCATTCCGTACATTCTCTTTCATACTGTATGATGTAATCTGTTAGAATGTTTGTGTTTGAAAGCAGGTGGTGGGTGATTCCTTGGGAGTGTCGGAAGGGTCCTTGGTTGCTACATGACCTTGTAGCTGTATCAATAAATTTAGTTTGATCAATGTCCTGCATCCAACAATTTCCCTGCATTTTTGAGGCGATTACCTTGCTACATGGTCTAACACAGCGTGAAAGCCTCCTCTGTAGTTACTTTATCTTTTTCCCTCTGATGCATAGAGTGTATGCTACTTTCACAGGAATTTCTGCCGCTCTCCTGTCTTTCCTACTCTGAGGACTCCTGCTCATCTGTAGAGCAGAGAGATGCTGTGAACCTGGGTGGTGCCTCTTGTCAGATACCGGTGATCAGTCCCAACTAATTTTCTGGGTTGTTGTTGGTCTAGTTGTTTTGGCTGCAATCTTTGGAGTACACTGTGCACCGCCAACACATTCACACACACACTCCGTGCAGCAGCAGCCATCTTGGGAGAGCTGATGTGACGTTTTAGCATTGGTACTCGTCAGGGCTAGTCTGGTGATGCACACAACTAACACTATCTTTATTTAAACATCATCTTACGTTCATGTTACCAGGTACTCTGTCATCATTGAAGATTACACAGTGATGCACACTTTTATAGCATGTATTATACTGTCCAGTGTTTCCCTGCCGTGCATACCTTAACATTTATTGCACATGATACATAACAGCATATTCATGTACTTTCTGGTGATATGCACACCTACAGAGCACATTTAAACTTTCATTCTGTTAGTTGCACACCTCCACAGAGTCAGTTTAAGGTACTTTGCAGTGATGTGCACACCTAAAAAGAGCAGTCTTTGGTATATTTAATTTTAGATGCATGCATGATATGTATACCTTAAAAATATTTATCAATGAGTTTTCTATCCAGTGATTGTTTTAGCTTACATGCAGGTCTAATTCTCTAATTTTGAGTATTGCTCCTTTGGTGTTCTAAAGTTAAGCAGTACATTATTCAATCTATAGAGCATGGGGACAGTGTGTATTTTACTATTTGCCCCAATCATTGAAGCTGTGTTTTTCACTCACAGTTAAGAGTATTTAAATATCTGAGTATTTTTCATAATATATTTGTTTTGTTCTGCTAGTTTATTTATTACAATTCCATCAGTTTTAGAAACTCATGTTAGATGGGGGATTTGGTTTGATGCCTTTTGTTAAACCTGAGAGCCTTAGGGTGATCACACTCAACTTTTAGCCTGCCTCCCTCCACTTTTTGACACTGTTTTTGCTGGTTTTAGGAGTCTGCACACTTTACCACTGCTAACCAGTGCTAAAGTGCATATGCTCTCTCCCTTAAAACATGGTGACATTGGCTCATACCCAATTGGCTTATTTAATGTACTTATTAGTCCTTAGTAAAGTGCACTACATGTGCCCAGGGCCTGTAGATTGAATGCTACTAGTGGCCCTGCAGAACTGATTGTGCCACCCACATAAATAGCCCCTTAACCATGTCTCAGGCCTGCCGTTGCAAGGTCTGTGTGTGCAGTTTCACTGCCAATTCGACTTGGGATTTAAAAGTACTTGCTAAGCCTTAAACTCCACTTTGTCTACATATAAGTCACCCATAGGGTATACCCTAGGTTACCCATAGGGCAGGGCACTAGGTAGATAAAAGGCAGGACATATACCTGTGTAGTTTATGTGTCCTGATAGTGTAAAACTCCTAAATTTGTTTTTCACTTTTGTGAGGCCTGCTCCTTTCATAGGCTAACATTAGAGCTACCCCGTTTGAGTGGTAGATTCTGATCTGAAAGGAGTAACAGGGTCATATTTAGTATTGCCAGAATGGTACTACAAAATCCTGCTGACTGGTTAAGTTGGATTTCATATTGCTATGTTAGTAATGCCACTTTTAGAAACTGGCTAGATTAGTTGACAGCTCCCTTGTGCATTTCACTCAGACAACCCCAGACACACCTGCACACATCTGCATACTGAATGGGTCTTCCTGGGCTGGGAGGGAGGAGGGCCTGACACATTTGAAAGGACAGTGGCCTGCCCTCACACAATGGACTGCCGAACCCCCTACTGGGACCCTGGTGGACAGGATGGAACTGAAAGGAGACCTTGTGCACTTCTAAGCCACTCTTTGAAGTTTCCCCAACTTCAAAGGCTCATTTGGGTATATAGACTGGGTCCCTGGCCCTACCAACTCAGACACTTCTTGGCAAGATACCTACTGGGAAAGGAGCGCCGAACCAGAACTTGCAACATGCTGAGAGAAGCTGCCTGGCTTCCCAAAGGACTCACCTGACTGATTTGCTGTAAAGGACTGCTGCCATGCTGTTGCCCTGCTTCCTTGCTTCCCTCTGGCTCTTCTGTGAAGTGCACTCCAAGGGCTTGGATTGCTTGCCTCCCGTTTCCTGAAGTCTCAGGGCCAAAAAGACTTAGGCGGTCATTCTGACCGCGGCGGTCGGCGGTCGCCGCCCGCCAAGCGGTTCCCGCCGAAAGACCGCTCTGCGGTCAAAAGACCGCGGCGGCCATTCCGGCTTTCCCGCTGGGCCGGCGGGCGACCGCCAGAAGACCGCCGGCCGGCCCAGCGGGAAAGCCCCTTCAACAATGAAGCCGGCTCCGAATGGAGCCGGCGGAGTTGAAGGGGTGCGTCGGGTGCAGTGGCACCCGTCGCGATTTTCAGTGTCTGCAAAGCAGACACTGAAACTCTTTATGGGGCCCTGCTAGTGGCCCCTGCACTGCCCATGCCAGTGGCATGGGCAGTGCAGGGGCCCCCAGGGGCCCCACGACACCCGTTCCCGCCATCCTGTTCCTGGCGGTAATTACCGCCAGGAACAGGATGGCGGGAAGGGGGTCGGAATCCCCATGGCGGAGCTGCAAGCAGCGCCGCCATAGTGGATTCCCTGGGCCAGCGGGAAACCGCCGGCTCCCCTTTTCTGACCGCGGCTTTACCGCCGCGGTCAGAATCGCCCAGGAAGCACCGCCAGCCTGTTGGCGGTGCTTCTGCTGCCCTCCGCCCTGGCGGTCATGGACCGCCAGGGTCGGAATGACCCCCTTAATCTCTGCAAAGAACTCCTTGTGCAGTGAAAATTGACACACAGCCTGCTAGAATCGACGCAGAGCTTGTCCTGCGGTGAGAAAATCACTCCCTGAGTGAAGATCGACGCAGCACCAGCGTTGCGATCGGAACTTCGACGCACGGTCCACTGGATCGACGCATATCTGAGCCGGAATGACGTAGCCTGAATTCCTGCAAGAGGAATCGACGCAGAGAATGCCGTGCGACAGAAATTTCCCTGCATCGCCCACCGGATGCACGCCCAGGATTTCTCCACTTCATCCCCAGGGCATCCAAATACCCTGCAACCAAAGAGGATCCAAATCTGTGCGCCAGAAATTGACTCAAAGCCCTTGTTGCGTGGAAAAGCATCGACACATTGTCTGTGTGTGCCGGGAGAACAGATGCACACCTCCCTGTTTTCCAAGCATCTCATCCTCTGCAGTCCCTTGCGGATAATTTAGATGCAAACCAGGTACTTTGTGATTGCAAGAGACACTTATTGCTTTTTAAGAACTAAAGGTTCTATTTATCATTGCAAGAGTGATATTTCAACTTCTACTTATCAAATCTTGATCGTTTTGATATTAATCTACTCAGATAAATCTCATATAGTTTTCTAAACCTATGTGGTGTCTTTTTGTAGTGTTCCACTGTGTTATTTCATGATTTATTGCACAAATACTTTACACATTGCCTTTTAGGTTAAGCCTGACTGCTCAGTGCCAAGCTACCAGAGGGTGGGCACAGGATAATTTGGATTGTGTGTGACTTACCCTGACTACAGTGATGGTCCTTGCTTGGACTGGGGGTAACCTGACTGCAAACCAAAGACCCCATTTCCAACACCTTTGATACTTATTTGGGGGCACTAGGATCCTCAAGATTTGGGTCTGAAGGAAAACAATGTTTACTTCCCATTCATTAGGATTTGAAGGTAGGTCTATATTTAAACATTTATCAGATCTCCCACATGTAGAAGGAGAGAATGTTGGCTCATATTTGGAAGCTGTGCAAAAACTCCAGAACAGATTTGTTAAACAGCCTAGATGGATGGTATTATTTTACAAGTTCTTTAAAAGGAAAGAAAATGATGAAGAGGATTTTCATACTTATATTTCAGTTTTTCGCAGATTGATGTCTGCTTGTCATTTTGAAGCCTTCACTGACCACCTAATCAGAGACCAGTTTGTGTGCCATTGTAAAGACAAGCAGACACAACAGAAATTGTTGGCTATGGGAAATCCCTCCATAGAAGCCATCACAATTGCAAAAAGTATAGAGATTTCATAAATGTCTGTAAAAAGGTTAGAGGATAAACCTGTTGAAGTGATAAATGTGGTGGGTGCACAGAATTTCATCAGAAACCTAAATGAAATTAAAATCCTGGCTCAATCAAGCAAGTTAAATGGGACAACTTTGGCTCTGGCAATTCCAATATGTGTTTCTGGTGTGGTAATCCTCCATATATTAAAGGAAGAAAATGTCCTGCAGCCAACATAACATCAAATTATTGCATGAAGGTTGGACATTTTGCTAAAGTGTGTTTCAAAAACAAAACATAAAAAATCGATAACATTTATAGTTGAGTTTGAAGAGGAGTCTGAGGCGGAGATTTAATCTGTAGTTGCAGATGAACATGTTTGCTTTCAAGAGAATGATGACACTGCCAAAAATTACAGATCCGTAATAGGTGATCCTGCCAGGTTTTTTGACCCTATTGATGAAATAGGTGTTGGAGATGAAGTTTTCCATCTATTAGTGGATTCTGGGGCCAGGATGGGACTGAACATTTTGGAATGGTTCCATCAAGGGCTATTGGTGATGTATGATATTGAGACCTGAGGCAAAAGAAAATATCCTAGTAGTTGACTGCAAAGAGATAAGCCAAGATTGGAAGAAACATTTTCCCACTGTGTTTAGTGAGGAGTTAGGTAAAACTTGTGGTTTCAAACATAAAATCAAAATAAAGGAAAAAGCTACTCCGGTGTTAGAAATTGGGTCTCTAGTTGGCAGTGGCATGCACCCTTTCTAAGTAGGGGCCACAATCCTACTCCGGGCAAGTCACAACATACCCTAAATTATCATGGCACAGAGCAGGCAGGCTTAACTTAGAAGGCAATGTGTGAAATAGTTGTGCAACAACTCATTCAGAAACACAGTTAAAACACCACAAAAAGTACTCCACACCAGTTTAGGAAAATAGATAATATTTATCTGAAGAAATAATACCAAAATGACAAGAATCCAATATGCACAAGTCAATATATCATTTTTTAGAAGTTTAGGTAAGTCTTAATCCGTAGGAAACAATGGATGCACAGGCACAAAGAACCTGGCATGTGTCAAAAATAATGAGGCAGAGGGCCACAGAGGAGGAGATGCATCAGAAACTAAAGTGATGCATTGATTTTTCTGGCATGGCAGAGGTGATTCGTTGATTCTTTCCTTGCGGGCAAGATGATGCATTGATTTCCAAGTGCACAGTCTTGTATCCTTACTGCGGTGCGGGGATAATTTGATGCCCAGGGATGATATGTTGAAAATCCAAAATGCACTGCGAGGATGAAACAGGTGCTGCAGCAATTTGGTAGGTGCTCTGCAATTTACCAGCCCGAGATGGGCGCTGCATCGATTCTGCAAGCGATTCGTCAATTTTTGCAGGTGTTTCATTGGTTTTCCAGCAGAGTGGATTTTCTCTCTCTGGTGAAGTCTTTGATGGCCCTGAGACTTCTTAACAGGAGGCAAGCTCAGTCCAAGTCCTTGGAGATTACTTGTGGGGGAAGGTAAACTCCTTCCAGCAGTCTCAGGGAACAGGGCAACAAGCACCAGAGCAGTCCTTCCAGAAAAGCAGTCCAGATGGGACCTTTGGACAGCATGGCAGTTCTTCTGAGAGTCCATTTGTAGGTCCAGAAGTTTCTGATTCTAGGGGGGTCACAGACCCAGTATGTATACCCAAATGTGCCTTTGAAGTGGGAAAACGTCAAAGAATTGTTTTGAAGTGCACCACCATCACCTATCAATCCAGTCCTGTCTGCCAGTAGATCTGTGAGGGGTCATCAGTCATTTGTGTGAGGTCAGGCCACTAGCCTTTGAAGTGTAAGTGAGAGCCCCTCCACCCTTCCTGCCCAGGAAGACCCATCAGTAAGCAGATGAATGCAGATGCAGCTCAGTATCCTGTGTTTATGACTGCCTGGGCAGAATGAACAAGGGGAGTTGTCAACCAGCACAGACCAGACGTGGATTGGAGACAGGCTGTAAGGCACACAGACCAGTAAGTGCAGATAAATTCCTACTTTCTAAAAGTGGCATTTCTAAAAATAGCAATGTTAAATCCAACTTCACCAGTAAGCAGGATTTTTCGCTACCCTTCCAACCATGCCAAACATGGCAGTGCGACTCCTATCTGAGTTGAAGTAAAAATGAAACTGCAAACACAGGCCTTGCAATGGCAGGCCTGAGACTTGGTTAAGGGGGGACTTATGTAGTTGGGAAAATCAATGCTGCAGGCCAAGTAGTAGCATTAAATTTACAGGCCCTGGGCACATGTAGTGCACTATACTGGGACTTGTAAGTAAATTAAATATGCCAATTGGGTATAAGCCAATGTTACCATGTTTAAGGGAGAGAGCACAAGCACTTTAGCAGTGTTCAGCGGTGCTAAAGTGTGCAGAGTCCTAAAAGCAGCAAAAACAAGATCAGAAAAATAGAGGGAGGCAGACAAAAAGTTGGGGGGAGACGACCCTAATGCTGTCAGGTCTAACATCTGGTAAAATGTAAACTGAGTGGGGTAACCTTTAGTCTGAGAGAAGACCTTGAGAGAGAACTGAAACATTTGTGTAAAAAGGATACTATCAAACCTACTGTATCTAATTTGTGGTTTTCTCCGTTGGTGGAGGCACAAAAAAGGTGTGGAGAGTGAAATGTATGTGTTGCCCATAGGTCATTAAATATAGAAATGTGGATAGATGCACAACCATTATGAAAGATTAATTATTTAATTGCATGTACTAAGACAGCTAAAGTTTTTTGGAAACTGGATTTAGCTGTTGCATACCACCAAATAGAACTTCACCCTGACTTGAGTAATTTGACTGCTTTTGTTTCACCTATTTGCTCTTTCCAATATCATTGCATGCTACTTGGTTTGGCTTCCGCAGCCCCAGTTTCCCAAAGAGTGAGGTACAACTTACTCAAAGAAGTAGAGGGTGTTCTAGTATTTCAAGATGATATTTAGGTGTTTGTTGAAGATGTCAGATCTCACGATGTTATCTTCTAAAGGATATTAAAGATTTTTTTTAAACATGGAGTTGTTTTGAAAACAGAAAAATGTACATTTTTGTGGACGGAGGTAGAATACTTAGGACACATGATTTCAGAGGCTGGCATCAAACCCAGACCTTGTTTAGTGGATGCCATTGTTAGTGTTCCATCCCCTAATGGCAAAACAGGAGTTAAATCTTTTTTTGTGGTTGTGTGAGTATTATTCAAGGTTTATCCCTGATGTTTCAACCAAAGTGTGTCCCATTAGTAGTTTGCTTAAGAAAGGGACAAAGTTTTTGCAGTGTGATGAATGCGCTTTAGCATTTGATGAAATTAAATCATGGCTGGGTTAGAGCAAGGCTCGTCATCCTTTTTATCTGAGCATTACAAGTTGTATCACTGTCAAAGCCAACCAAGTAGGGTTGGGTGCAACGCTTACTCAAAAAGAGGGAGAGCGTGAGGACACTATTGCTTTTGCATCCAGGGTGTTGAGAGAAACTGAATTACAATATTCTGTTATTAAAAAGGATTGTTAGCATGTTTGTGGGACATTGAGAAATGTCATCCTTATGTGAGGGGTAAGGTTTATGTTTTGCAAACTGATCATAAGCCTTTATTTAATATTCTCAGTAGTGGAGCAAACAAGTGCTGCACACCTAGAATTTTGAGAGTGGTCACTAGATTACTACAATATCAATTCAATGTGTATCGCATTTCTGGAGAAAGGAATGGCAAAGGTGACCTTCTTTCTTGTTTTCCTCAAATTAAAGATGAAGACAATGAAGTGAAATTCTCTGATCTTATAGAGAAGGATTTTGAAGATTGTTTGGTAGCATCTTTGGAAATAATGGAATGGAAAATGTGTTCTGAACATGAGTGGATGGAATCCATAAAGAGTGATCTAGGTTTGTGACAAGTGATAGATCAAGTTATAAAGAGTTGGCCTAGAGAGAAAATGCTATCTCCTTTGTTACAACTCTATTCCAAGGTTGGAAGTAAAGTATCTATTGAAGATGGGATGTTGTTAAAGTCTGACAAACTGATTCTTCCCCACGTTGTAAGAAAATCATAATCAGAAAAGCTCATGGAGGACATTTAAGATCAACCCTTGCAAAATGTTGCATTCACAATTCTTTTTGGTGGCCTAGAATAGACATTGAGAATAAAGAAGAGGTTGACAACTATGACAACTGGTGTGTGTGTGTATGTCAGCAGACAAAGGGTTTAAAGGGATGACACCTCCCCTCATACCCATTGAATGTCCTACAAGGCCATGTGTTAAGCCAAATATTGATGCCATGGGTCCTTATGACTCTCTACTGGGTGGAGCTAAATACGTTCTTGTATTGATGGATTATACTTTGAAATGGCCTGAACTTAAGATGGTCTATAAGCTTAATGCAAATGTTATTGTGGAGTTCCTTAGTGAAATTTTTATGGGAAGGGATTTCCTGAAATTCTTGACTCAGATAATGGGACATAATTTACGAATAATGAAGTACAAAAGTACAAACGGTTCCTGAGTCCTGTGGTATCAAACATTTAAGAAGTACATTGTACCACCCACAAACCAATGGTCATGTAGAGAGAAAGAACCTTCGGGTAGGAGGATTTATCAAATGGGCAAAAAGTGGCAACCGTGATGTAAGGAAATCTATGGAAAGTATGCTATGGTTCTTTAGAACAACACCTCACTTGGCCACAAAGGTGTCCCCTTTTAAATATTGAGAGGGAGAAAAGCTAAAACTAGTTTCAGGCCTGTGTGGATGACGAAATGGCTCAAAGATAAATCAGATGTACAAAAATGAATGGTGTTGGTGAAAGAAAATATGATCCAGACTCAAGAAAAACAAAACGTTTTGTATAATAAAAAAATAAATGTCAAAATGGTCACTGTCAGAATTGGTGACATGGTTCACATTAAATCTTCTGTTTATGTAAAGAAATAAAAAAGCAAGCTTGATGAACCTGTTAAAGTATTGATGATTTGTGAAGGGGGTCATTAGTGGAATCTTGCAAAAAATAGTTAAAGTAAGAATCCCAAGTGATGATCGCCTGGAAGTAAAGGATCATGAGCATGAAAGAAAACAGTCTAAAAAGGTTATAGACAATTCTCAGTTGCCAAACTGTCAGACATTTAGAAGAAATTCAAAAGACAGAGTTACACTTAGTTGATTTTGTACCGCATGCATTTATTTTCATTTTATAATGTTATTTTTTTTGTTCTCATGTATTCTGGGGTTTTAATTGGTGTTATGTATGTTGTCTACTGTTGTTAAGTAATTGGGAGGTGGAAAGAGAAAAATTACAAAAATGTTGTGAAATTGTTGGAGGCCAGAAGTTGATCAAAGTAAGTATTATTTATACAGCTACACAGCCGTGGAGCACCCAAGGACCCTTCTATCAGTCCCAAACAACCACCATCCATTTCCACAAACTAACATTGTAACAGATTACATCACACAGTGTGAAAAACAATGTACAGAATGCTCCTCACACTACAATTCTATTACATGACAATACTGAATAATTGAAATATTAGAAGAACAACTCTTGTCATGCCTCCTCATCTATCCTGTCTCTCTCAAATAGTAAATATATGATCAAAATGGCCAACTATTAGCATTCCTCCATGACAGAAATGCATACATTATGAGGACCCATCACACTTAGAGATACACTATCATTTAAGAAACATATGCTGCAATTTTACCAGCAAGCCAAAGTGTCAAATTCACTGATTAAATTAAAGGTAATATACATTTCTTACTAAAGTATTTTTCTGCCATGTCAATGAGGTACAAGAGATATATATGCATATTTGTGCATGTAATATGATGTTTATTATCATTGCTCAGTGTAGGGGAGGACCATGACTAATGAGGTGCGAAGCCTCAAGTGGTTCATGATACTTCTCCCTTCTATCAACAATTTTAATAAAAGACACTCTCTGTGGGCATGCATATATAGATTCTTCTATGTATATGTTTATGTGTAGGAGATTAAAACAACATTATATAACCACATCATACACCATGATGCAGAAGAAATAGATCCCTCTAGGCTGTACTTTAGTTATAACATTCAAGTGAATGGCTTCCAAGTATTACATTTGAAAATCTTTTTACAATGACATTGTATCTAAATACTATGTTGTAGTGATTTGTATTAATTTTTAAAGGGCTCAAATACACTACTAACTCAAGAAAGCATGTAATAAGAATACACACATTATCCTGGCACAAAGCTGGTCATATTAGTCTCTATGTTTTATTAGATTTCCCAGTAAAGTTCCTTCTCTCAGTCTATCCAGGATGTTCTGGAGATCATTTGGGAATGTGTCACAATCACTAATGATGTGAGGCAGATTCTTGAATAGTATTAATTTTGGTGTATCATGATCTTCCTCATTTTATCTCTGACCAACCCCACAATGAGAATAATTATGTTTCTTCCTTCTCTAGAACAATACTTGTATGAGCAAATAAGATAATTCTACTTCCCTATAGCTTCACTGATTATGTATGTCTATGGCACTGGTATTAGTCATTTCTATTTTTGCAGGGTCTGGAGGAAAGAATGACTTTGTATTATGGGCTGTACAGAGCTAGAAACTATAATATCCTCGCCCTGCTCAACATGGCAAACCATGCATGTGGTTGTATTAAATCACTTTTGTCACCTCTGACTCATTTTCTTTCTTTTCACAGAAAAGTGCAATCATAAAAGAGTGTTCTTATATGACCTTGTTACAACAATGTCTCCAACTTACAACTCTTAGACACCCAAATGCTAACTCTAAAATCTTGCATTGAAACCTTAATCATTATCACTTAAGGAGAGCTCAAGTAATGCAAACAATGACCTTGCATCACAACACAAAGCAAAAGAAATAACACAGCCTAGTTTAAATCTAAATCACCAACGGGGTTTAGAGTAGGTGGAAAACAGGAAAAATAAAAACACTGAAGGTTTGAAGGTGTTCCAAAAACGTACATAGAATGCTGTGCACACATCTAGGTTAGATATATTCATTTGCATAAATAGTCCTGCGACATAACCAGATTTCTGCTGACTCTTGTGTCCCTCTTCAGTACATCTTGGCCACATCTTCTCCCTCTCTAAAGCATGTTTTGCAAGACCAACACTTATGACTGAACTCCATTCAATTAATTCCTCCACATGCACATTTCCATCACTCTTGATCCCCTTCCCTTGTAGTGACTGTTAACCCCATTCCTTAATGGCTTTCAAAATCATCTACCACTGCAATGAGGGTGATATAGTCACACCAACAGTGTCTCCTTTTTCACTCATGTGGGAAATACCATGGGACACATTGTGATATGAAATCAAGCCAAAATAGCTTTCTGTCACTCAGGTGGATGGAAAAAGAGAACAATTCCACCACCTGCTTCAGCTTAGAATGCATTACTTTCTTTATTTCTTACAATTCAACCTGTAATCACTTTCACCCACTGACTGAAGTGCGCTCCTGCATCCACTCTTGATGTTTGTTCCATTGTCCATTAGCAAGATGCCTGGAAAGGGAAAATGGCATCTATCCCAGAACAGAACTAATATTAGGTGCCTACCCTTTATCAGGATATAAAGAGTGAATATCATGATAAGCTTTAAGATGCATCCTTCTTTGCAATCCCTGTTATTTTTCTCAACAGCCACTTCATTTCAGTGTTAATTCACTTGCTTTTACGTCAGCTTAGATGATATAATGGGGTGCACATGGGCTAAATTTTCAATTTATAAAGGAATTTCTTCAACAACTTAGCCTGGAATTACACCTAATTATCAGTCAAAGAATCTCAAAGTATCTCCTCTTGAGTAAATGTCCAGTATAAACTTCACCTGGGAAGTTAATGTATCCCTCTTATATAAACCTGACATTTACTAAAACCATGAATCAGGACAGTAACAGTCTTAAAGCACTGTAATTCACATGCAACTGCCCTTTGATAGCTGCCATGATTTTCTCCCAAGGTTTCGCATGGCAGCATACAGTAACACAACTGTGACTAAAAGTCTCAGGGGACCTATCCACACCTTGTAACTTGCTAGCATTGTTACAGCTAACTCTTACAATCTTGACTTAAACCCTCCAATCACTCTCTCAAAAGTCTTCATCTCAGACTTGTTGGTCATATATTGTAAATATGGTATTTAGAATTTCTTTCAGGGTTAATGTGTGCTTTGTTCAATCGCTTAACATAGTTCAGTACAATTCAGCAAGCCCTAGAAATTACCTTAACCACTTCTTGTTGTTTTACAACAGTTCTAATTTTTTTACATCTACTAACTCATTCTTTAGCTTGAGGCCCATACCATTTACTTTATGATCCAACATGTGTTTTTCCTAACTGACACTGGCAAATCCACACCATCCTAACCACCTGTAAATCACTGTTCATTAGCCACTGGAAAATCGCATCACCTCAAACTGAATTGTACCCAATGGGACTTATGTCTTAGTTATAGGCCATTGTTTCCACTCTTTTCAGTTTCAGACTTGCCAGTGTAAGAAAGAAAGCATTGTGGAGCGCCATAACTGAATATTTTAAAATGCATATTGAACAGTAGAGTGAAATGGACCAATGAAACAAAGACAACACTGACCATTAACTGACTTTGTGCACTAGAGATCTTGTGGCTCACAGTGTTCTTCACCATGATGATGCCAAGGCCCATTGGGTAGAAACTGAGGTAGTGCCGTTCTTTAATCTTTGCAGATTCACATATGAATCACTTATTTGCTGCAAAAGCACAATGTTTCAATCTCAGAACCATAACATACATCTGGTCCTTGTAGTGAACATTTTAAGAAGAAATTCAGATTGAAAACGCCCAAACTCTGAGAGAACATATAAACAATGGTAGAAAACAGCAGAGGCCTGTGCCATGGTTAGGGAAAAGGGCACTATGCCAAGTTTGGCATAGTGAGAGTCACAGATCATGTGATGTAGAAGTCACCAAAAGAGGCAGCAACCTTTATGCCCTGGTAAAGCATTTCTCAGATTATGCTTTAAACAAGGTCAATGAGTCTTTTCACCCAGCATAAGGGGTAGAGAAGCTAGGCATAACACTTAAACAAATACAATGTAAAAGACAGAATGGGACAGATGTACGAAGCCTTCTTGCATTTCTTAACAGTAAAAATCTCTATTTTGGGCCATTAAAAATGCAAACTGGGCTTTTCTAATGTACAAAGCCCTTTAAGGAATCTCAAATTGTGATTTCTACTCTGTAGAAATCACAATTTGTGATTCCCAGAACAGGAAATGCAAATAGGAATTTCCTATTTGCATTTCCTGTTCTGATGTACCATGCATTTCCAAAATGCGATTTGGGCATTTTGGAGATGCAATTACCACTGAGTTGAAGTCTATGGTATCCAAGTACAATTTAAAAAAAAGTTCCCTAAGTTGTTTTTTTAGGTACAGTAGAGCACACACATGCCCCTTAGGCATATGTGTGCTCTACAGGTGCATCCCCATTTTTGGGGTGCACCGAGGGGGTCCTTTTTCCCATTGCCATCACTGGTTTTGCATTTCCTAAATAGCGATTTCTTAATAAGCCCATTGTCTCAAATACAATGGGATTTCTTAATACAATTTTCCTAATAGCGATTCCTACTTTTTAGGAATTGCTATTAGGAGATGGGTATCCTTGTACGTAGCATTTTGCATTTCTTAAATAGCAATTTCTATGAAGTCACTGTTGAAGAAATGCTGTACATCTGGCCCTATGACCTATTTGGCCATACAAGAAAAACTCCAGTCTGAAATTAAGTTAAAGGTTTTATTACAGATTCAGGCTCAGATTTATGTAAATGACTCTCAAAACAAGACTATAAGCATACAGAATCACCATGAGTTGACCAAGTTAATGGAAAAGGTTCAAGCTAACTAATATTAAAAGGACTAAGCACTCATCAATAGCAGTAAAAACATCAACAAAATTTTTTGGTGTGTTGAAAACAAGCACTGTTCAGTTCTTTTAAGTATGCAGGCAATTTCAGAGCCATCTAAGTTAGCCAGCTAGGGCAAGGGAAATCCCTACAGATTATCAAGTTTCAAGTTAGCATGCACTGGGCTAAAACACATGAGGACAAAACGTAAAAAGAAAATAGAGGAGAAAAAGAATTTGGAAAAAACAACACCTGGGGGAAAGGTTGACTAACCAAAGTTGGCAAAATGTAGGTGATAAAGGAAGACATCACCATTTCAGAAGCTTTGTCAGGAGTCTTTTCTTTGGGTCAGGGGAAAAATTCAAATTCTCAGCAAAGCATTGAAAACTGAAGGGTAAGGGTAAAAAGGTCTGTACCCTGCTAAGTCCAAGGAGATCCAGAGACAGGAGTGAGTAAGTCCAATTAGAGAATGATATATTTATGTCCAAAGTGACTGATGAATCATCCATCAGCTGCATGACATGAATCAGACGATTTCACTGTTCAATCAAAGTTCTTCACATGACATTCAGTGGAAACATCAGGGAAGATTCCCATTACTGACATGGGAAAGGCATCAATCTTAGCTCATCTCTACAGGTTGAAACCGTTGTGTATAGTTAATTTCCACAGGTCTTCAATGTACTGGGTCCAAGGTTACTTTCTCAGGCTCACTATGCGTAAAACAATAGGAAATCTATTTCCATGCTAACATTTCATGGGAACGGAATCTGAAAGATAAGTCACATTAGCAAGAATGAATAAACATTTTTCTACATGTTTTATGAAACAGAGACTTGCAGACCTCACATAGGTTAACTAAAGTGAATTAAAAAGGCACATTCCTATGTATCAAGCAAGGCACATATACCATTCAGAATTTTAAATTCATTATTAATAGGCTTTCTCAGTGTTCATGTTACAGTAGCTTTAAATCAAAATAACTCAATTAATACATTTCTGTGCATATAGTGCAGAACTGCCTTTGTCACAATTGTATGTAACATTTAAAACATTTCTTTTTAGAAATTCATTATTTTTTTGGTGCAAACTATCAGCAGGTCACTCTCCACTCTGCCGCCCAGCGCCACCTCCTCACCGTTCATTCCCTTTGTTTCCACTCCAGCTTCCCCAGCCGCTGCATCCCCTGCGGCCCCTCCCGCCTCCCCCTCCACCTCACCGCTCCGTTCCCTTTGTTTCCACTCCAGCTTCCCCAGCTGCTGCGTCCCCTGCGGCCCCTTCCGTCTCCCCCCTCCACCTCACCGTTCCGTTCCCTTTGTTTCCACTCCAGCTTCCCCAGCCGCTGCGTCCCCTGCGGCCCCTCCCGCCTCCCCCCTCCACCTCACCGTTCCGTTCCCTTTGTTTCCACTCCAGCTTCCCCAGCAACTGCGGCCCCTCCCCCCCAGCCTTCCCATTCGTCCAGCCCTCCCTCCTCCCAGCTGCCACTCCCTCCCTCCCCACCATTTATGGCAGCCGCGGCGCGGTAACGAGGAGCAACCCTTGACCCTGCTTTAGCAGACAGGTCGCTCCCCGCTCCACCGCCCAGCGCCACCTCCTCACTGTTCCGTTCCCTTTGTTTCCACTCCAGCTTCCCCAGGCACTGCGGCCCCTGCGGCCCCTCCCACCTCCCCCCTCTACCTCACCGTTCTGTTCTCTTTGTTTCCACTCCAGCTTCTCCAGCCACTGCGTCCCCATGCGGCCCCTCCCGCCTGCCCCTCCACCTCACTGTTCCGTTCCCTTTGTTTCCACTCCAGCTTCCCCAGCCGCTGGGTCCCCTGCGGCCCCTTCCACCTCCCCCCTCCACCTCACTGTTCTGTTCCCTTTGTTTCCACTCCAGCTTCCCCAGCCGCTGCTTCCCCTGCAGCCCCTCCCGCATCACCGTTCCATTCCCTTTGTTTCCACTCCAGCTTCCCCAGCCGCTGCATCCCCTGCGGCCCCTCCCGCCTCCCCCCTCCACCTCACTGTTCCATTCCCTTTGTTTCCACTCCAGCTTCCCCAACTGCTGCGTCCCCTGCGGCCCCTCCTGCCTCCCCCTCCACCTCACCATTCCGTTCCCTTTGTTTCCACTCCAGCTTCCCCAGCCGCTGCATCCCCTGCGGCCCCTCCCGCCTCCCCCTCCTCCTCACCGTTCCGTTCCCTTTGTTTCCACTCCAGCTTCCCCAGCCACTGCGTCCCCTGCGGCCCCTCCCCCCCAGCCTTCCCATTCGTCCAGCCCTCCCTCCTCCCAGCTGCCACTCCCTCCCTCCCCACCATTTATGGCAGCCGCGGCGCGGTAACGAGGAGCAACCCTTGACCCTGCTTTAGCAGGCAGGTCGCTCCCCGCTCCACCGCCCAGCGCCACCTCCTCACCGTTTCGTTCCCTTTGTTTCCACTCCAGCTTCCCCAGCCGCTGCGTCCCCTGCGGCCCCTCCCACCTCCCCCTTCACCTCACCGTTCTGTTCCCTTTGTTTCCATTCCAGCTTCCCCAGCCGCTGCGTCCCCTGCGGCCCCTCCCGCCTGCCCCCTCCACCTCACTGTTCCGTTCCCTTTGTTTCCACTCCATCTTCCCCAGCTGCTGGGTCCCCTGCGGCCCCTCCCACCTCCCCCCTCCACCTCACCGTTCCGTTCCCTTTGTTTCCACTCCAGCTTCCCCAGCCGCTGCGTTCCCTGCGGCTCCTCCCCTCCAGCCTTCCCATTCGTCCAGCCCTCCCTCCTCCCAGCTGCCACTCCCCCCATTTATGGCAGCCGTGGCGCGGACGCGCCACTGGCGTGCCGAAGGTGCACCAAAGGCAAGCCCGTCTGCGCCTGTTCACGCCAAGACCGCACCCAGCGCCTGTCCCCATGGCCCTCGCAGACAAGCCTACTCCCTCCTCATCCTTCACTCACTCAACTCAGGCCCTCGCCCCACTTGCACCCTTTCCAGCCCCACACACACTCATGGCACCTTCACTTGCCACACCTGTCATTTTTCCTGCTCCTCCTCCTCCACACCACACACCAACCCCAGCGACCCCCCCGACAACTCACACAACACCCCCAACGTAACACACACCTGCTCTGCCGCCACCCCCACCAACCAGCCCCGCAGCACACCACCCCACAACCAGAACACACCCCGCAACAACACCCTCATTCACCACACCACACCAACACCACCCACCACAACCACCTCAATTGCCTGCTCCTCAACACCCGCTCCCTTCACAAACATGCCATAGAACTCTGGGACCTCATCACATCACAATCACCCGACATCGCCTTCCTCATGGAAACCTGGACCAACCCCTCCTCAGAACCCGACATAGCCATCGCCACCCCCAAGGGATACAAACTCCAACGCAAAGACCGCCTCAACAGGCCAAGGGGTGGCATCGCCATCCTACACAGGGACACCATCAAAGTCACCACCAGCTCCCAAGACACTATTGACAACACAGAACACATGCACTTCCTAATCCACATTAACAACAACTCCACCCTCAGAGGTACACTAATCTACAGACCACCAGGACCACGCCCCGCCTTCTGCGACACCATCGCCGACACCATCAGCTTGCATGCCCTCACCTCCACAGACTACATCCTCCTCAGTGATTTCCACTTTCACTTGGACAACCTACAAGACCACAACTCTACATCCCTCATAGACAACCTCACCAACCTCGTACTCAAACAACTGGTCACCGCACCCACCCACTCAGCAGGACACACGCTCACTGCAATTTTCACCTCAAGCCAACACATAGCCTACACCCACACCACCGAACTCCTCTGGACTGACCACCACTGTGTCCACTTCTCCTTCGCCAAACCCCCCACACACCTCCATCAACACACCACACCCTACTGCATGTGGGACAAGATCCCCACAGAACGCCGGAACTCCCAACTGGCTCACAACCCCCCACACACCAACGACCCCAACACAGGAGCCCACAACCTCTCAAAATGGATCACCACCTACGCAGACACACTAGCCCCCCTCAGAAAACACATCGCCACCCGCAACATCAAGAACGCCCCATGGTTCACCCCCGAACTCCAAGACTCCAAGCGCAAATGCTGCCAAGTGGAGAAATATGGCAACAAGAACCCTCTACAACCAACTTCTCCATCCTCAAAGCCACCATTCCCACCCATCACCAACTCATACGCACCGCCAAAAGAGACCACTACAAGACACGCCTTGACAACAACTCTCAAAACAGCAAAGAACTCTTCACCATCATTAATGAACTAGCCAGACCCAAAGCCAGCAACATAGACCCTGCACACACAGAGCCCCTATGTGACGCCCTCTCCAACCACTTCCACCACAAAATCCTGGACATCCACAACAGCTTCATACCACACCCACCCACCACACACACCCCTCACTCACCAAACTCAACCCCCACTCATGATCCACCCACCACACTCACCACCTGGGCCCCCACCACACACGAAGAAACCGAAATAAACATGAACTCCATCCGCTCCGAATTCCCCTCCGACCCCAGCCCACATCGCATCTACAACAAAGCCAGCCAAACCATCGCCCCCATACTCCGCGACATAATCAACTCCTCCATCGACTCCGCCACCTAGCCAGACCCCTGGAGGCATGCGTAAATCACCGCTCTCCTAAAAAAAAAACAAAGCTGACCCAGAGATCCTCTCCAACTATCGCCCCATCTCCCTCCTCCCCTTCCCCGCCAAGGTCACCGAGAAACTAGTCAACACCTGCCTATCCCAATACCTTGATGAAAACAACACTCTTGATCCCTCACAATCTGGATTCTGAAAGAACCACAGCATGGAAACCGTCCTCATCACATGCACTGACAACATTAGGACCAAAGTCGACAAAGGCGAGACCTCGCGCTCATCCTCCTAGACCTCTCCGCAGCCTTTGACACTGTCTGCCACCATACACGCCACACACGCCTCCACAACATAGGAATTTGCCACAAAGCCTTAGACTGGCTCACCTCCTTCCTCACTGACGGGACCCAGAGAGTCCGCCTCCCACCTTTCCACTCCACCACCACCAAGATCATCTGCGGAGTCCCCCAAGGGTCCTCTCTCAGGCCCACACTCTTCAGCATTTATATAATCCCCCTAGCCAACATCCTCCGATCACACGGAATCACTATCCTCTCCTACGCAGATGACACCCAACTCATCCTCTCCCTCACCCGCAACCCCACCACCGCCAAAACCAACCTACACGCAGCTCTCCTCAACACCGCCAACTGGATGACAACTAACCACCTCCAGCTTAACTCCAACAAAACCGAGATCATCATCTTCGGCCCCAACAAAACCATATGGGACAACTCCTGGTGGCCCACCGCCCTAGGACCCGCACCCACCCCCGCAAACCACGCACGAAAACTCAGCATCATCCTGGACCCCTCCCTCTCCATGACACAGCAAATCAATGCTCTTACCTCCTCCTTCTCCTCACACTCCGCACTCTAAAAAAAATCCTTCAAATGGATTCCCCCAGAGACCAGGAAGACAGTCACCCATGCACTCATCAGCAGCAGACTAGACTAAGGTAACGCCCTCTACGCCGGCATCACACTCAAACGCAAACTCCAGAGAATCCAGAACACAGCCGCCCGCCTCGTCCTTGGCCTCCCCCGCCACGAACGAATCTCACCATACCTCAAAACCCTTCACTGGCTCCCCATAAACAAGAGAATCACATTCAAGATCCTCATCCATGCACACAAATCCCTCCACGAAACACGGGCCCGACATACCTCAACGAAAGAGTGAACTTTCACACTCCCACCCGCAACCTCCGATCAGCCAACCTCGCTCTAGCCACAGTGCCCCGCATCCAACGCACCACCACAGGAGGCAGGTCCTTTTCCTACCTCGCCCCCAAAACCTGGAACTCCCTCCCCACCAACCTCCGCAAAACCAAAGACCTCCTGCTCTTCAGAAAGAACCTCAAAACATGGTTGTTAGGACAGTGACCATCCTGCCCCCTCCTCCCTCCCCCAAGCGCCTTGAGACCCTCACGGGTGAGTAGCGCGCTTTATAAAATATTTTGATTGATTAATTGATTGATTGACATGATAAAGAAACACATGAAATCAAATTAATTAGTCATACATGAAGTTTCATGGCTGTACTACATCACTTAAAATCAGTAGTCTACAGTGAATGCACTTTAATGTAGGCTTTTAGTGCATCACTTTACATTTATTGAGTTAGGACTTCAAATAACAAAATGCAAAGATTGTCATGCATAGGTGATTACTGTGATGTCAAAGTAGCAATAACATTTCTGCTACTTCGTCCTACTGAAGTGAGAATAAAGACCCAAAAAGTATTGTTTTCCCTGGCCAAAAGTACAAGCGAACCCAGGATTTTACCATTCATAACAAACTAGCTAATGCATCCTGAAACTTCTAGTGGATAGCAGTAGGGAAAAGGCATGATCATTGTCAGCTAGGGCTAAATCTAAATACTGATCCTCTTCCTGATTCACCTCAGGGCATTGAACATCATAGGGGAAGCTGCAGTGATTTGCAAGATGATAGTGAAAGTTGTAAGTGTCTCACATTCTTCATTACCAATTTAGTGTAACTATAATCAAAGGTAAGAGTTGGCTCAATTGACTGAATCAGTAGGTCCTTGCCTTCTAGTGTCAAGCTCACCAACAGCTTAATTGACAACTCTAGAACGTTGCAGTGAAAGGCCGGATAGCATACATTAAGTGAATCCCTCCTGTTTGCCAAAAACAATACAAATAAACAATGACAAATTTAGACCAGGCAAATTCAGATGGCTTGTACCCAAATGGCACTCAATACAAAGTCACTTGGATACAAACTCAACAACAATTTTTCTTTTAATTACATTATTTGTAAGAAAAACTAAGACAGCATAGTAATAACCTTCCTTCTAAAAAATGGAAACCTGTTCTTCTGGAAAATGAATACAGAACTGTTGGAAATGCCCCTTCCTGCAGGGTTACCCCCAGACTTTTGGCCTTTATCCTCCTCTTTTCCTGACCTTGTTTTGTTGGCTTTAGGACTCTGGGAACTTTACCACTGGGAACCAGAGCTAAAGTGCAAGTGCAGCATGGTAACATTGGCTTACACACAATAAGAATATTTAATTTACTTATAAGTTCATAGAAAAGTGCACTGTAGGGGCTCAGGGCCTGCAAATTAAATTAAATTAAATGCTACAAGTGGGCCTGCAGCACTGCTTGTGCCACCCACTATAGTAGCCCTTCAAACATGTCTCAGACCTGTCACTGCAGAGCGTGGGTGTGCTATTGTAAACTGTCATTTTAACCTGGGAAGTGTAAACACTTACCAGACCCAAACCTTCCTTTTAATTATATATAAGTCACTCCTATGGTAGGCACTGGTTAGCCCCCAAATACAGGGTGCAGTGTATTTAAAAAGTTATGCATGTACTTTTTAGGTTAATATGTCCAGCTAGTGAAAAACTTTTACTTTTTTACTGCTGCAAGGTCTATCTCTCTCCTAGGCTAATATTGGGGGTTACCTAGAAGCATCCTTGAAGTGTAACTTGCAACTGGGAAAATATAGAAATATGGAGTTTGGTGTCTCTGGAATCACAATTAAAAAATCACAACTCATGGTGAAGGTGGATTGTAAATTGTAAGACTGAAAATGCCACTTTTAAAAAGTCAGCATTTTCTTTCTTGAACCATTCTATGCATCTCTATGCCCTTATTATTCTGTGCCTGTCTATGAATACACATCTTACACATCTGGGGTGGATAGCAGATGG
Organism: Pleurodeles waltl; assembly: GCF_031143425.1. Classification (NCBI taxonomy): domain Eukaryota; kingdom Metazoa; phylum Chordata; class Amphibia; order Caudata; family Salamandridae; genus Pleurodeles; species Pleurodeles waltl. Next base: position 811,592,402 of record NC_090437.1, on the reverse strand, counting down.
GTCTTGTGCATTCCTTCTAGACATCCGCACACAAAGGGAGCTTACCAAACCAGGCTGATGGGGCTTCCTGGGCTAGCTGGAGGGAGCTGAAACTTACACCTGAATAGGGCTGTGTCTCTCCTACCCAAAGGGCTGCATTACCCCCTGTAGAGTGTCTGAAGCCAAGGAAGGAAAAGCAGGGACCTTGTGATCTTTAAAGGCCTCTTTGAAGTCTCTCCAACTTCAAAGGCACATTTGGGTAGAGGTACTGGATCCCAAACCCCACCAAATCAGAACTCTACTGGAACCAAGGACATTCTGCTAGGAGGAAGGACTGTTGTGTTTCCCAGACAGACTGCCACTCTTCATCTGCCTTGCTGTGTTGGCCTACTGCTTGTTGTGTGCTATGCTGTTGGAGGGACAGCTACTTTGCCACTTGCTTTGTTGTGTCTGCCTGCTGCCTGTTGCTTCTGGCCTGGAGTGAGAGGGACTGGAGGGACTCGCTCTCTACATCCTTGAAACTAAACTTCTCCAAGGGCTTGTTGCCCCCGTTCTTGAAGTCTCAGGGCCATCAAAGACTTCACTGCACTTTCTCTTCACTATTACTGAGGTCTATTCGGTTAGAACAATGCCCCGTTGTATGAGGACCAAGATCTCCGTAATTGGGAAAGTCAGCACAGCCCATCACCAGCTGGTCTCAGCGCACCATTAGCTTCACATCAGATGGACTAGCTCTTCAGTTGCCAAATGCAGAGGAGTACCTTGCAATGACAATGTGTCATCTTCAACTCCCACCTTCCAGCTTTGAGGCATGACCCGCCTTCTACTCCGATGAAAGGTCACAATGTGTACATCTCAGTGTGGCCCCAATACGGTCCAGAGGGAGTAGAGCACAGCTACGAAGTTCCATAACAAGGCCATCACCAGCTGAAGCTCATGTTCACCTTACTATGAGGACGGTACTGTGAAGTTAGGACCCGTGCGGTCCTGGAAGCTGTACTGCATTATCGCTCATGAGCAGCTGAAATTGTGAGATCTAATAGTCCAAGGGACCCACTCAAGGATCTTTTCACACTGGTGCCCGTGAGGGCCCCAGCCTTCAGACCCATTGCACCTGCCCAGACTAACATTTCTCTGCAGGGATCTACCCAGTGAAACCTGGTCCTGGGGCATCGTAATTAATTTACACTTGAACGATCTTCAAACGCTTCTATCATAAAGCACTGTTTATTTAAAGCATATATTTTAACTCATACTCATAACTTAAGGAGTATTCATTGGATTTTTGTCACTTTAGTCTTGTATTACTCAGATGAATATTCTCTATTTTTTTCTATACTGGTCTAGAGTCTTTTTGTGGGGTTTTCACTGTGTTACTTTAACTTAAGAGTTGCACAAATACTTTACACATTGCCTCTTAAGTTAAGCATGCCTGCTCTGTGCCAAGCTACCAGAGCGTGAGCACAGGTTAATTTAGGGTGTGTATCTTACTTACACTGACTAGCATTGTGGTCCATATTGGAACAGAGTGCATACCTTTGCCAACTAGAGACCCAATTTCCAACAAGAACAATATTTCAGGCCTCAGTGCCCTTGCACCTGGATGAAAGCATTACATTTCTAGACTGGCCATGCTGTAATTGAAAATATATGCTGCAGCATACCATATAAAATGATTAAAATGTATGGTTGTATCACCCCTCACCTGAAAGAACTACATTGTTGCCCCCTTCAAGGCTGCATTATCTTTTGAGACCAATAGCATTCAATACACTGCCATCAGAAATGATAATCATGCCTATCTGACTGTGATATTCACCACCTCAGGTGGCCAGGATCTCAATAGAAGCCAGGAGGTCCTTTCCATCTGTGATCCTAGGATCTGTAACAAGAGCAGTAAAACGCCCCCAAACCTCATGTAACACAGTAAGGACTGAAGGACTTATCCAATTAAAGGATATTAGATCTCTATATCTCCACATCATGAGACTCTCCACCCACAAATATCTTTTCTTACTGTAAACGTTGTTACATTATCAATACGCTAAAAGAAGTTACCAGCATTAAAATTCTAGACCGGTTATTCCCAGACTTTTTCAAACCACAACCCATGTTTTATTAGAACAAGCTTTCCCGACCTATTTTGCTTTAATGGCATGGGGTGGGCAAGCTTTTAATGTAACTGAAACATCATGTGGTAGCACACTGTAATTTACAGACTGCACATTTTCCAATGAAATGGCCACTAATTTTGCACAATCATACATCTTACTGATAAAACTAAATTGCACAAAAATGACAATATGTGGAAATCAAGTTTCAGTGAGCAGTTGTCATTTGTGCTTTACCAAGTAGCGTCTTGATTTGCTCTGATCCTTTTAAAATCTTTTATTTCCCCAGCACTTAATAATTGCAAATCAATGTGCTTCATTTTTGCTTTCCTGAAGGCTGAGTGTGTACAGTTGGTGTGCTCTGAAAAGATAACTTCATAAAGCCTTTCCTTTCACACTTCATGTACCACAGCAAGGATTGTCATGTAATTCACTTTACTTGTCTTTTTCTGACTGCAATGGCAGAGGAGTTAGTAAACACTAGTCCTCATGTTAAAAACATAGGCAGCAGAATACATAGCCTGACACTTAACCTTTGTTTTTAAAGCACAGCAAATGTATCAAGATTAATACAGAATTTAAAGTCATCTTTATGTTTTGCTTGGTCTTTCGAGGCCTCAAAAAATCGATTCAGTTCACAACTCAGTTTGGGAACATTGCCCTAAGCTGATCACCAAATGTCCAGTTTGAGGGATTTATGTTACTAGAACTTGACAGAAAAAAATGGCATTCCTGTATGCATGCAGAGGGAATATGGGGGAAATGTAATGGTTAAGAAATAAAACAAACTCATAGACTGCTTTTTCTAGGTGTTTGCTTCCGCTCTGGTGGAACCTTCAGTGGATTGCTGGTGCAGATCATGGAGGCCCAAAATGGTAACGGGGTTCAGTCTAATGTTTAAATAAATCCACGAACATTTGATTAGGTTGAAAATAAACTTTAAGGGTATAATGTAATCCTAGAAGCATAGTTTGTTTTGCCCTCATTACACACAAAGTGCATCAATAAACATACTACATGCAGTGACCTCAAAAGAGTACCAGGATACTCTTCCTGGGACCATGAGCACCTGGAAGAACACCATTCATAATAGGGAAGATTTGTATCCAAAGAAGCAGGAGGATGAAGTTCAAAAACAAAAAGTGAAACTCAGGCAAAAGAAGAATTAGGACACTAAGGGCCTGATTCTGATTCTGGCGGGCGGCGGAGGCCGCCCGCCAGAATTCCGCCCTCCAAAATACCGCGCCGCGGTCAAAAGACCGCGGCGGGTATTTCAAGTTTTCCCCTGGGTTGGCGGGCGGCCGCCAAAAGGCCGCCCGCCAGCCCAGGGGAAAACGACCTTCCCACGAGGATGCCGGCTCGTAATCGAGCCGGCGGAGTGGGAAGGTGCGACGGGTGCATTTGCACCCGTCGCGTATTTCACTGTCTGCCAAGCAGACAGTGAAATACTTGTAGGGGCCCTCTTACGGGGGCCCCTGCAGTGCCCATGCCATTGGCATGGGCACTGCAGGGGCCCCCAGGGGCCCCGCGACTCCCCCTCCCGCCATCCGGTTCCCGGCGGGAGAACCGCCAGGAACTGGATGGCGGGAGGGGGAGTCGGAATCCCCAAGCCGGCGCAGCAACTGCGCCGGCTTGGAGGATTCCTGGGGGCAGCGGGAAACCGGCGGGAGACCGTCGGTTTCCCTTTACTGACCGCGGCTAAGCCGCCGCGGTCAGAATGCCCCGCGGGGCACCGCCGGCCTGTCGGCGGTGCCACCGCGTCCCACGGCCCTGGCGGAGGAAATCCACCAGGGTCGTAATGACCCCCTAAATGAGAAAAAACAACAACAAATAAAGTGCATTTGGTGGGTGGGTGAGCAAACTTACTAAATTAAAGTCAATCAGCCAACCGAAGAAGCAACACAACTCACAATTCCGCTGGCTATATCTATAAAGCCCTGACAAGCTTTACTTTCACACCTTAGCCTTCCTCGGAATTGTAGGAGGCTAACCAAGAAATGATGCCTACAGTGTCTCCTTTCTGTATACCATTTCCTGCAACTTAAGCAAAGTATTGTTTTCCCAACCCTGTGGTCATGTAAACGAGAGAGGAGTGACAAGAAATTCCTTTATGTATAGACGTGGGTGCTTTGCGCACACTTCCTACTGTATCTACTTTCCACATTTCTGACAGCTCAGGTTTTCCGTCCTTATTAAGCAGCGCTCCATTGCTTCAAATAGGATCGTGTAATACATTATCCACAACACATACATTACAGCTGAAATAATGTACTCCCATTGTGCTATTCTTTCACCCTTTTTGGATTGCCATCTTGATTTTAGGATCACTGTCTGAAAGGGCTTTTAATGATTTTCTGTTGGCAGTTCATAATTCAGTGAAATATATACAGTGGTTGAAGGGGGCGGGATTGGAGGGGCACATACTTTTTTATTTATGAAACACAGTTCCCTACTTTTTGTAAAAAGACAACAATCCCGGGATGGTTAATTCCAACAGCTTAAATGCCTCAGCTGAAGTGTCATTCAAGTGCCCTGCCAGCCTGTCTGCTTGTCTGAAATAAATGCAAATGTGTGCTAGGAGTTAATCTGCAACTATAAAGGACGCTTAAGAGCTAGTACTGGCTTTAATTGACCTAATCACCCAAGCTTTGTGATGACAAAGGTTTACTTTTTTGAGTGATAGTGCAAAGAGTTAACAACTGGGCTGCAAAGTGCATGCTTTCTACCTGTAATTGTATTTATATTGAGCGTACTAGACCTGGAGGTGTTGAAGGGACTTTAATGTAAAAGAAATTGCATTATGTACATTCTGGATATTATTAAAATGTATTTTGGAAGCACCAATTTATCTTAAACATTTTGCACATTTGGTAGCAGTCTCTCTGATACTTTGTTTAATGCAAGTTTAAAATAATGAATTACATATTTACAGTGTCTTAATTTACAAGACTTTATTATGTGTCTCTCTCCTTACACGCAGACCTCCGCAGTGTACTAATAGTGCATTTCCGAATGAGTGACAACATTTTTTTATTTACTTTTCATTTAAGCTACGTGTTATTTTATATGTAGGTACCTGACTGTGAAAGGCCCAAAAAAAAAAAATACAGATTTTTTTTTTTGCCACACCTTAGACCCCACGCTAACTGACCCCGCCCCCACTGCATACAGCATCATCATTCTCATACTTTTTTAAATGCTCTTCGACCTGCTGCATATAAATTGCTACTACGTTTGACCAATGTTTTCATTCTTGCCTGGTTTTATACACTGTTTCTTTCTGTTTTTCTCTTTCCTTATTGTACTTTCTGTTTTTTCTTTTACTAATTAGTACTGCTAAAAACGAACGCTTCATCAGAAAGTCATTAGATAACTACATAAATCATTTGAGATGCCCTGGATTCCGTTTCAGTAAGGAATCAGTGGCTGGGATAACAGGCGCGCTTCCACTTTACAGTGGTTTATATTATCTGCCTCTCTCTTTCATTGCTCTCTTTCGTCTTTCCTTTAACATACTTTTTTCAAACCTAAATGTAGACGCACATGTTATAACTCCAGCTATGTGGACTAACAAACCCGGTATCGTGTTCTTCTCTTATGTTCACCTTCAATGGGTGGCATCTACTTGCAGACATCTAGCGCTAGTATTTCTGTAGTGCTTTCATCAGTAAGATGCTACTGCTTGTATGTTTATATTTATTTCCAAATACAGTTACATAATTGCTTTGTGCCAAATTGTTTCCAGAGTGTTAAGGACTTCATTATGTACATAATTTACATATTGGCTGCAACAATCCAACAGTGTAAAGTGGCTATTTTTGTCGGTCTTTCGTTTTTTACTATCTACGGTTAGATATTTTATGCCTATCTGTCATTCACTTGCATAGGAAGCAGCAACTACATAGCCACTATGAAAGGAAACTATTACAGAAATATGGTGCATAAGTATTCAAGTGTAGAATTAGGTACGGCAACTGACAGCCAAGATTCATACATATTAATGTATGGCAATAGGTTTAACAGAGATCACACGGTCTGGTTGTCTTATATTTTCTGCTATCAATGACGTTTCTGTGCCACTAATGCATTCCTGTTGAGCAGGGGAGAGTGACATCCCTCAGAATTTAATGGTTGATGGGAGCAGTAAACAGCCTTGTTAGAAATGGGGTCTTTGGTTGGCAGTCAGGTTACCCCTTGTTCAAGCAAGGACCCTCACTCTAGTCAGGGTAAGTCCCACACAATCCAAAGTATCCTGTGCCCACCCTCTGGTAGCTTGGCACTGGGCAGTCAGGCTTAACGTACAAGGCAATGTGTAAAGTATTTGTGCAATAAATCATGCAATAACGCAGTATAGCATTATAAAAATACACCACACAATGTTTAGAAAAATATATAATATTTACCTGATAAAATGCAGGTCAAAACGATTAAGATGCAATAAGTATATGTTGAGATATCACTGTAAAAGTGACTTAAAGTGTCTTTAGTCTTTTAAAAGCAATACATTTCTCCTTCGAGCACAAAGTACCTGGTTTGCGTTCAAAATCTCCGCAAAGAACCACAGACGAGGAGATGCGTGGAAAACAGGGAGGTGTGCAATGATTTTGCGGGCCACACATGGCGATGCGTTGTTTAGTTTTCACACAGGGACAGCTGTGCTTCGATTTCTGGCACTCAGTCGTGGATCCTCTTCAGGTTGCGGGATTTTCCGACGCCCCAGGGGACGATGCGTGGATATCCGGTGCTCACAGGATGAAGTCACAGGGGGTGCGTTGATCGGTGGGTGTTGCGTCTCGACTGTGCTTCAATCCAGTGGGCCATGCGTCGAATTTCCGGCCGCTATGCTGCCGCTGCGTCGATCTTCTTGTTGCGAAGTCGGGCTGCATTGTTCCGGTTCGGTGTGCGGTGAATTTTTCACTGTGATGCAGGCTGTGCATCGTTTCTGGCAGGCTGTGTGTTGATTTTAGCCGCACAAGGAGTCCTTCTTGTAGAGATGAAGACTTTTTGGTCCTGAGACTTCAGGGAACAGGAGGCAAGCTCTATTCAAGCCCCTCAAGAGCACTTCTCACCACAGCCTGAGGGCAGCAAGGCAGCAGGGCAACAGCAAGGCAGCAGTCCTTCACAGAAAGCAGTCAGGTGAGTCCTTTGGGCAGCAAGGCAGTTCTTCTTGGCAGGGTGCAGGTTCTGGTTCAGGTTCTCTTCTCCAGGAAGTGTCTTTAAGGTATGGTGTCTACCTCAGAAGTGTCTGAGTTGGTAGGGGCAGAGGCCCTGTTTAAATACCCAAATGTGCCTTTGAAGTGGGGGAGACTTCAAAGAGTGGCTTAGAAGGGCACAAGGTCCCCTTTCAGTTCAATTCTGTCTGCCAGGGTCCCAGTAGGTGGTGTGGCAGTCCTTTGTGTGAGGGCAGGCTACTGTTCTTTGACATGTAAGTGTCAGGCCCTCCACCTTCCCAGCCCAGGAAGACCCATTCAAAATGCAGATGTATGCAAGTGAGGCTGAGTATCCTGTGTTTGAGGTGTGTCGGAGTGAATGCACAAGGGAGCTGTCAACTGAACCCAGCCAGACATGGATTGGAAGGCACAGAAGGATTTAAGTACAGAGAAATGCTATTGCAAACAATATATGAGGGTAGCCCCAATGTTAGCCTATGAAGGGAGCAGGCCTTACAGCAGTGTATAAACAAATTTTACACTACCAGGAGATGTAAACTACACATGTACATGCCCTGCCTTTTACCTACGCAGCACCATGCCCTATGGGTTACCTAGGGCATACCTTAGGGGTGACTTATATGTAGAAAACGGGGAGTTTTAGGCTTAGGAAGTACTTTTAAATGTCAAGTTGATTTGTCAGTGACACCGCACACACAGGCCTTGCAATGGCAGGCCTGAGACAAGGGTAAGGAGCTACTTAAGTGGGTGGCACAATCAGTGCTGCAGGCCCACTAGTAGCATTTAATCTACAGGCCCTGGGCACATATAGTGCACATTACTAGGGACTTATAAGTAAATTAAATAATCCATTTGGGTATGATCCAATGTTACCATGTTTAATGGGCGAGAGCATATACACTTTAGCACTGGTTAGCAGTGATAAAGTGTCTTAAAACCAGCACAAACAGTATTTAAAAAGTGGAGGGAGGTAGGTAAAAAGTTAGGGGGGACCATCCTAAGGCTGTCAGGTCTAACAAATAAGTTTTAGCTCCAGTAAACTTCATCTTAATCAACTGATGGGACGGAAAGGTCCTCTGTACGGTGACAAATGTACATCACTGCCTAGGTGCCCCAGTTGCATGGATATCGGGATCTTAGTTACGGATTGTTGGTCATGGGTGAACATGAACCATACGTGTTCTCCATGTCGTAGGCCTGTCTTGTTAGACAGGAGGGACACACTAACTGCTACCTTTTTAATGGTAGAGAGCTAACGCCCTTTCCAGGAGTTTAGTGGCACAAGTGGAGTTGTCACAGCCCACCCCTTTTGTGTTTAGTAAGAATCAATAGTGTGAACAGACCTTTTAACTCATGTCACAGGAGAGATGCCTATCGTCCCACTCATGTAAAGTTCAATTGTGTACTTAGTTCTCCCCTTGCCTACATGGTAACATGCATATGAAACTTGCATGTGTGTGCTGGGATGTATGTGTGCCTGTGCCTGATTCATAACATTGAGTCCTGTAGGTTCCATTCTGCAAGCTCAAGGCCTGGAAAGGCTAGTGGGGATGAATACTGCAACCCGCAGATAGGGTATGTGGATTGCTGAAATTCCTGAGAGCTGGGGTGGAAGTACTCAAACTTCTATGCACATCAGGTTGTTTTGCACCCCTTCCTCTTAAGATTTCTTCGATTGCAGGAAGAGTTACTGGTCAGTGGTGCCGGGCTCTTTGTAAAGCAAGATGGTGGATCTGATAAGGCTGGCACTGTAGGACCAGTGACCCATACTAGAGGGGACAGCTTAGGTCTTTGAACCTTTGTGGGTCATTGCTGCACATTGGTTCCAACCATTTAGTCCACCATCATTTTTTGCTTTTGACTACCCAGTTTTTGGATTGTCGCTGTGAATAAGTCTCACTACTGAACCAGTACATTCACAGTGATTGGACTGAGCATGTTTACTGCCAGTATCCACCTTGTAAGATAAGGGAGCTGTAGCACAGCTATGGTATGGGCAGGGCACTAAGCTAGCTACATGTTAACATGTGTGCACATGCGTATGTGGGCTGCATGTGTAAGACTATGTTTTTCCCAGCCTGGTAATTGCACACAGGTAGCTTGAAGCAGAAGGGACTCTAGAATGATAGGTGCTGACCTGAGGTAAGCCTTATTATATTACGGGGCATTCACAGATAAGATAATAGGGTTTACTGGGAAATCTTTGGTATTTCACAGTTTTATGCATATGGGTGAAATCTGCCCAAAGTGCAGTTTTACTCACCTTAGGCCTACAATGTTGAGAAATGTGTCAAACTAGGGTAAAACATGCACGCTGAGTTTGAATATTTAGCACATCACATATATTTCTTATGAGACAGAATTGTCATATTTATTTGGCTCAGCTCATAATCTGACGGCTAGTTTTTGTCCCTCTGCCCTATTACTGGGCCAATGTGATTAGTCTACTCCCTATCTGCGGGAAAACATACCTCCCCATAGAAAAAGAGTGATTAACAGTGATTGACAAGGTTCCTGTGAGAGGAAAGGTGCATAGGGGAAATCTGCACCTGATAAATAACTTGTCGCAATGCACTTGGGCTGGACAGCCCAGCCTCACTGACCAAAGAGGAAGCCCAGACATCTGAAGCCAACAGAGAATGGGTTTGCTTTTGAAGTTTTGGTGGTAAGGGATCTGGAAGTGATGTCAGTTAGAGGTTGAGCTAAGGACCTCAGAGGAGCACAGTTCAGTGAAATCTAGACTGAGCAATTTTGGATTGTCCCGCTATGCAAGACGTTTGGGACCGGATGAAGATATGATGTGGCATTCTAAGAATGGCCAGGGTGTCTAGCTTCTAGAACATTCCACTCCCACTTAAAACCCCCTGCACAAGGGAGAGTCCAGGAGCAAGATCCTGGAAAGTGAAGACAGAGGAAAGAGGAGCATCTGATGTCTTGCAATGTGCACTAGGGACTTTGTCACCAGTTGATCCCCAGGAGAAGGATGGATCTCTCCAGGGTCAAAGGTGCTGGCCCGTTATGCCCCCTGCGGAACAACTGGGGGAGGGCCTGGAGTTCACTGTCACCCAGGTGCTCTGTAAGACAGACAGGAGGCTATGATGCCTGGGAGAGTAGGGATGAGGTTGTTCTGATGGCTGGTGGTGGAGGGGCTGCCCAAGATGCCTCACAATCAGGAGAGGAGCACAGAGAGCCAGCAGGCCCAGTGCAATTCAGGTCCCTGTGGACCCCAATCCTTGGGACAAAGAGAACAATGGCAGCAAAGCTGGAGCACTGCTTTGCTTTCCATTCAGATGCTGGTGAGGTCAGGGCCCTGGAAGTAATATGAGCTGCCTCCAGTCCACATACCTATGGCTTTGGAGGGTTGCAGCTGAAGGGAGTGAACTAGGTCTTCCTGCTCGCTGGAGCAGGAGCGTGGGCTGGAGACCAGAAAACCAGATGCAGGAGAGGGCCCTCGGTGCTGCTCTATAAACAGTTAGAACAAAGGCTGTAGGTGCCCCAGGTAGGATTGGTGCCCCATATTGCCCTGCAAGTGCCTTAATTTGCATATTTAACTCTCTCTGTGGTGTCCCAAACTGCCAAAGGACACCACCACCATGTGCCAGTGTTGTGGGGGCTGCCCAGAGTGTAGACCGCACGCCTCAAAGTGTTTTTAAAACTAGCACTATGTTTCAAAGGGAATTACAAATATGACCTCAGGAAAGGTTTGCTGTTATATCATGCTCTTCCGAAACCTAAGCGTATGCTTCTTTCATTGGGAATGTGGCTGCCATAAGTGGTGTGAGGAATACAAAAGAAAGACTCTGACATGCTTATGATTGTTTTTCAAATGCGCTATTGACAATGATTATTGATAAACATTGAAAGGCTTATATTAATAGCTAATGCATTCATATATGATTATTGATTCAATTGGCATTAAAGTAAAACCATAAGATGATGTCATTGATGTTAGGTGTAATCCTGACGAAGTCAAAAGGCCTGCCTTATATATTGACATGGTGACATCCTGACAAAGCCAGTAGGCCTGCCTTATATATCGTAGAGCTCCTTTGATAAAGCCGATTGGCCAGACTTATTTAAAATGACACCCACTTATATTGTGATGAGGCACCTGGTATAGGTGGTGTCATTGTGACTATGGAGTCAGAACCCACTAGGGATGCGCGGTGATATAAGGGTATCACTGAAGTTATTTACATCTACCGGATGTACATATTTGTAATTTAATGCATAGTGTTTAGTATTGTGTGTTTGTGTTATAAATGTACTTTTCATTTTTTAAAGAAAACTCACTGACTGGACTGTAATTTATTGAGTTGTGTTGTTGAGTGCCAGTGAACTAGAATTGTAAGCCCACACCACCTCCCTGACGACTGCCTTTGGACTGTTCTGCTTTACCACTCTTAAATAGTCAAGTGCTACACTAGTATAGTTATTTGTATTTGACATTTAATTACCATAGAATGGCTTCCAAGTTCATTCACTTCAGACTAAGGCTTAGATTTTGGTGGGAATAATTATCTTGTGCTTATTATATTTCCTTTGAAATTGCACTTTCTAAATGCCTCTATATCTTACCTACAGAGAACTCAAAATTTGCCAACCCTCAAGATATTTGATCTAAAGTTATTGTAGCTTGTCAAAACTGCACAGGTTCACCACACTGGTTGCCAGTAGATACAAAAGATGTTATTGGCTCTGCATGTAACACCATGTTTTACATACTACCAACATTGTCCAATGTTCTTGAGAGATAAACATTCACACTACACAGCTCTATACCTAATGTGATCAAATTCTGTCATATGACTTTTCTGAGATTTAAGAAATCTGTGATGAGTGGATATTCTTAAACTGTTTTGACCTTTAAGTGGAAATCCCTTTAATTCCGTGAAAGCTCACTCACTATGAATTTCCTACTCAAAACGTGCTGGTTTTAAGTTATGTTCTACTGTGTGTGCAAATGCCTAGGAGTTACCAAGTGACAGAATAGCATATACAATGATTATTAATGAGGTCTACATCACTGGGAGTTATGTTCAAGTCATGTTTTTGATTAAATCTATTTAATTGTGCGTGCTCTATTAAGTGCAGGAGATGTCCTGCATCAAATAAAAGAAATGTTGGAACTTGAATCATGTTCTTCTATTATTTCATGGTGGTACCTTTCAAATGAAAGTGCTGCTATTAACCTCTCCTCAGATTCAAATAGTTGACTTTACATTTTTACCTATTTTATTTTTAATCAAGGTGTTAAAAGTTTTTGAGGTTTGAAATGTATCATATGTATTACTAAATATTTACCGCAGTTGACATATGTTGGTCATTGATTTGTGTGAAATGTATGTGTTCTAACAATTCAAACAATACTATTGCCATACTTAAATTATTTATAAATGCTCTGTTGTTATTATAACACTAAAGAGGGTCTCATACCCGGGAGTATTGTTGAAGACTGGCGTCTTATGGGTTACACCCTGCTTTCTGGAAAATGAATGTTTTTCTTTGTTAGGCCCACGCCCACTCTACTTGTGGCATGCTTCATCATCGGGTCTCATTTCTGGTCTCCAAAAACTAAGATGAGCACTTTAGATATTGTCATAGCCTGGGGTCTTGCAGAACAATAAAAATAACTTAAACAGCCAAGGTATTCCTTTAATAGTAACCATTCAGGTATAACTAAAAACTAATGTGCGGGTAAGATGGGGAAATAATAACTCTGTTACTCAGTTGGTATGCCACTAATAGAGTAGGTGAGGGTCTAGCAAAGAAAACCATTTGGTTTCCAGAAAGCAGGGTACAACAAAATACCTAGATGTGGGATACCTTTTTGTGTCATAGTATCCATTAGAAGTGAGTGTGTCCCTATCCTTAAAAATGTCTTTCTCTCCTCCCCGAATGATGATATGGTGTCCATCACACAAGCTATTTAATTGTGTTCTGTTTTTCAGCCATTTTTTTGGCATTTTTAACACCTGCTCACAGCAAGCGTCAAAAGGGGGCACACCATTGGTGACAATGGGCCCCTATGTACTGTTCAGGGTTAGTGCCATAATTTTGAAGCTAACCCTGAACAGTACATCAATAGCATCAAAAGTTCTGATGTTACTGCCCCCTACCCTGCACTATAGTGCACCGTATTTTAAATACTGTGCACAAATGGTGGCGATAGGAGTGCACTAAATGGCACAAGGAAAGTGGTGCTGCACTGGATGCAGTGCCATTTTTCTTAAATATGCGCCAAAGTTTCTTAAAAACACTTCAACTTGTATGCATTTCTAGACAATAAACTGCTTATAAAATAGGGTGGGAAAAACTCACAGAGTTTCACTCCACAGAATTCCACGGATGTGCATGAACACTACGCACCGTTCTGCGAGAGGCCAGAATTAGACATATTGAGCTGCATCCACTGATTTTTAGCATCAGGAGCTGATTCCATGCTACAAAAATCAATGTGAACGGCACCACTCAGCACCCCAGAGGCCGCTGCTTTTTTAGTTGATTTTGCTGCCACTCGAGTAGATTTTCTACTTGGGGGGCTGCTTTCTCGCTGCAAACGGTTGCGACCAACCACGTTGGACAAATCTCACTGGATGTTCTTTTAGTGACCTAAGATAGCACTAAGGGATGCTAAATCTCACTTGCCAACTTACCATTGGCAGCCTTACATGAGGAAAAAAACACACTATTCAGCGTTTTGCAGAATTTGGCCAGAACGTGTTACAAATGTAACACAGAGTGGCCAAATTTGGACCGGAATTTATTGCCCACCCCTACTGTAAAATTGTAGGAAACCAATTACATGGGGCTGTTTCCAGGCACCTGCAATATTCCAGGTGATCTAGGATAGATCCAATGAGCATTAGCAGTCTCTTCCAAGTTTAAGAGCTACATAGAAATATGTTCTGTCACATTGGCATGGTCAGCGGAGGCATGAGTTTTCAAAAGAATTTGGCTAGCCAAGTGAAAAGTGTGGTGGGGGTTAGGAGTTTTTTGACCAATAACAATGATAATCTGGTATTGAAAATATATGTCGGAATTCATTAAAGGTCCACAAACCAGCTGCCAGCTACCTCTCCTATAACTTGTTGACTGCTGGACTTTGACCGTGTACAGCACTCTTCTGCCTTTTGGGTAGGTTTGTGCTATTGAAAAAATATACATAAATAGGCTTAAATGTTACTTGTGTGGTCATTGAGAGTCAATACAACAATTTCAATAGTAGGAAGGACGGCATAATTTTAATAAGGCAAGAATCACTGCATGAGCCATATTCTGGACTACCTGAAGGCAACCAGAAACGTTACTTGGCAGTCTCAGATAAGGAGGAGATAGCACAGACCACACCTCAAACCATACCCGGAGCCAAATATGGCCCGTTAACTAATTCTCAAACTTATTTTCACTCTCATTTCCATTCTTGCACTTTTCGTCAACCTCCACTTCATCTTTTCTGTATGTGTCAATGAAAATAAGCCTCTCATTTAGTCTGCCCTCACTCTACCTTAGAGCCATGTGTGATGGACAAATTGAAAGTCCAACCACATATACAATAAAGAGGGTTTCTGAAAACTGCATTGGTAGAACTGGAAACTAAGCATCTTAACAATGATTCCCTACATATTTGGGAGGGAGGTCAGCTTTTCAAGCAGAAGTAACATCAAAGACATCTATAACTGTTGAAATAGCTCAGGTCACATATATCTCTGCTCAAGACGTCTATGCAAAAGCACTAGATTACAGACTAAAATTAAACTTTGCAAACTCAATAACCCTATTGTTGCATGGTAAATAACATGAATTCCACTAACCTGGTTGTTTGACCTTCATATCATATAATAGGAAGCAGCCTAAATCTGCAGGACTTATGTAAGGATGGTTGTCTTAACTTCAAAGGAGGGCAGTTGAAAAGACAGGACCTTAGCAGCATGTCCACTTCAGACAGCAAAAGAAACACTCTCTACAATTGGCAGCCCAAAAAGGGGGTGGGGGTGAGGTGGGCAACCCTCTGTCAGGGAAAGTATCAAGCCGACTGGCCTCCTGCAAATCCATGTAAAAAGTGTCATCATCATAATGTGGGGGTAAATCATCCCCATCATCGCCATTGTTATCTTCAAGTGGTGGTAAATTATGGTCAGATTCAGAAACAAAAACCTAATGAAGACACTCAAGTCAGCTCCATCAACTTTTAGGGAACTGGGTGCAATGGGCTGGAGTCACAACATGACCTCGGTTGGGGTAGTGGCAAGTCCAGCTTGGGATCAGACTTAGGAGTCGGCTTCAGATCCCACTCTAGCTCTAGTGACAGCAGCTTTAGCATGGGTCTTGAAGACTAAAATTAAATTAGAACCGTAATCAGTGCAGAACCCAAGATGAGATCTAGGGACTTAGATAGTACTGAGGATAGATCTGTCAGTGGTAGTCCTTTAAGGAAGGTGCCTGTAGATCTTTGGGGCCTGAATAGAAGGTGCACCAGAGGGCCCAGGAGAGTGCCGAAAATGTGCTGCATGCCCTCCTTAAATGCCTCTACCTGCTGCGGCATTGCCAATGGCTCAGAAATCTCTGGGGACATTGGAATCAGTCACTTAACGTGCGATCAGGAGGATCAGGAGTGAGCTAGAGTGGCACCTAACTTCCCCTTATATAGAATATGACAGGATGGGATTGAGGCCTACTTCACCTTCTTATGTTTCCTCTTTGATTTTGATTCCATTGACCAGATGACTTAAATTGTGAGGAAGACTTGTGGGATTGACCCCACGAGTAGGACTGCACACTTGACTTGGAGCTGGAACGAGACTTATGTTAGTTGCATGACTTCTTCCAATGCTCAGGGGCATACAGATTAGCTTCACAGTCCAGGGTTGCCTTCAGGTGCATGAAAGTACACTCATCGCATGAGTTAGAGTCATGTACCAGGCCAAAAAACTAAGGGCACATCTTGCATGAGTCTGATACTGACATCTGCTTTTGACAGTGATGGCATAGTCTGGTCCCTGTGGTTTTAGTTGGGTACACCATTCTCTTCTGGATTGTGATTGTAAAAATCATCAACACTGACCAGTGGTTCCCAAATGTCTTTGATCCATGGCTTCCTTGAACTATTGGCTGCAGCTCCACATTCAGCTCCCCATTATGTTACTTTTTTGGGGGGTTTTAGGGGATGTAAGCCCGGCTTCGGAAGTACTTCCAGTTTTCTCCCTGAAAATAAGTGGGATGAAGCTGATGAAGGTACTATAATCATAAAAGTAACAAAGTCAAAATATAAAAGTTGTTTAATAAAAAACGTGAAAAGCATAAAGAGAGAAGTGAACAGTCCACTCTGCTGAACCAAGACGTGATTGACAAGGTGCCCAGCCAATAGTTGAAAAGGACTGGAAGAAGAAAGAATGATTCGAAGGGACGGACCCACAGCTCCCACCTGTATGGCAAGCAGCAATAGGTTTGTAGGTCTTCAGAATATTCAATAATCACCATTTCGTCAGACTTTTCGTTTCCACGCCTCTCCATTGTAACATTTCACTGCAACTGCAGTTATATGAAGCACAGCCATACACAGAAATCACCTTTGTGTTGGGAGTGTGCTGCTCTTGCGCTAATAACATATTACAGTTCTGTTTAAACAGGTATCCCCTTTAAATTCAAGATTAGGTAACTTTTGGATTAGTTCACAAACAGTTTTGACAAACTAAGTGCAACTTTAGAGTGCGAAAAACGTTCCCAATCGTAAATCCACATTCTGATTCACGGAATGAAGATTTGAGAAAGTTTGCTGGCGTAAATTGCACTTGTTATGGTAAAATTCACTGGCCTATTAGTGCAGTGCACATCCTAGCACTTAGGTTTCCAGATGTCTTCAATTGTTTTGCTCTGGATTCCGATTTTGCTAGGATCACATTCAGCTGTTGAAGAAGATATGCTAATTAGAAATCATTAATGAATGTTTATGTGTTTTGATTAACAAGAAAACTAAACGTAGAGAAATTAATGTGCACGTTTGAAAATGTGCTCACGGAGAGTGACAGTTAGTTTATAAAACATTTATACTAAAATGATTAAAATGTGTGTAATGATGGAAAGAGTAAAAATAATGTTGTAGTATGTCATATTAAGATGTATAACCTATGTTGTGCACTATATTGTAGAGTTAACTTAGCCGAAGTTGTGGCCTAGTTGCTAGGCCTCATACAGAAGCTGAATTTCTAGTGCACTGCAGAGAAGCTGGTGCGTTGAACTGTCCATGAACTGCATATGTTAATAAAATCTGCTTAGCTAGAATTTTCTGCAATGTACCGACGAACAGGAGATGAGGGACTAGAGTATGTAACAATTTTGGTGTAAGACGGACTCGATGAACTTTCCCAGGAATTGAACAATAGCAGCACTGATGAGCAGGATGATGAGGACATCGTACAGTGAACCAATCAACGAACTGAGAATGGCATTTTATTAGAATTCATTGATTTGAAAAATTAAAGTTATTGGTTAGGGTAATGACTGATGATTGACTGACCAATTAGGAATTAGGGGGATGGACTGGAAACCCTTAATAAAAAGTCATGACAAAGGGCAAAATCTTCAGATGCGAGGGGTGAATTGATGATGTCAGAAGACGTGACTCGAGATTCTGTCATTGGGCTCATGCTCTTTAGAGCCTGATGCGTTGATGATCAATTGATGACCTGAAGACGAAGACTGACTTTGTTGCTGATCCATTCTGTGGATAGGTAGCTATGAAAATGTGACTGTTAACTTTTTGTGCCTTTTCTTCTAGGTACCAACTGTGTGGTTTTTATAGTTTTTCTTCTAGCTAGATATTTTCCAAATTCACGTTTTTAAATTGTTTTTGCATGAAGTCCCACATGCTAAATGCTAATCTGGGTTAGGTAAGGTATTCTTTGGGTGACATCGACAGTGACAAATGATTGACAAAGTGATTGCTGAACTCTGCTATTAATGTCGATATATTCATATTTGTTAGCCTATGCTGAAACATTAGAGCATATGTTTTCTCAAGTTCTAATTAGATTATGTTATTGTTGGTCACTAATGAGCTAATTCTGAACTGACTGAATAAAGTTTGATGACTTAGTATTGTAACTAATAGGGAAATAAAATTGATAAAACGTATAATTGAGTTGTGGTTATTCATGACATGTTGATATAATTGTCTCATGCTTAATGATTCTCTTTGTGGGTATTGATTACATGATAATTGATGTTCATTGATTACTACATAGCTAGGATACTCCATGCGATCCAAAAGGTTCATCGGCCTATATGCATCCCCTTGTAATTTTACTTACGAAGGACCAGGCAGCATGCACATCTTTTCTACTTGGAAAGACGAGTGAATGTCAGATTGAGAAAGGGATGTGAACATCTCCACATTTCATGGGGATGTTGCCAGAAGGGTTTCTCGAAACAGAACTTTTTTATTCCACAGAGAAGAAACACATTACATGTTAAAAAGCACATCTCAGCATCACTACTCAAGGAGAGGTCAGTTTGTGACATTGTAGCACTCCTTGAAATCTATAACTGTTGAACATTTATAAGATCACTCGATATTCTTTGTAAAGTTTATGCAACTCAGAAATTCATTACAAATATAGGAGCAGACATGCAAGAGTAGGTTGTCTGAGTTTTTCATACACAGATTTGTGAATGAGGCCCTGAGCTTGTCAGAGTGGCACCGATCACTCCGAACAGCTTACTGAAGATAGATAAAAAAGTAAGCCAATTAGATTTTTTATACGTAATTCAGTTTAACATTTCTTTATTTGAATGCATCAATATTGTACAAGGAAAGTATTTATTCCAAGTTTAATGCTAGAAAGTGAAATTTCTTAATTCATGAGGTGTTTAATTGCTTTGAAGATATTTGGATTCCTGCAGGTAACGTGTTCTTTGTTCTACTAATCATTGAGTTTTTAGACATTTGACAATTAGGAAAGCGTCTGTTTTGACAAGAATAAAAGATAAGTGAAAGAAACAGAGTCAGAGGAAAGCAAGCAAAGTTATCAACCAGCATTGCCTTGCATAAACTGCTCCGGTGCTTCACTGAATAGGAAAGTACGTACTCCTCAAACCCATCCTTTTCGATACCAGATCATCTTATTGAGCACGGGTGCCCCTTCCCCCAAATTAAGGCAAATGAGCGTCGCCCACCTGCTGACAGGGCATCAAAGGAGAACAATAAAATGGTAATAAAATGAATTACCATTTTATTTTTCCACTGATTACAGCCCGAGCAGTGTTTGGGGGTGGGCATTGCTGCTGACTGGCAGAAGTAGAGTGGTGATCAATCCACCAGTTTACACTATGCCTGTCAGTTTGATCCGCTGTCTTGAGCCGGCCAGCCTCAGATACACTGTGTAAACCTCTCCACCTAGCTGCCTTAGACAGCTGGGTGAAGGGCAAACACAGGCCCCCCCTGTGCCCACTGGAGCGTCGAGGCAGCTAGCTCTAGCCAATCCTGGCACTGTTCTTATGCTGATCCGTTCAAGCATGAAAGCAGCATCAGGATTTGGAGAAGGGAAGTGGCTGAGGCTCCATGATGTGTCATTGCGGTGAGGAGCTTTGATAAGTACATTTTTCTTTTTCCTTTTGGCCCACTGACAGGCACAGTGAGACACTCACATTGCCTTCAGCTTTACTTCCACAGCTCTCAGTCTTGGCCACTAATAAAAATGAACCATGATTAAGAGCTTTGGAATGTTAGCCTAAAGGCATTGTGATGTTTTTACCGTGCATGCCACTGGACTGGCACTCGGCTGGATGACCCTCCACTGTTAAGGGTTAGTGGCTGCCACTGTTACTGAACCCATTTCTAAGGGATCTTCTAGGTACTCACACTCTGCTACTGACTTTTGTCACAACCATGGACTTTTAGATTTCAGGAATTAAACCATACAAAGAAAACAAAATGCAATAGGCCGGATCTCTTTATGAAGATCCTTAGCAGAGGATTCTGGGTTTGTGTGAGACATATATATATAGAATTATATACATTAATACATAAACACATTTCTACGTCGAAAGGTTGAGGTGCCATCACTATTGAAGGCATCCTTGTGCTTAACATGGCAAGTTGATATAGTGATGTACACATAATCCTGCTCTTAAAATGAATAAAATTGCAGACTATTCATTGACAAAGCTTAAAAAAGCAACAACATATCTCTGGCTAAGCTATTTAGGGTCTAAAGTCTGGCTAGAGATCTCAATGAAAAGTTCACTACTTGCCAAGTCCGAAACTTGTTGATTTGCATCAGAGGATTTTTCTAACTTCTGTAGAGAGGTTGTATTTGCTACTCTCTCCAACATGGTAAAAATATGCCAATTATGCATCTAGGCTCCACATTAAAAGGCAGGAGCGGACAGAAAAGTTTCTCAGGCTTAGGCTTAACTAACAAAAAGGTGCACCATTCTAGCTGTCACAGCTGGCAGAGGATTATGTAGGCTTTCGAGATACCATTAGGGCGTCAGTAGCAAACTTTTTAAAAACACATTGAGCCTCATTGAGACTTTAGCAAACAAACACAAATGATGGACAGAACGTAGAACCAATCAACCACTCACCCCAGTCTCACATCAGGGTTTAATCCATCAATTCTTTTGCTCACCATGTCACACCAGTTTGGACCCAGCCATGTGCAAATCAGTCTTGACCCTGTTTCCCATGGGAACAGTCCATCCGAAACTACCTGGCCAGGTCCTCCCTGGACCAGAACAAAGCATCCTGGGTCCGGTTTCAGGGTATCACCCTTCATCCGCCAGGCTAGCTTAAATCGAGTGGAATAGTGAGCCCGGGACCCACATCTGGGCGTAGCCGGTGGGCTTAGGGTGACAAAAGCAAACAAACACAAATGATGGAAGGAATGTATAATCAATCAAACATTCACCCCCAGTCACAGATCTGTGTTTAATCCATCAATTGCTTTGCTCACCATGCCACCCCAGAGCGACCGCAGAGCCAACCGCCAAAGCCGCGAGGAGGGGGCTGCCGTCATGCCGGCCGCCTCCCCCAGTCATAATACGATGTTTCCACTGGGTGGACAATGATTCCACAGGTCAGCCCGGTGGAAACAGTGTCACTGCATTGGTCATGGCTCCCTTAAGGGAGCTGATGCCAATGCCCTCGCCAAAGCCCTTGCTCAACAGTACCCTCGGAATGCACACTGTCTGCACAGAAGACAGTGTGCATTCCGAGAGTGCTGGCAGGGGGCCTCCTGCACTGCCCATGGCATGGGCAGTGCAGGGGCTCCCCTGTGGCCCCCAGCATAGGCTTTCTGCCAGCCTTTTCATGGTGGAGACCCCATCATGGGGGAAAAAAACTTGTGATCTGCATGGCTGCACTAAATTCAACACAGCCATGGCTGACCACGACTCCGACTGCCACCACCTCATCGGGATCCATGATCCTGGCAGTGGCAGCGGTCCGGCTGCCATGGTCGTAATCTGGCGGTCGGACCACCAGGAGTGGGGCGGTCCGAACACCATCGTAGATTTGGAGGTCCTCGGATCACCAAACTTGTAATAGGGCCCTTATGCTCATATAGGCTGTGTGCCAGGAAGTTGTGCTGAATTAGAGATGACACATTTAATTATGGCATGAAGCTTTCCACAATATTAGAAGCACAAAAATGTCCTTTTATGGCACAGAATATCAGAAACCAAATATTCATAGCTTTAGGGGAATCAAACTGTGAAAATTAGCTAGGGATAAGATCAGAGAACCTGTTGATAACTATGAAGTCAGTGGACATAATAACTAGGCCTGGGTGGAGTTTGCAGAGTGACCAAAAAAAAACACAGTGCTACACGGATTTCCTCTGATTTTTAGCAACGGGTGTTTGTGCGGTGCTGAAAAATCAGCCCAAATGGCACCACGCCCAGTGCAAGAGGGTGCAGCTTCTTTTCTGCCGCTCGAGAAGATTTTCTACTCAAGCGCAACTTCCTCAACATGAACTGAAGATTTCTCAACGCAGGTAGTAGCAACCATCCCGACCACCCGCGTTGAGAAATCTCGCTGGGAGTTGGTGATTTTCCTCACTCGCACTTGCCAACTTAATGGCGAGAGCAAACAAGGAAAAAGCTCTGCTCCACTTTGCTATGCAGAGTTTTTCAGAACTCCGTGCTCTAAGCAGAGTGGGAAAAACTCTGCAAACTCCACGAGCAGAGTGGAGTTCATCACCCACCCCTAATAATCCCCTACAAGGCCCAATTGCAAAAAAATTTAAGCAACAGGAAGATATAAAAAATTATTCCGGGCTCAGCATACTGATGAGCACAAGGAGAATGTCTCTACCTTTCACTTTAGTACTTGCCCTAAGATATTTACCAGAGACTGGTATTGCCAGGCTCAAGCTGACTTAGGCCCTCATTACAACCCTGGCGGTCGGTGGTAATTTGGGGAAGGGTATTGCCAACAGGCTGATTGTACCTTTTCCCAAATCATGACATTGGCGGTTTGGCTCAAGCCAAACCGCCAATGTACCACTCCGTCTGCCAGGGTGATAACAGCTGCTGGGCTGGAGACTTCGGTCTCCAGACAGGCAGTCAACACAATCCCACCCTTGGGATTATGACCCCACCTACCACCATGGTTTTTTGTGGCAAGTGTACCGCCACGAAAACCATGGCAGTAGGCACTATCAGTGCCAGGGAATTCCTTCCCACACTGATAGGGGTCTCCCCCGCCCCCGCCCCCCGCCACCCTCCCCCGAGCCCTTTCCCGCCCTCTCCTGCCCCCTGCACATTTACACACCCACACGCGCACACACATACACACTCATACACACAAGCATACCCACATCTACCCACTCATGCACACATACATACCCACACACACCATCATATATTGTCGTACACACGCATTCACCACACACAACATACATGTACACTCACATTCACTCTTTCACGCACGCATTCAAAGCGACACACCCCCGCATGCACGAATACAAAAACAGTCACACACACCCCCACACACACACATACAACATCCCCCACCCCCTCTCCTGTCGGAGAACCTGACTTACCTGCTTGGAGGGGGTCCTCCGGCAGGAGATGGGATGCGGCGCTGCTGTCAGCAGCAACGTCTGCCAGCAAAACACTGCCAGGCCGTATCATTGCTCATGATATGGTAGGTGGTGTTTTGCTGGCGTGGCGCTGCTGCTGACAGCAGCACCACCTTACCGCTGTCCACCACCAAGACCGTCGGGGGTATTCCGCCAGACTTCTGGCAGAATTCCATTGATGGTCATAATGCAGGTGGGGGGCTGGTAAGCCTCGGTGACGGTATGTTGGTGGCGTTAGGCGTCAGTTACCGCCAAAGTTGTAATGAGGGCCTTAGTGTCACAGGGGGCTCTCATCTTGCTTGAAAAGACTGCTCCTCTCTGTAAAACTGTGAAATAGTTCCTGAAAGGAATCCAGTTCAGCAGTAGATGCTAGAACCTGAACCTGGAAATTTGTCTCTGGGTGTGAGTTCTTCCTCAATAAGCAGGGACTGAGCTGTAGTCTCTGGAACCAATAAAAAAGATGTAAGCACCTTAATCAAGACTGTACTTATGCAAGAAACCTGCTTTCAAGTTTAGACTTTCTAAAAAATTATACCCGCAACAACCAGCAGATTCTCTATGAAAAGCTCAAACACTCTATGGGCTTTAACTGGTAATTTCCACTCTGATGCTGGTGTCATAAAAGTGAGTTTTCAGTGATACCACTGGTACCCTTGACCACCTAGAACCCTCTATTGGAATTGGTGTATGGCAGCTCTATTTAAATTGGGTATAGGTCAGAATCACTTGGGGACATTTTTATGAGCTTTGTGCCACTGTTGCATCAAGTTTTGCAAAACAATGGCTGTGAAAGCCTTGAACTTTGAATGGCCTCATAGATATGAAGTAAGGCAAGGCAGTGCAAATCGCTGCATTGTCTTACTTTGCGCAAGGGAGGTATCCTATGGGGTTTACAGTGGGGATTTTGGAGCATCCCCAGATTTACAAGAGCTTGTAAACCTGAGGGTGGGCCAAAACCTTATGCCTTCCCAGGGAAGGTGCAACAAGAAGAAATATTACTGTTTCTCCTTGTTCTTTCCTTTTTCTATGTGAGCTGCCTTCTGCAGCACACACAGAAAGAGGCAAAAGCCTTCCAGGATTGTTTTCGTGCAGGAAGTTACCCCTTCCTGCACAAAAACAATCCTGCCTACAACACAAACACCCTTGCACCATGGTGAAAGAGGGCCTGCATTGGCCCTAGGCGACCAAAACAGCACCAGCGCAGTGGGGATGGACAGGAATGTCTCCTATTGCCTAAACACAGCACATTCCTGCCGTTTCCTTTTGACACAGGGCAGCAGAGCAAGTTGACTTGCTCCGCTGCCCTGCACAAAAGCCCATATGCATGGGCCTCACTTTCCAGAGCAGCAACAGAAGTAATGGTACCAAAGGTATCAGAGGGACTCACATTGAGACCCATTAGCCGGAAACGGTTTTATCCTATTGTGAACATTCTGGTGCAGATTTCGAGGCTACTAGAGAACCATTCCAATTTCATATCCAAACGGCTGGAGCCCTCACAGGACAGAACCTTCAGATTTGCTAGGATGAAAATATTTTTCTCCAGGACAAGTAAACAAAGTCCAAAGTAATCACTCTAATCAAGAAAATGACCAAGCTCATGGTCACCATATGTGACCATTTGTAAACATAAAAGTACTCCTAGCTCTAAGTTCACTGCATCTCTAAAAGGTACAATGAATTTGACTTTCCTATTGTATCTTATAAACTAAGTTCCACTTTTCTTAATACAGATTAATACCTACATATAATTCACTTCATTTAGACAAGCCATTTTACTTACTAACCTTGTATCCTTTCACTAAATGTGGCTTTAGGCTTGTTGCTTCAAACTCTTGATGTGCTTTGAGGTAGCTCGCTAGAGCACCTCATCCGGTTTCTCTTAAGATTGCCTGCTGCTTAGGTCATTGATCTCAAGATGAGCATAGAATGCCCTCCCTAAGTACTGTTTACCTTTCCAGGTCATTCTATTTCGACAGTGTGCAAGCTCAGTCACTACTCAAATCGAGATTGTGACCTTCTTTCTCATAACTCTACATGCTGATTCCTAACTCTATGAGGAACAAACAAATTCACTATGCAGATTGAGAGGAGGAGGGTGGTGCTGTGCAGTTGAGTTTCTTTTATAATTTCATGGTATAAAAAGCTGTATGTTCAGGGAGCTGCAAGCATGTGAAAACAGTGGGTGGCTTGACAAGGTAAAGGTAGTGCTACCTTAATATATTTTGTGGGGAAAAGAAAATTAACATAATGGCCAAGGGTGATAGGATACATCAGGCACATTTTCTGTAATTAAAGCTGCCAACAACACCTCATGCCAAACAATGATAGCAGCGCTGCGATTGAATGAGGGATGTGGGTATCATTTTCAACATTAATATGTACATCGAGAATAATCAAGATGATGTTTTTCACCTCAGGTTTCTAAATAGTGTAGAAAGGTTAAGCTTTGATCATGGAGTTCATGACCCCAGATCAATAAGCATTACCTCCCTCGCCTTCCTTTCCATACCAATGAGGCTCCTTGCCTCCCCTAGATCCTTCCCTTTCTCTTTAAAAAGTCCCCCCACAACCAACACCTCCTGTTCTTTTTTGTCTAGCCCCCTAGACTTACCTTCTCTTTCTCCTCCACGGCGGGCCCTGGGGTAGCTTTATGTTGACTCTCGGCGGGTGCGGTTCTCCTCACAGTGGGTTCCTGGCAGTAGCGTCTTCCTGGAGGTCCGCTGGGCTGCCTTAGGGGATATGCTTCCAGGTTGGCTGACGGAGTCGGTCAGCTCTCTGGGGGGGTGGGGCTGTGCTTCTGGGGCTTCGCCTTGCGTTTGCTGGGCTGATTCACCGGTCGTGTCCTTTTCATGCAACTACGGTAGGACGGGCTGTTCTGCCTGCATTTTTCTTTCTTTTTTGTTGATTGGTGCAGCATTTTAATTTGCTGCTTGTGGGGGAGGGGTTCTCCCCTATTTTAGTTGGCTGCTGTTGGTGTTTCTTTGGTGTGCATTTCTCCTTGGATCATGTCGGTGCAGGGTCATACCAAACAGCGCCGGATTGTGTCTTCTTCTTCCTCGGAGAGGGAGTATTTTGCGGTTCCCATTCAGACGCCTGTTGTATGCTAGGTTGCGCTGGGGTTCCTGCTCCTCTCATGTCCAGGGAGGAGGTTCAGGACATGATTGAGGTGACTGGGTCTAAGGCCCTTCAGGCTGGGGCACCCCTGACCTGGACTTTCTTCTGCCTCCCATCCCTCGGGGGCAGCACAGGGGTCCTCTTCCTCGGATGATGATGCTCCTTCTACGTATTCTGGTGGGAAGTATGTCTCCAGGGAGGAGATGTGGGATGTTCTGGCCCATGTTCGGGACAATTTGGGTTTTCTTGTTTTTCACCCTTCTGGGGCTGATTCCCACTTGTTTCCCAGTTTGTTACGCCTTCTCGGTTTGCCATGACTTTCCAGGGCCCGGTTAAGGATTTGGTTTTCCATGAGTGGAAGGAGGTGGACAAATCTCAGGTTCCTTGTTTTCTTAAAACGTTGTACTTGCTGGAGGGGGAGGAGGTGTTACCTCCTTCTGTTAAGCTGGATTCCATTTTGGCTACTTAGATTGGCAAGACTGCGGTCAATCCTGAGGACTGTGTTCCTGCTGATGCCACTGACAGGAAGGTGGATTCGGGTCTGAAGAGGGACTTT
This sequence comes from Pleurodeles waltl, assembly GCF_031143425.1. NCBI lineage: Eukaryota > Metazoa > Chordata > Amphibia > Caudata > Salamandridae > Pleurodeles > Pleurodeles waltl. Next base: position 811,565,383 of record NC_090437.1, on the reverse strand, counting down.
GCTGCTGAGAATTTGGTGCTCAGGGCTGGTATTTTCTCTTCGTATTCTGCCCAATCTTTGGTTCAGGACTTTGACACACTTGCGGTGGCTGTGCAGGAGGGCTCTGAATGTTTGGAGCTGCTGGCGGATATGGAGCAACAGGGCAGGTTACTGGCTGGCATGTCTTCTGATGTGGTCTGCACTTGTGGCATCTGGGGCACTGATTGGGGCCCGTAGGTCTCTCTGGTTGAAGATGTGGAAAGCGGATCCGAGGTAGAAGGCTGTTCTCCTGCGGCTTCCTTTTGGAGGTCACACTTTGTTTGGGGATCAATTGCCTTCCATGATTTCCAAAGCTTTTAAGGAGAGGAAGCACACCTTACCTTATAAAAGTGGTTTCTCATCAGGCAGGGGTTAGCGGAAGCATGCTCGCTCTTCTCCCAAATTGGTTTCCAAGTCTTTTTCTTCCAGGAAATGTCATTTTCAGCCCCGATTTTCTCCTAAGAAATCTGGTCCTTCTGTTCCAGGTGGCCTCAAGAAGGGTTCCTGACAATCACTGTGGGACTGGAAGTTGGTGGGTTGGAGGTTGACTGAGGTACTTTCATCCCATTTGGTGGAGGATGTCGCCGATCGCTGGGTGCTGGACATTGTGGAAAATGGCTTCGCCATAGACTTCGACCTGGTTCCTCTGGATACGGGGGTTCGTAAAACGTCCTTGCCTGCGGATGGTGCCAAGAGGGCGGCATTGCTGGCAGGTGTCTGAGACTTGCTGTTGAAAGGGGCCATCTCCCGAGTTCCTGTGGGGGAACAGGGACAGGGTGCTTATTCCGTCTTGTTCCTGGTTCCAAAGGTGTTGGGGGTTTTTCATCCAGTGCTGAATCTCAAATGGGTGAATTCCTGGATAAAGACGGTGCATTTCCATATGTTGTTCATTCAGGCAATGTTTTCTCTGATCAGTCCGGGGGATTTCCTGTGGTCTCTGGATCTCCAGGATGCTTACCTGCATGTTCCAGTCACCCTGACCTTTCAGAGGTTCCTCCGCTTTGCAGTAGGCCGGGACCATTTTCAATTCTGTGTTCTTCCATTTCGCCTCAGGTCCTTACGCAGGATTTTCACCAAGGTGCTGACTCCTCTGGTGGCTCTTCTCCATTCCGAGGGGGTGTTTGTCCATCCGTATTTGGACGATATTCTGATTCAGGCTCCAAGCAGGGTTCTGTTGGTGATTCATGTGGCAAAGATTTTGTTGGTCCTACAAGGTCACAGGTTTTTGGTCAATTGGGGGAAGTCAGATTTGGTTCCTTCCCGTGATCTGGTTTTCATCGGGCCCAATTTCTAACTTCACAGGGATTGGTGACTTTGTCGGGGGAAGCAACTGTTGGGCCTCCGGTCACAGGTGTTGGCGGTCTTGTCACGGAGGGCTCCCAGGGCTCTTCAGTGGTTGCGTGTACAGGGTCATTTGGCTTCGTTTTTTATTCTGGTGCCTTGGGCGCAGTTTCATCTTCTTTGCCTGATGAACTTGTTTCTCTCCCGTTGGTCTCTGGCTCCGGGCACTCTTCAGGCGAGGATTCCTGTGTCGGGGTTCATTTGCAGGGAGTTTGGTTGGTGGTTGGTGCCAGCTCATCTTCGGTTGGGGGTGCCTTCAGCTCCTTCTGTGCCTGTTATAGTGACGACTGATGGCAGTCTTTCCGGATGGGGAGTGTGGTTGGGGTCTGAGCAGGTCCAGGGGTTTTGGTCTATTTGGGAGTCTGTTCGGTCCTCATATTGGAGGGAGTTGAAGACGGTTCTTCTTGCTCTAGTGCATTTTCAGGTGTCCCTGCGGGACATGGATGTTGTTGTCCGGATGGACTACTTGGTTGCCAAGTCTTATGTCCACCAGCAAGGTGGGACCAGGTCTCGATCTCTGTTTCAGATTGCAAAGGACATTTTCATTTGGGCTCAGGATTGGGTTCCGTCTCTGCGGGCCACGTACATTCAGGGGATGGTCAATGTTCAGGCGGATCTGTTGAGCAGGGTCATTCCTTCCTCCCAAGTTTTTTCCCTCCGGTTGTCTCTGTTCCATCGTCTGGTTCACTTGTGGGGTCTTCCGGTGATGGATTTGTTTGCCTCCCCAGAGAATGCGAAGGTGAGGCGCTTTTGCTCCCGGTTTCATTGCCTTTAGGCTTGGGCGGTAGACGGGATGTTGTGTCCTTGGCCTCGGGTTCTTTTTTATGCATTCCCACCCTTCCTGTTGCTCCGTGCTTTTCTGGTGAGGGTGGGTCTACTGAGGGCAAGGGTTCTATTGATCACTCCGCATTGGCGTGGGCGAATGGGTTTCCATTGCTGCGGTTGATGGCCTCTAGGCAAATGTGGGCTCTCCCTCTCTGTCCCTCTCCTCTAGCATTTCCTTGCCTCCCTCTGGGGCCATTGCGGCGGTTGCACTTGATGGCTTGGAAGTTGAACGGCGGGGGTTGACGGCGTAAGGGGTTCCGGTTCCTTTGACTTCGACTTTGCTGGCTTCCTGGTGTCGTTCCACGTCACTGTCCTATGATCGTCAGTGTATGGTGTTTTCTGCCTGGTGTTTGCGTCACCTGGTGGATCCTACGGTGGCATCTCTGTTTGAAGTGGTGCAGGTTTTGCAAGATTGGGCTCAGTTGGGTTTGTCTGTTACTAATCTGCGGGTGCAGTGGGTGGCTAGTCAGGCTTTTCAGGGACCGTGGCGTAATCTTTCTGATGAGGGTCATTTGATGCCTAGATTTTTTCAGGGCCTTCTTAACTTGTTTCCTCTTCCAGTGCATTCCTTTCCTTCCATTGGTGTTGGAGGTCTTGTCTGGTCCTCCTTTTGAGCCTCTGGAGACCTGTGATTTGCGTCATCTGACGTTGAAGACTTTTTTTCTGGTGGCCATCACTGCGGCCGAGCGTTTGGGGGATTTGGGGGCTTTGGCCTGCACTTTTCCTTTTTCCAAGACTTTTCCGGATCCGGTTGTTCTTGTGCCAGTTCTCTCTTTTGTTCCCAAGGTGACTTCCACTTTCCATGCTCGTCAGGAGGTTATTCTGCCTGCTTTTTGTCCCGACCTTTCCTCAGCTGAGGAGGTTCGGTTGCATTCTTTGGATGTGCATAGGGCATTGTTGGAATACATGATGGTGGTTGCTCCTTTCCGAAAGGGGATTCGTTGTTTGTTAATTTTGGTCCGGCTCGGAAGGGGGAGAAAACATCCACTGCTTCTTTGAGTTGTTGGGTCCGCTCTATGGATTTGCTGGCATATTCTTTGAAAGGGGTTGTGCCTCCTCCGGGGGCCGGGGACGTTCTACTCAGGGTATGGCTGCTATGGTGGCTGAGTTACCGAGCGCTTCTATGTTTGAAATTTGCAGGGCGGCTACATGGGCCTCTCCATCCACTTTTGTTCGTCATTACAGAATTGCGGAATTGGGGTGTTTGAAGTTAGTATTGGGTCTCTGTGTGTTATCCTCTATGATGCAATAGGGGTTTTATTTTCTGGTGTTCTGATTTGTTGTGATTACATATGTTGCAACTCAGTGTCCGTCTCCTGTGTTTCTCTTGCTATATCTCATTGGTATGGAAAGGAAGGTGAGGGAGGGACGGGAGGTAATGCGTCCGTTATCTACCGGTAATAGCATAACTCCTAGTCCTACTACCTCGCCTTCTTTTCCGTTCCCTCCCGCTCTCCTGGCATGGGATGCCTGAGTTGCTGTTTTGGGCTTGTTTGTGTACAGGAGGTGTTGGGGGTGGGGGAACTTTTTTAAGGGGAAGGGAGAGGTCTAGGGGAGGCAAGGAGCCTCATTGGTATGAAAAGGAAGGCGAGGCAGTAGGACTAGGAGTAATGCCATTACCGGTAAGTAATGGATGCATTTCTTTTGGTGCTCCTTACCCATGCCAAATACTATTCCTTTTGTGGGAATATGTTTAAGTTTGGTTCTACATTACTAGCAATGTTTTATTGGTTACTACATAAAAACTACTAATGGAGTTTATTCACTCAGCCTCTCTGAATAGGGTAGTGAAATGAAATATCAGTCAGGATTTATCATCATCATAAATCTTTCTTCGGATGTATTTAAATCTATAAAAGAGTATCACATTATAGTACAATACAGATAGGTCACACAAGATTCAAATGTTCATCATTTCATAAATAAGTTAAAAGGCAAATGCAAAAGCTCGGTATTTAAAAACATATTTGTTATAAAATTCAACCTATTGGACATTGTCACAGAATTAGAAATAAGAATTATTGATAAAAATTTTACAACTTTACAGTTTGGATATCTCTCTTCTTTGAATTGTCATCGTTTCAAAGGCAGATTAAACATGATTCCATTATTCGAATTCATATGTTAAGCTTTCCAGGTGTGTCAAAGATTTCCTTCTTTTAAGTGCAAACCAAAAAAGGGAGAAACTAAAAAAAAGGTATACCAGCATCCTTAAATTTACATAAATGATTAAAGCATCCTGGTGTTTAATAAATCGCTTTGATAAAAATAACGCTCACAATAAGCGTATTCTAATGTCTTGTAAAATTTGCAGAACAGAATAACAAGCAAAGTGTATTGGGGCTTTTCCACCGAATGTGCATTTAGGTCAGTTTTCCAGCTCATTCTGCAGTTTTGGGGAAGGGGAAATGAAATGATGAAAAATTCCTAATCGTAATCTGGTAAAATAAAATATGCTCTGTACATTAGTTACAGTAGTCAGGTACCTTTGTAAACCTAGTTGTATAGGGCCTAAGATATACCTGACTACAGTGGGTTTTAAACTTTCTCTAATTTCCCTTTCAATTCTTTGTTTTCTCATGACATCGATTTTCATTTCTTTTCTACTGTATTGCAGGATAATAGCTAGCGATGTCCCCCAAGACTAATGTTTAAATCAATTTTCTTTAGTACATTTTTCGCATGCGTCAAACAAACGATCTTATCACAGTGATCAAGTGTGCAAGATAGTCGTCTTTAATTTTCTTGGTAAGTTTAGTGTCTGCCTTACTCCAGATGTTTTATCAGCTTGTGATCGTACTTAGCTGCATTGCATCTTCAAGAAAGGATACATCTCATTCTTTGTGGGTGCTATACGACGATACTGTTCGAGGGACATACAGGTGTCTACATAGAAACATATTTTCATTAGTCTGCAGTACTGTTTTTTGCCATACCCCTTACGATGGCCCCATCAATGACACTTGAGATACATTTCAATTGTACTTATAAACTTGAGCTTCACAGTTCTTAAGTGAGGGCCGCAGTGACCAGTTTGAGAAAAATGTACATCCAGGAAGGAAAGATTTTGTGATTGTTCTAGGCTGTGCCCCTTAATATAATTATTTTTTCCATTTTCCCCTTTCTGCAATCCATTACAAAGGTTTTGGTTAAGTTCAGTTTCAGATCTTTCTCCTCTATATATGTATCAAAGTTTTCAATCAGCTGTTGTAAGCAGTTGTTGGTTCTGGATAACAATACCTCATCATCAGCATATCGGAGGATTGGTGTTGGGCGGGTACCCACTCTTGGGGCATCAGCATTCTTCCGTTATAATGTTCGATCCACCATGTTTATATATAGCAAGAACAGAAATGGGGCAAGGACACATCCTTGTCTAATTCCTCTTGTGACCCTAAAACTCGGTACGCATTCCCCGTTTATACCATATCATACTTGTGCTCCTTAAAAGGTGTACAGATGTGACAGGGGCAAAATAAACTCTTTTGGAGGTGCCTATTTCTCCCATCGTCTGCCATACGTTTACATGGTTTACAAGGTCGAAGGCACTACTCAGGTCAGGACAGCAAAGAGGAATGTGTCCTTCCTCGGTGTATTTACTAATGAGGAGATTTAAATTAATACATTGCTTCACTGTCCCACTATCCCTCCCGAATCCATACTGAGAAACTGTTTGCACAAGCGTAGCTGTTGCTCAAGTTTCTAACCTCTCCAACAGGATTCTACCCATCAGTTTAGCAGATTAGTCCAGAGGTATATTGGACAGTAACATTTTGCATCTCCTCTGTCCCCTTTTTAGGGTCGAGCCTGCGTTGCATGCGCTCGCGCATGCGTATCGCAACGAGACGCTTTAGTATTTAGAAAAGGGCTCGGAGCCCTGTCAACTTCACGTCAGTGTTTTTTATTGGTTCGTGGGCTTGCCTAATAAAATCTGCTTGCTTTCATTAGTCGAAGGCATGCACACGTCATGCCTTTTCCGGTGGCTAGCCCTCCTCGAGCGCAGCGACCAAGTACAGAAAACATGCGAGGTTCGCTGTTTTCCATCGGGCTCGTGGCCTTATTTTTCTCTAATTTAAGAGCGCGATCTCGCTTGGCAGAAGTCGAGCGCTTTACATAGTTGATTTCACTTTTTCGGGTTAAGTACATAAATGCACTTTTGCTCGATAGGTGAAAAGTTGGGTTAGGAGTTTACAACGCGATCAGCTCTAACATGAGCAAACGTGAGACCCGTTGCATTGTAAATGCTTGTTTAAAATATTGGGACTATTGTTCAAGCAGAGGGGACACACCCTTTTGCTGCAGCATTACATACCTGGGTCCGGATTGCGGCCTACAATGGAATGCAAGCTTTAAAGACACCTACTGTGACCCCATCAGAGTCTGGGGCTTTCCTGTTAGCAGATCTTTCAATCGCAGTGATTACTTCTTCCAGGATTACCAATTTCAGCAATGTTAGTGATGGGGGGAGGAATATCGCCTGCAGAGGGAGCAACGCTCATTTATTGAATTAAAAATACTTCCAAAGTGAATAATGCAGTCGACCTGGGAAACAAGCACTTTCAACTTTGGAGTTAGATTATCCTTGAGGAAAGGGGATTTTATAATTTACCAGAATAACACAGTGTCTTTACTTTCCACAGCCTGTTCCAAACTAGCCCAAGCCTGCTCCTGTAATTGTATTTTCCATGAACTCACTTCATGCCTGCAATTGAACCTTAACTTCTTAACCTTATCCCTGTTTCTGGGGATTAACTGTAACACGTTCTTGAGCTTCTGATTGGCCTGTGAGCAATGATGGTCAAACCAACCCGGGTTCTTTCTATTTGAACCCTTGTTTGCCACCTTTAATTTATTGCCAATTGCCTCTGTAATTTTGCCAAAAGCTTCCACTATCTTTTCTGGGGGGGCATCCCATTCGGTACAAATAGTGATTTCCTCAATATTTTCTTTAACAGTTGTTTCCAAAAAGGTGGATTAATGTATTCCAGTCCATTTAAGTCTTACACCATTATTGCCTGCTGTCTCAATTTGCTCTGCTGATTTCGGGATTTCCCTGTATTTGGTTTTGATGTTAAGACTAAGAATTAGAGGGAAATAATCACTAAATATAGTTGGTTTTACCCGCAAAGAATCTAACATCTCTGCTCCGTTTGCTGACACTATCATAGGATCAGTAGTTGAACATCTGTTGTTAGCTTGAAAAGTGGAGAGTGGGGCTTTCTTTATTCTTGTCAACGCTCTGCTACAACAGTTATAAATTGAATGTGGCTAACAATTTATTTATAGACTCTTCATATGTATTATCAGGAAAGTGTGTCTGGGGACTCCCAAGAACATCCATGTACCCACATATCTCACTGGATGTGTGCTGACATTTGCTAATATTAAAGTCAACAATCCATATGTATTTATAGACATCCTGCCTCGAATCCTTTTGCAAACGTTTTCAATTATTGTTCTAGATTACTAATTACCTTATTTCTTGTGTGATTAAAATCATTATGTTAAAAAAATAGCAATACAATATGTAATTTCATGTCAGTCTGTAGAATTACGAGTGGAAAATAAGACGATTTTTTCTTAGGACTACCAGTGCTTTGGTAGAAATTAGCACCGCCAGGCCACCTTTTGCCCTCATACTATTCGATAGGATGGCAGCGGTTGTGATTGAGATGTAGCCTTCAATGCTAAAGCTTCCCAGCTGTCAAGTTTTGCAGAGCTTATATAACCTAACCATTCTTCATTACCTATTTTATTTTTAACTCCGGTCACATTTCATGATATGATGACACATGTATTTAGGCTCTTAAATGTGCCTACCTTCACATCACTACCCTCTCGATGGGCATTAGTGCCTTCCAATCCCTCAAGCTCCACCTCAGGCCCAGTGCCCCCCTGTTGTCAACCCTGTTCTTCAAGTCTGGAAAGAGGGGCAAACCTATTATTATGGATCACAGGGCCATCATTCTAAGGGTATTGGGTTGGTACGGTGAGAACATTTACTGGAGATTTATAGAAAAAGCTTAGTGGCACAGCTGTATTCCTCCATTCAAGATTAAGACGGGCCTGTTGTCTTCACTGGGGGTCTAAAAGAAGGGACTTTACAATGGCTTGATGCTGAAAGTAAACTATAATACAGCCTCCATGCCTTGTTTTCCGAGAGTGCCCAATCCAGTTTACCCTCCTAACCACTATGATCTCATAATATAAAAAATAAATGTTACAGAAAATATCTGACATCCAATGTACCACTTTGCATTTCAAGTCACTCCTGTTCCCATTAGAATAAGTGCCTATAATGGGGAAGTCCTTCAGTATAATAATAGAATGGAGGGCAGCATTCAGCGGTAGGTGTAGGGTGTCTGGAATAGATGCCAACTCTCCAGTATTAACTTCTCGCTGCATCCGTGACTTGGCAGCTGCCGCAAAGTTGTTGGAATGGTGAGAGCCCTCTCGCCACAAATTCTTGGAGAGGTCACAGAATGTGCCTTGGATGGTGGCAGCGCTCGAGCTGGACCATTTGGAGCTGTGTGTTCACCTTCAGTTCGGATGGCATTATCTATTATAGCTTTAATTCCCATATGTGACCTTAGTCCATACTGTGGTAAATAAGGCAAGTTTTTAACTGTGTTATCAATCAGGATTAAAGATTTACAGGTGACAAAGAGGTAGATGAAAATTTTGGGAAACTGGTTTTGCAAATTGATTAAAGTACTATAACTAGGTATTCTCTGAAGTGATGATCACTGTGCGACATTAATGTAGATGTTAGTTCATTGTTAGATCTCACTATATATTTAAGGATGTGTGGAGTGTAAAATGCAACGTGTTCCCATTGTTCAATATGGGTGAGAGACTGATACATGATTCGTGAAGCCTCCAGTAAGTCATGTCCCCCAAACTCTCAGCAATAGAAATAAATAGAATATTATACTCTGCATATATATACAGGGAGTGCAGAATTATTAGGCAAATGAGTATTTTGACCACATCATCCTCTTTATGCATGTTGTCTTACTCCAAGCTGTATAGGCTTGAAAGCCTACTACCAATTAAGCATATTAGGTGATGTGCATCTCTGTAATGAGAAGGGGTGTGGTCTAATGACATCAACACCCTATATCAGGTGTGCATAATTATTAGGCAACTTCCTTTCCTTTGGCAAAATGGGTCAAAAGAAGGACTTGACAGGCTCAGAAAAGTCAAAAATAGTGAGATATCTTGCAGAGGGATGCAGCACTCTTAAAATTGCAAAGCTTCTGAAGCGTGATCATCGAACAATCAAGCGTTTCATTCAAAATAGTCAACAGGGTCGCAAGAAGCGTGTGGAAAAACCAAGGCGCAAAATAACTGCCCATGAACTGAGAAAAGTCAAGCGTGCAGCTGCCACGATGCCACTTGCCACCAGTTTGGCCATATTTCAGAGCTGCAACATCACTGGAGTGCCCAAAAGCACAAGGTGTGCAATACTCAGAGACATGGCCAAGGTAAGAAAGGCTGAAAGACGACCACCACTGAACAAGACACACAAGCTGAAACGTCAAGACTGGGCCAAGAAATATCTCAAGACTGATTTTTCTAAGGTTTTATGGACTGATGAAATGAGAGTGAGTCTTGATGGGTCAGATGGATGGGCCCGTGGCTGGATTGGTAAAGGGCAGAGAGCTCCAGTCCGACTCAGACGCCAGCAAGGTGGAGGTGGAGTACTGGTTTGGGCTGGTATCATCAAAGATGAGCTTGTGGGGCCTTTTCGGGTTGAGGATGGAGTCAAGCTCAACTCCCAGTCCTACTGCCAGTTCCTGGAAGACACCTTCTTCAAGCAGTGGTACAGGAAGAAGTCTTCATCCTTCAAGAAAAACATGATTTTCATGCAGGACAATGCTCCATCACACGCGTCCAAGTACTCCACAGCGTGGCTGGCAAGAAAGGGTATAAAAGAAGGAAATCTAATGACATGGCCTCCTTGTTCACCTGATCTGAACCCCATTGAGAACCTGTGGTCCATCATCAAATGTGAGATTTACAAGGAGGGAAAACAGTACACCTCTCTGAACAGTGTCTGGGAGGCTGTGGTTGCTGCTGCACGCAATGTTGATGGTGAACAGATCAAAACACTGACAGAATCCATGGATGGCAGGCTTTTGAGTGTCCTTGCAAAGATAGGTGGCTATATTGGTCACTGATTTGTTTTTGTTTTGTTTTTGAATGTCAGAAATGTATATTTGTGAATGTTGAGATGTTATATTGGTTTCACTGGTAATGATAAATAATTGAAATGGGTATATATTTTTTTTTGTTAAGTTGCCTAATAATTATGCACAGTGATAGTCACCTGCACACACAGATATCCCCCTAACATAGCTAAAACTAAAAACAAACTAAAAACTACTTCCAAAAATATTCAGTTTTGATATTAATGAGTTTTTTGGATTCATTGAGAACATGGTTGTTGTTCAATAATAAAATTAATCCTCAAAAATACAACTTGCCTAATAATTCTGCACTCCCTGTATATATAACATTTTTGCATTGTTATTTATTCAAGTGTACTTCTTTTACCAAAATGTATTTAACCACACCCTGGATGAAAATGTGTGCAATAAGGTAAAATCACATTAAAGAGACCTCTCACTTGAGAAGTTATCTTTATTCAAAGTATCTTTTATATGCAATCTGTGAAGTATACATATGCGTTTTTCTCATATCATGTTTGCTGTACGGTGGTAATAAACTCACATTTGACCTTTACACTGTAGTATTAATTGTGGGAATACCCTATGTGTTGCACCCCTCCCACCCCCCCCCCCGGTGCCCTCCATGCTTCTTCCACCAGCTATAGCCCCGCGTTGTTTCTGTCCTCAGCTGCATACCTGTTTTGCTTCCACCTGTGTTGCTTTCTCCCCAACCCCGCAGTGCTTTTGCATCTTCCCATGTTTCTTTCCCTGTCTGCTTTAAAAAATTTTTTTTTTTTTAAATTGCCAATTTTTTTAATTCTAATTACAGATCCAACTCAGGTCAGTAACTCCAAAGGGGAAAAAGTGGTCTCAACATGTTGTAGTGGTGCACATGCATGGAACATGCACTAACAAAATGGCACAGTTGGCTGCATCAAAGCCATTTGTTAAAAATGTCTTTATCTGTGCTGAACAGCATCAGGAATGCTGTCTAGCAAGTCTAAAAAACATTGGTATAGCCCGTAGGCCCCAAAAACGAGAATAGTTGACTTCGGCAATGGTTGTTTATTCTTTAAAGTCCTGAAAGCTCCTCAGACACTGCTACAGCACCCTTGTTGCTCCTAGAAATGCACCATATCAAGCGAAAGTACTCCAAACACTGTCCTTTTGATGGGATTTATTCACATTTAAAGATGGCTGTCTGTCTGTGCACGTGTTCACAAGTGGTTGCCCGGGTATGAAAAAGTCCTCTAAGCCATTCAAAGATGGATGCCTGTGGGAACAGCAATCCTTGAATGTTTCAGTAAAACCCTATGATAAAAAAAATCAAAGAAGTCCACCTGCGTGCATGGACAGCCATTCTTGAAAGCTTTTGTACTAAAGGTTTATATTAAATTTTAAAAAAGGAAAAAGCCCTGGTAGCCACTGGTTTGGCAATGTTTTTAACAAAATCAACGTCTACAACTTATGCAATAAGTCGTGGACTACACAAGCTACCTCATGAACTCTTTGGGCATCGGAGATTAGAAAGATAGAGCAGAAATCATAGCTCTTGCATATATGAGTTTAGCATGTTTCATATATGAGTTTAGCATGTTTTATGGAAATCCAAAGCAAACATGCAGCGTGCCACAGGCAGTGTGTGAGCTGTACATATTCATAGTTCTCAAAAAATGATGCAGCTCTCCCTGACATCGGGATGCTGATAAAGCCCCAGGAGTCCTATAGCGTATCTTTTGCTCAACTTATAACTAGCTAGAAGTCAAGAGAGCGGAAAACAAGCGAATAAGGAAAGAACAACAAAGCAAAATGTGTGGAAAATGCGTGAAAGTCACAAGCTGAGCAATTACTCCTACATTTACCTAGATAAGTACCACTTTGAAAAGTAAAATAACTGAATTGTTCCTGATAGATGGTGGATATATTTCGCAAAAAAGAAATGCAGGCGGTGCCATTTCTTTAAGAATAACGATTACATGAAAGCCCTACTGAAGGATCAAAAAGAGTTGCAAATGATTTTCAATAACTGGTAAGGGCTTTAAAGCATTAAAGAATGGCAACAATTGTTTTCCTGTACACATAATTGAGCAGAGTGACTGAATTTAGAATGTGCACTGCTCTATACCGATGACAATAAAACGGGTCTGTATTTGACTTTCAGAGGTGTAAAACATTTCTTTACCAAGGAAAATTGTTGGAAAACTATTTTCATCAAAAATGAATAAAACCTCGTAATCAATATATATGAACATGCTGCTTTCTGAAAGCGTTCTAACAGCTTCCACGTCTGTTCACTGCAATTTGTAACATTGATTTAAAGATCAAAGAAGCACTTCAAAGGCACCAGCTTTTACATCTTCGACATCGCTAGGCGTTCATGATTGTAGAGAAAAAAGGAGGATGAAAAAATAGCCCTTCATTCTACAGCGTCTTAAGACAAATTACCCTTGAATTTCTTCAAGCAGTGACTTGAACATTTGACCAATACTCAAAAAGCCTATTTAAACAAGTTGCAAGTAGTAACGCGTTGCATGGATTTACACCTTATGTTGTGTCTCTGCTTAAAATACGTGTGTTGACAGCAAAAAAAACCTCCGAAGCTTTACTTTTCGTCAACGTCATAGTCTGATTTCATTGATGAAAAAAAAAAAAAACAAGAGCATTGTCCTGTGGCTCACCAAAAGTTCAGCTCATGACGATTGGGCGAAAGCTGCTGTTATTCATAATGAAAAGAGGTCTTAAAAGGTGCACAGGCACTATGAAAACAGAAAGCTACATTTAAATGGTGGCTGTTTCTTTTTCAAAGTGGTCATCTATCTTTCCTGTGAGAAATTGGGTTGATGGTTGAGGAGGAAGGGAGCTGGTTTCAAACAAGGGCCACAATCGTCAGAGTACACTACGAAAATCACTAAATTAACCTGTGCTTAACTCTCTGGTACATCTACACAAAAACATTCAGTCTTAACTTAGACAAACAGTAATAAACTGAAAACACAGCACAAGAACATCCCCGCACCAATTAGAAAAACACAGTACATTTTAATAAATTATTCAAGATGAAAATGGCAAAAATAAAATTAGAAGAAGCAACAATTATACATTCTAAAGGTTGAGGTACAAATAGCACTAACTCTGGATATCCATGGATGCTGATTTGGGAAAAAGTGAAACGTTCAGGCCAACCACAATGGAGCACAAGCCTGTAACAGGGACCAGGTTAGGACCACTGAGAGCTGAACCTTTTGCCCAGGATGTGTGGCATTATAAAGTGCAGCTGTGGTTTTGAGGACCAATGTGGGGTCCTGCACCAAGTTAGGTTGTGCGTGTCAGATCCAATGACGAACTGTGAGGACTGTGAAGAGAGGTCCATATTGAGTTGTTTCATGCTGTGTTGGTTCCGATTGGGAGCTGCAAGGGCTGCAACAAAAGGGCTGTGATGCGAGATCGTGCATTGAGTTGCCTTGCACTGCATGTGCTGTTGGAGACCACAGCTCAGATCGCAGAGCACTTTTACCTCCACTTCCCCCTATGCTGCATGACATTGTGGAGCTAGGCATCAGCTATAGCCGTGTGTGGGGGCGGTGAGGTGAGGTGTGTATGTGGAGTTGTGTGTGTGTGTGTGTGTGTGTTGGACATGCAATATGTAATAATGTTTCTGAGTGAGATTAGATATAAGAGGAGTAATGCTGGCATTCTTTGGAGTATAGACAATTGAAAACATAGTTATTCCATACCATGATTTTGTTTATTGAAGAGAACTGGTGAATTTTCTATGTATCACAACTATTTCATGATTGGTTTGTTTATCATGTTGTACATATATAATTTGTATTTGGGCACTGATCAATATGCTGTTTGGGACAAATAACACATTGGCTAATAATCAAAGTGTATGCTATCCGTGTAAATTATATATAAAAAGCCTTGCAAAAATTGAATAGGTTGATGATGATGAATCATGAAAATTCATTGTGATAATGTTAATTAAAATTCCTGTTCAAACAATAAGTCATTTTTGCTTAAAACTGGTTCAGAAAAGTATAATTTTTAATGTATAACTTCATTATGGCCTAACCTTGCTGAATAAAAAGACCACAATCCCTTGGAAAATACTTTTAGAAAGTTGTCATTTCCTGTCTTAGTCATTGAGTACCTGTATTCTGTCTCTGGTCACATGAAAGTGCTAGCTGACTGTTGGGCTTTGTGTATTCCTCCTAGACATCCGCACACAATAGGGAGCTTAGGTGTGCCTAGATGGGACATCACTGGCAGGATGGAAGGGAGGAGATGGGCAGAGCATCATTTAAACCTGCATAGGATGTTTCCTGCTACCTCATATACCTAGTCAGAAGCCAGGTTAGGGAAGGCAGGATTCCAGTCAACTTCAAAGAGATACCTCTAGAAACTTCTCCACCCACCTTAAAGCACAACTGAGTGTAAAGAGTGGACATCAGACACAACCATTTCAGTACTTGTAGATAATCTGCCAGGAAGAAGGTCTGCTGTGCTGCTGAAGGACTGCCACTCTGCTTGACTGCACTCTTCTGGACCACTGTCTTGCTGTGTTGCTGCTTTGCTGTGCTGACCTGCTGCCTGCTGCCCTCCTTCCTGGGTGAGATGGTCTGGAGGCACTTCTCTTAAACCCAGAACCCAGAGTGATTCCAGAGGCCAGTTGTCTGGCCTCCTGATCTGAAGCCTCAGATGTATAACATGCTTCTAACAACCTTGCACTTGCATCTGGTCTTGCTATCTGTGAGTCCATGCATCCAAGTGGAGCCACCCCAGTCCTGGACACTTGGAAGTGAGCCACAGCCTCTGAGGATCCAGCAGAACAAATGCATCTCCTATGCTGCATGGATTTGACCCGTTGCAAAGAACTGCATCGCTGCCACTGCCCACATCGCATTCGGAACCGGAACACTGAACCGGAACTCTGGACATCACATTGCAAGGCCACGTCAGCAGGATCTTCGACAACATAAGAGGACCTCGCAATTCAGCCTCACCACATCTCAGAACCGATGCTTCACTTCAGCTGCGCAACACAATGCTCCGCAACCAGGATTGAAGGTACTTCCTTCAACTGGACTAACTGGGTCATGCTCCACCGTGGTCAGCCTGAACTTGTGACTTTGTCCCAGTCCAGGGAGATCAGATATCCACAAATGGTGCTTTATGCTTTATGACATTATTTTCACTAAAACCTTTAAAATTAAATATCTCTGGATCTACTGATTGGATTATGTCATTCTGGTCTTATTGTATTTATAAAAAATATACTCTATTTTTCTGAATCTATTGTAGGCTCTTTTTGTGATGTGTTTTCACTGTATTACTATTTTAAGTGATGTGCAACCATATTACACATTACCTCTGAGTTAAGCCTGACTGCTCTGTGCCAAGCTACCCGAGGGATCAGCACAAGTAAATTTAGGGTTGCTTATGACTTCCCCCTAAGGAGAATTATGGTTGCTGCTTAGGAAGGGTTTCACTCTCCTCAATCAATAAGCCAATTTCTTACAGGTAATATCTCCCACTTTCATAACTGCACAGTTATATGCATACACCAATCTTGGATACCCACACCAAAAACCGTACCCTAATTGTTGACTGAGGGTCACAACACAGTATTCCTCCACATCTGGGTGAACCATCACTGCCCCCGACACACTTCTGTCACTAAATGGCAATCATATAATTATTTTTCACTGTTGAAGTGTGGGGTTAGTGTGATACATCTCATATAGTTTACATTTTGGTTGAAGCAATAAAGGTTGGAAGGTGTAATAATGATAACATCTGGACATCTTATAGCTGCTGCAGATATGCAATATGACTGGAAGAGAAACATTACATCAGAAATATGATGGAATATTGAGCTCATGTCGAGAAATAAAGGCTGTGTGTTACAGTACTGTTAACAAAATTACATACATTTTATGATCTAAATATTATTTAAAAAGACATTGTATCAATAGGATCAGATTTTCCATTATTAGCTGCAGTGGAGCAACATTCTTAGGAATGATATTTAGGTCAAATTATTGTCAGACATCATGTACGTCATTATAGTCTGGTACCCTACAGAAATGCAGGATTAAAAAATACCAACAATAAACAAAAAACTATATATACTGTATATTACAAGTCTAAAAATTACAGCTACATCAAAAGTCTGTTAAAGTAACTATTTTTGGTGCAGTTGAGCATTGAGCATTGTGATTTCATAAATGATGTCAAATATGATGTTATCTGTGATACTAGGAGTGGCATTCCTGATGTAATTTTTACATCATGTCTGGAATCAAGTGTACATTCATGTGAACTGCATTGGAGGAAAAATGGTTGCATAGATAGACATACCCTGCAAATTTCAGGTGTCTTCAGATGTTAGATGAGAACCTTAGCTTCCCTTCGACTGAACTTTTTTTGGGGAATATATTTTCAAAAGAGTTTACATTCACTACATAAAAGCTGCATAACCGAACTGTAGGAAGTTGGCTCTGTATGCACTATTTCAAAGTAAGGAATAGTATGCACAGAGTCCAAGGGTTCCCCTTAGAGGTAAGATAGTGGCAAAAAGAGATAATACTAATGCTCTATTTTGTGGTAGTGTGGTCGAGCAGTAGGCTTATCCAAGGAGTAGTGTTAAGCATTTGTTGTACATACACAAGCAATAAATGAGGAACACACACTCAGAGACAATTCCAGGCCAATAGGTTTTTATATAGAAAAATATATTTTCTTAGTTTATTTTAAGAACCACAGGTTCAAGATTTACTAGTAATACTTCAAATGAAAGGTATTTCATGTAGGAACTTTAGGAACTTTGAATTAGTAAAATAGCATATACAGTTTTCACATAAATGACATATAGCTATTTTAAAACTAGACAGTGCAATTTTCAACAGTTCCTGGGAGAGGTAAGTGTTTGTTAGTTTTTGCAGGTAAGTGAACCACCTACGGGGTTCAAGTTGGGGTCCAAGGTAGCCCACCGTTGGGGGTTCAGAGCAACCCCAAAGTTACCACACCAGCAGCTCAGGGCCGGTCAGGTGCAGAGGTCAAAGTGGTGCCCAAAACACATAGGCTTCAATGGAGAAGGGGGTGCCCCGGTTCCAGTCTGCCAGCAGGTAAGTACCCGCGTCTTCGGAGGGCAGACCAGGGGGGTTTTGTAGGGCACCGGGGGGGACACAAGTCCACACAGAAAGTACACCCTCAGCAGCACGGGGGCGGCCGGGTGCAGTGTGCAAACAAGCGTTGGGTTTTCAATAGAAAGCAATGGGAGACCAAGGGGTCTCTTCAGCGATGCAGGCAGGCAAGGGGGGGGCTCCTCGGGGTAGCCACCACCTGGGCAAGAGAGAGGGCCACCTGGGGGTCACTCCTGCACTGGAGTTCCGATCCTTCAGGTCCTGGGGGCTGCGGGTGCAGAGTCTTTACCAGGCGTCGGGATCTGAGAAGCAGGCAGTCGCGGTCAGGGGAGCCTCGGGATTCCCTCTGCAGACGTCGCTGTGGGGGCCCAGGGGGGGCAACTCTGGCTACTCACGGTCTCGCAGTTGCCGGGGAGTCCTCCCTGAAGTGTTTGTTCTCCACAAGTCGAGCCGGGGGCGTCGGGTGCAGAGTAGCAAGTCTCACGCTTCCGGCGGGAAACGCAAATTGGTTTGAAGTTGCTCATTTGTTACAAAGTTGCAGTCTTGGGTGAACAGAGCCGCTGTCCTCGGGAGGTCTTGGTCCTGCTAGAGCAGGGCAGTCCTCTGAGGATTCAGAGGTCGCTTGTCCCTGGGGAAAGCGTCGCGGGAGCAGTGTCTATTAGAAGGGGAGAGACAGGCCGGTAGAGCTGGGGCCAAAGCAGTTGGTGTCTCCGTCTTCTCTGCAGGGTTTTTTTCAGTTCAGCAGTCCTCTTCTTCTTAGGTTGCAGGAATCTGAGTTCCTAGGTTCTGGGGAGCCCTTAAATACTAAATTTAAGGGCGCATTTAGGTCTGGGGGTTAGTAGCCAATGGCTACAAGCCCTGAGGGTGGGTACACCCTCTTTGTGCCTCCTCCCAAGGGGAGGGGGGCACATTCCTATCCCTATTGGGGGAATCCTCCATCTGCAAGATGGAGGATTTCAAAAAGTCAGAGTCACCTCAGCTCAGGACACCTTAGGGGCTGTCCTGACTGGCCAGTGACTCCTCCTTGTTTTTCTCATTATCTCCTCCGGCCTTGCCGCCAAAAGTGGGGCTGTGGCCGGAGGGGGCGGGCAACTCCACTAGCTGGAGTGCCCTGTGGTGCTGTAACAAAGGGGGCGAGCCTTTGAGGCTCACCGCAGGTATTACAGTTCCTGCAGGGGGAGGTGTGAAGCACCTCCACCCAGTACAGGCTTTGTTACTAGCCACAGAGTGACAAAGGCACTCTCCCCATGTGGCCAGCAACATGTCTCTAGTGTGGCAGGCTGCTAAAACCAGTCAGCCTACACGGATAGTCGGTTAAGGTTTCAGGGGGCACCTCTAAGGTGCCCTCTGGGGTGTATGTTACAATAAAATGTACACTGGCATCAGTGTGCATTTATTGTGCTGAGAAGTTTGATACCAAACTTCACAGTTTTCAGTGTAGCCATTATGGTGCTGTGGAGTTCGTGCATGACAGACTCCCAGACCATATACTCTTATGGCTACCCTGCACTTACAATGTCTAAGGTTTTGCTTAGACACTGTAGGGGCATAGTGCTCATGCACTTATGCCCTCATCTATGGTATAGTGCACCCTGCCTTAGGGCTGTAAGGCCTGCTAGAGGGGCGACTTATCTATACTGCATAGGCAGTGTGAGTTTAGCATGGCACCCTGAGGGGAGTGCCATGTCGACTTACTCGTTTTGTCCTTACCAGCACACACAAGCTGGCAAGCAGTGTGTCTGTGCTGAGTGAGGGGTCCCCAGGGTGGCATAAGATATGCTGCAGCCCTTAGAGGCCTTCCCTGGCATCAGGGCCCTTGGTACCAGGGGTACCAGTTACAAGGGACTTACCTGGATGCCAGGGTGTACCAATTGTGGAAACAAAAGTACAGGTTAGGGAAAGAACACTGGTGCTGGGGCCTGGTTAGCAGGCCTCAGCACACTTTCAAATCAAAACTTAGCATCAGCAAAGGCAAAAAGTCAGGGGGTAACCATGCCAAGGAGGCATTTCCTTACACAAACATATAAGATAATATATGAGTTTACTTATAACATATAAATATTTATTCTTCTAAGGACAGAACTCCCTTTTTCAGTAAAAATATTTTGCACTCCTTTTGCAAATTCATAAATGCAATTCTCAAACTGAGCTCGATCAATGCAGGTCCTGACACTTATGCATGGCTATCTCTGCATTGAATTGTGAATTTCTAAATTTCTGTTTTAAATGTAAATGTGGGAGTGGCAAAGGAGAGTAGCTGGAGAAAGGATGCTACCACAAGGTGATAGGAGGAAAGAGAAAAAGAAGGAGAGGTGCAGCGCAAGCAATGCAAATGCCAAAACACACCTGCAAAAGGGTAAATCAGTTTGAATTCACCCACATCTACTCCCACAGTACCATTTGCCATTCACATCTATTAGACCTGACATCCCTGGTGTGGTCTCCCAAAATGTTTGCCTTCAACCCTCCTGTTTTGTGATTTTCACTAGCTGGCACTAGGCCTCTGTGCACTTTACCACTGCTAACCAGTGGTAAGGTTCTTGTGCACTCTCCCCAAAACATGGCAAAATGGCCTACACCTGATTGGCAAATTAAATATACTTGTGAGTTTCTAGTATATGGTACTACATGGTACCCAGGGCCTATAAATTAAATGTTTTGAGTGGGCCTGCAGCCCTGACTGTGCCACCCACTAGAGTAGTCTTCCAAACATGTTGGAGGACTGCC
Organism: Pleurodeles waltl; assembly: GCF_031143425.1. NCBI lineage: Eukaryota > Metazoa > Chordata > Amphibia > Caudata > Salamandridae > Pleurodeles > Pleurodeles waltl. The sequence goes on along the minus strand of NC_090437.1, from coordinate 811,545,150 downwards.
ACTGCAGAGCCTGTGTCTGCAGTTGTAAACTGCTGTTTCAACCTGGCAAGTGTACCCCCTTGCCAGGCCCAAGCCCCCTTTTTATTACATGTAAGTCACACCTAGTGAGTCCCAAGGGCACAGTGCAATATTTTCAAAAGGTTGTATATGCACTTTAAGGCTAACATGTCCAGATAGTGAAAATGTGTTTTTCACTATTGCAAGGACTATCTCTCCCATTGAATAGCATTGGGATTACCTTAAAATATTTTAAATGTAATTTACAAATGAGAAATGATAGCTATATGGAGTGTAGTGTCTCTGGTCTCACAATTTAAAATCACAATTTGTGGTGAAGTCAGAAAATGCTACTTTTAGAAAGTTGGCATTTTCTTACTTTAACCATTCTGTGCCTCTACCTGTCTCTCAATACACATCTGGGATTGGTGACAGGTGGACTGTGTGGATTCCTTCTAGACAGTCACACACAAAAGGAGAGTGGGTGTGGCATTTGCATACTGATAGCCCTTCACCTGGCTGATGGGTCTTCCTGGACTGGATGGGTGGGAGAAGCTGACACTTACTCCTGAATAGGACTGTGCTTCTCCTCACAAAAATGGGTTGTATGGAGTGCGTGGAGCCAAGGATGGCAGGACAGGGACCTTGTGGACTTCAAAGGAAGGACTGGAAGTTTTTCCCACCAGAACCAGGGCACCAAAGTAAAAATACTGGACCCCAAATCCCGCAAAATTAGATCTCTACTGGAACCAAGGACACTCTGCCAGGAAGAAGGACGATGTTCTACCAGGAGGGAATGCTACTATGCAACTGCATTGCTGTGTTGGCCTACTGCTTTCTGTGCTGTAGGAGGGAGGGACACTTTGCTACTTGCTTTGCTGTGTTGGCCTTCTGTGTCTTACCTGCAGAGAGAAGGACTGGACTTGTTCTTTACATCCTTGCACCCAAGAGTCTCCAAGGGTTTTCTGGCTTGCCACCTGTTCTCCTGTGGTATCAGGGATATCAAAGACTGCTTGCAACTCTCCTGGGGCTGCTGGACTCTTTCATCTGTGAGTCCTACCATTGTCTTAGGTGCCCTCCTCCAGTCCTGGGCCTCAGAAGTGGGTTCTGCAGCCACAAACTTCAAAAGCCGCTCATTGTACTGAGTGCGGCAGAAAGATTGGTGCATCACATCTCCGATGACGATGCAGCAGCTACCCAAAGACAGCAGCTTTGCCTGCTGCACGGCCCAACAACAACTCTTTGTCGGGCCCTCCCGGAACGCATCGCAGCCATTTCTACGGAACCTGACAACTACACAATGCCCCGAATGCAGCAGAAATATCAGTGCATCGTGTCCCTGCCATTGAGGCATTGCTCTAACAAAGGTACTGTTCAGCGGACCCTGTGGGTTCTGTAGCCAGCCTCCCCTCTATTGTGCGTGGGCTGGATTTTGAATTTGCACTGGTCCCTTGAGTGAACTTTCTCTGCTGTTGACTTCTAAGCACTATTTTCACATTTAGGCCCTCATTACGAGTGCGATGGTCGGACCACCACAGATAGGGCAGTCCGACCGCCCTATTATGACCACTGAAATAGGCCACAGTCCGACTGCCGGAACAGCCAGGTTGCGCCTGTTGACAGTCTGACGGTCATGGCGGTCATGGCTGTCGCAATCCCCAGGGTCCCCTTTCCACCAGCCATTGCATGGCATTCTCACCGAATTACGGGCAGTGAAAGGTGTGACACGTGTTGTTGCACCCGACGCACCACAACATTGCTGCAAGCTCAATTACGAGCCAATGTCAATGTTGTGGTGAGTTTCCACTGGGGGTGAGTGTTTGCTTTGTTCAGCACTCCGTCCATCATCCTTTTGTGTTGCTAAAGTTGCCCCAAGTGGGAAGGGTATGCCCAGACGTGGGTCACGTGCTCACTGTGCCACTGGATTCAAGCTAGCCTGGCTGATGAAGGGTGAAACCCTGAAACCGGTCCCAGGATGCTTGTTTCCGGTCCAGTGACGTCCTGGCTAGGCAGTTCAGGCTGGACTGTTCCCATGAGGAACAGGATCAAGACTGATTTGCATATGGCTGTGTCCAAACTGGGGTGGCATGGTGAGCAAAAGAACGATGGATTAAACCCAGATCTGTGACTGGGGGTGAGTGTTTGCATTGTTCAGCTCTCAGTCCATCATCCTTTTGTGTTGCTAGAGTTTTCCACTGGGCCAGTGGGCAGAAATGCCATTTTCGCCCGCTGGCCCAGCGGACAAACTCCTAATAGGGCAGCCAGCATACTGCCAGCACTGGTGGTGTGCTGGCTGCAGTGGCTTCAGCAGTCTTTCAGAAAGACTGCTGAAACAGTAATGAGGGCCTTCATCTTTAAAAATTCATATCTCAACATCTACTGATTGGATTGTTTGTTCTTTTGGTATTGTTTTTATTCACAGAAATATTATATTTTTGTGGTGTCTGACTGTGTTACTGTAATTAAGTATTGCACAACTACTTTACACATTGTCTTTTAAGTTAACCCTGACGGCTTTCTGCGAAGCTACCAGAGGGTGAGCACAGGGTAAATTAGGGTGTATCTTTGACTACCCTGACTAGAATTATGGTCCTTACTTGGACAGGGTCCATATCTCTGCACCGAGACACCCAATTTCTCACACCATATATATGACATGTATGAGTTATTGCCAATGTTTCATAAATGTCTTATTAATAATATTTGGTAATCAGTAAGATTCTGTTTTTAATCTATATTGTTGTATATGTGTTGGCTGTTATGACTCACCTCTGCAAAAGTGCTTGTGCATTCCCCCAAAAACATTGTACAATTGGCTTACAACTAATTGGTTCATTCAATTATTTTTAAGTCCCTCATGTATGGTACCACAGGTATCCAGGGCCTGTAAATTAAATGCTACTAGTGGGCAGAGTCACCCATTGTTCCACCCATAAAAAGTAACATTTGTAAAACCTGGCTCATGCCTGACATTGCAGCCCAGAGTGCAGTTTTAAAATGCCAACTCAACTTGGCAAAATAAACCTTTTGCAAGACCTAAACCTTCCTTTTTATTACATGTAGGTCCTAAACACTCCATATGGCAGTGTGGATTGTATTTTCAAAGTAGGACATGAACATTTAAGTTTTACATGTTTTGGTAGTGAAAAGCACCTAAATTCATTTTTCACTACAGTAAGGCCTACATCTGTCATAGCCAAAGGCGAGTTACATTTCACATTTAATCAGTGCTGATTTTGATTGGCTGCAGGTAGGAATATCATATTTGGACTCAAATTAACTGTAATTTAAAATCTTCTTTAATGGTAAAGTTAGATTTTAAATTAAAATTTAAAAAATGCCTCTTTTACTAAATGGGCATTTTCCTGTCATACATTTTCTAAAACCCTTCAGGAGTTTCCAGTTGCCATCAGGAATGCATTTGGGGCTCAGACAGTGAAGCTGGGAGAGGACCAACCTGCCTAGAAGTGAAGGGCTGTGCTGTCCCCTGACCCACGTACGTTTCAAGGAGCTGACCCCAGCACTTGCACTAAGGAACTTGACACCGGTCCTTTGTCACCCTGGACCTCTTGGAGCCTGGGCAGGAGAAGAAAGGGGAAGGAATGGACTTCCCAGACCTAGATGTCGGGATGAACTAGAAGTTTACAGAACTTCAAAGGGCAGCTTCAGGTATAAATATTGGACCTCCTGAGCCACCTACCAGTACACTCCAGGACCTGCAGATATTACAGAAGAAAGACTACTGTGTTTCCCAGAGGAGTGTCCTGCAGCTTGAGGCCTACCTTTGTTCCCGGAGGACTGTGTTGCTGCTTGAGACATTCCTTGTTCATCAGAAAACCAACCTGCTGCTACCAGAGGACTTCCCTGCTGCTTGAGGCTTACCTTGATCCCCAAGGGACTACTCTGATGCTGGAGGCCAGACCCTTTCCCCAGAGGACTGCACTGCTGCTTGAGGACTTCTATGGAAAGGGAGACCGGACCTTCTCCCATTCATCCCAGCCTACCTGAGTGACTCCAAAGGTCAGTTGGCTAACCTCTTCTTCTGAGCTACTGGAACATAAGCTCCAGAAGCCTCCCTGCAACTGTCCAGCTGAATTGCAGCAACTAAACCTACAACTGGCCTCTACCGAAAAACTGCATACCTCTGCTTCTACTAATTGGAATGTTGTCATTGTTGGCTCATTTTAGTTGTGAAATATTACTCTGTTTTCCTGCATTGATTTTGGATTCTTCATGTGTTGTGTTTTTACATCATCACTGTTTGTGTAATGCTTAAATAATTTACACTTTGCCTGTAAGTTAAGCATCACTGTTTTTGTGCCAACTGACCTGAGGGTTAAGCACAGGTTAATTTACTGACTTTTGTGGTTCACCATGACAAGGGCTGTCTGGGTGGTGCTTCCACCTTCCTCAACCAATAATCCAATTTCTTACATCTCTGTACTTAAAAAGGACTGATTTAGTACTAAAAGATACAAGTCTGATAAAATAGTTATTTAATAAGGAGAATCGATCAAGTGGCCTTTGCATATTTTGGCTTTAATACCACACTGTTAAAGAGGGGCCTCACTTGGTCACTTTTCATTTCTCTAAAAATGTACAATTGCACCCTTGGTGCCTTTGCTTCTTCACTGATATTGGTGGAGTCAGAGGGCATGCATGTACTGTAGCAGCAACCCCACCTTTAATCAATAATAATGTCTGCATCAAGGAGACCTAACTGATATTTACAGGTGCCAAAAAAAGCAAGTCCTATGGGTTTAAGTCAGAGATGCTGCCATTTATGAATGGGTGGACGCTGAGTTGTTAAGAACATCATAGTACATTGTCGAAGAACCCTGCCCCAGTATCAAAATTAGTAGAAAAGTATATCGATATTCAGCCTACATTTTCTAAACTGGCACTCTGAAGTTATGGAGCAAGTGTACTACTTGGTAAACGGAGAGCCAACATTCACCAAGTTTGGTCCCATTTTTGACTTGCCTACAATGTTAAACACATTATCTTCTAACAAAGGAAAATATATTTTGGACTTATTTTTAATGCAATGCTAAATAACAGAACTGTATGGAAAAGTATGCAGAAACGACTATCTAAACCAATAACGTACTTCCCTCTGAAAACTGAAAAAACATCCACAATCTCAGAAATTTCCTTCGACGGGGATACTACTGTTGTGACCCTTCAATTATCAACAGCTAACGCAGCCATGCAATGACAGGGATCTCACTTCACTATACATCTACAAAATGATTTCTAACATCCCATTCCTGTTCAAGAGGCTGCAACCCCCAACTAACTTCCTACACTGGAAAATATAATTTAAAGCGGGTGTTAAAGAAGAGTCATCAATGTAGCATACCAAGGTGCTACAGAAATTTGTTCCCCTTGCCGAATAGGAATATGCTTCCATGACCCTACTTAACTGATCATTGGCATTTAGATTCCAATTATAACATGTGCCGTCAGAGAGTAATAGTGATAAGTGAGATAGTGGATTCTCTTCGGGTGGGACTTTAAACTTGTTTTAGAGTTGGAATGGAACTGAATGTCCTGCAATTTCGGAAGAAAATGCCAAGCCTGGAGGGTAATCGCTATGGGTGTTTCCTTCAACACGGGGATAAAAAGATGGAGATAATTCCATCAGTCTCTTCTGCTCCAGAGTCAGGGTTTTTCACAAAAATCATAGACTTTACCTTACTACCCAAATCTATATCAGACCTTCAGTCTCCCACAGAGACTGTGCATGAGAACTGAATAGTAAGAAATCCAGATGGATACTCTAAATCTATTTATCAACCAAATCTAACAGATGGAGCCCCTAAACCCCTTTATTAGTCACATGTAACATGAACTGCGTAATATGAGGTCAGCCAAGCTGTATAATGCCACATGTACTCACTTGTTACTTTATAGGTCACATTGTCAGGCCTTTACATCACAGTAAATACCCCAACAATACCCATGTAGGCGGATTTTACAAGATGTACAATAGTAGTATCTTTCGTACTCAGCCGACAAAAAGGTTTACAGTCTGTTAAAAGACTGATAAACAAGAAAGTAAGACTGCTAATTGTATTTTATAGCTATGCCAAGTACTAGTTTATGTTCCTCGTGACTGAGGTGTTATGGTGAAAACAAGCAGTGACATCTGCAGATGGAGCCCAGTGTTGACAAATAACTTTCCGCAGCTCTTAGAAATTGGCACCTCTTCACTGATTTAAGCACGAAAGGCTAAGGACTTAGGGCTAACTATGGTAAGCCTAGCTTCTATGACCTGGTAGACTGCAAACGCATAATGAGGGTAATTAACAGAAGCATTTATGAGTAATACTGTAGACGATCTTGTTTAGCTACTATTACACACCTTTATGAATCGACCCAAAATATCAATATCCCCATAAGTAAAGATGCAAAGTGGGCACAGCCCTTTCGATTTGTATGTGAATATACCCTGAATATTGCCATTTTATTTCCATTTCAGATGTTTTGGGGCCAATTCACAAACCTTTCTAAGAATCTGTAATAGTGTAGTGCTAATATACATACTCAAAAATGCCTTTGTGAGTAGGATCCTGAATAATATCAGTCCAATTTGAAAGACTGAAACATCAAGGGGGATTTTTAGAGAACCCTCATGTTTTCTCATGTCACAAGGATGGCCACTAAAGAGTAATTTCCGTTGTGCTACCTAGATTGCTTTTCTCATGTGACAAATATAGGGAGGTTGCTAATGATTCATTGTTGTTTAACTTTTGAAGCTTCATGTCACAGGATCTGAGTAGCAAGTTGAAAGGGCACATTGTTAGGAACCATTTCTGTGACCTTCGTGCCTAAGCTTCTATCATGCAAATTTTCCCTGTCCATGGAGTCACAGTTAGCCTTGGAACTAGGACATTGGAAAACCCTGACTTATATTCCAACCCACTGGCAATAAAGGACTTTGCGCCTGATTTAGATTTTGGTGGACGGATTACTCTGTCACAACGTGACGGATAGCGCGTCTTCCGAAATATAAATCCCATAAGACATAATGGGATTTATATTTCGTCGAATGGGTTATCCTCATCGTTGTGATGGAGTAACCCATCTGCCAAAATCTAAATCAGGCCCTTTGTCCTAAAGATATAGAGGAGACTGTCAATGACAACTCTAAATACAGTGAAAGGGGAATTGGACGAAAACGGAAAACAATCAATTCTGAGCAATATGTTAGAGTAGAAACACTAAGTTTGTATCAAAATCACCACAAAAGAACAATAAATCTAAATGTACAGATCTGTCAATAAGGTAAGAACACCTCCGCACCAGCACAATCATAGCTCACAAGGGACAACTAGAAAACAACAACTTCAGGGGGCATGCAGCTATTTGCAGCAAAAGAAGTATTTCCACTGGATTAATGCAACGAAGAAGAAACAGCAAAATCCCTTTGAATGACACATGAAAGAAGACATTTGCATCCATAACTTGAAACAAAAGCTTGCCTTTATGAAAAATGAACAGTGAGCTACAAGCACCATAACTTGTTCTGAAAAGTACATTTTGCATATTAATAATGTTTACTATGCGTAGTTTCCTGAAAGCAACGTCTAAGATGTGCTTTGTGTTTGCAAAAATACGGTAGCTGTATATGCAATGGTAGCTTAAAGTTGCGATTTAAAATCTCATAGCCTTTTACTTTCTAATTCGGTCTAATGTAATTTAGGTGGTTTATTGCAGTTACCAGTATGCCCTTTCCTGAAGTGATTCCTAAATGGAATAATATTGCAAACAAACATTTTCATTCAGAAACAGTTGGATGGAAATACCTAGTAGTTTTTTTTTTTTTTTTTTTTAACTCTAGAGTGCATCTCTGTTGTAAATGATGCCGTGCTCGGATCTTTCATTTTTCTGCATTTATTTATCGATGGTAAACTACGATTTTAGTGTTTACGATTCTTAAAGCCTTATTAAAACACCTTCGGCCCTTATTGTTCTGTCTTATCAGATGAAGATCACGGGCCCTGTTTAACGGATGCCTTTTGCTCCGCCACAAGTGATGTCAACATTAATAGAGGCATGCATTTTTATGATATGTAATCACTGTCAAGAGTGGTTTAAATGCGTCTGTAAGTGACAACTACCTTTAACCTAGCTGCTAGGCAATGGAGCACTACGAGAGGACACTGCTTAAAGGGTATGACTACTTAAGCTCAGAAGAGCTGCTGAGGCTAGTGGGGGTGGTCAGGACAGTCAGAGGGTGGCAGAGCAGTTGGAGGGAAAGTTGCAGGGACTGGAGTTGGGTAGGATTGACAACCTCTCAGGGATGGTCTGGTGTGCAGGTGGGTAACATGCAACAGGGTACTGCTTGATGAGAAGTTTATTTGCAGCCATTGGCAACAAGTCTGTGTTCTCTCTTGGTGGTGTTCATTTTGATGCAAACTATGGATAGCCATGCTTACGTCACAGCAAAGCATTGCTTCAAGTGAAGGATACCACCAGCTGATTCTTCAGCATCCAGATAAATTCAAAAGGCTTCACATAAAATTAGAAAATTATTGTCAAATGGAGAGAGACTTAAGGGATGCCACAAGTAATATTTTTGTGTTTACTATAGTGATATACATGTAATAATCTAGAATGTGACATCATATAGTCTAAGGGGAAATGTTTACTCCTGCACATTGGAAATGGCCTCCAGATCGTTTGTGACCGTCACTATGCAACATCTGCAGCTGCTTAAGACATGCTTCCTGGCAGAGAGATGCGGCATGTGCAGATCAGGAAAGCACGCTAAAGCCGACTCTTACTGTGGAAACTGAAAATAGTGTGTGCTTTCACTTTGGAGCTTACATCAATCCTCTCCCGCCCAGTGCCATATTTCCAGGGATGTGCGAGTGCTGGGTGGTGGCACACTCCTCTCACTTAAGGATTTTTATGTCAGATTTCACCTTTGATTAATAGCACTCCGAGTTCACGTTCAGGTCATCCTGAGCCCTTAAAGACTTCAATATGACTAACTCTTCTTTGCCCACCACCAGGTTTGGAAAATCAAGAAAGCGAGTAAAATGCACCAGAACCTGCTGATAGCTCAATAACAGGCAAGGCGCCATTACACATATGCTTTCTGTATACAATCTCACCATTCAATTACCAACTTTTAATAATGCCATGTGCAAATACACTCATTTAGAACTTGCAAACTACATAACAGGGTTCGAAATGCATTCTAGCATGTGTCTAAAACTGGTGTAACTTTAAATAAACTGCAATACTTCCTAGTATTATAATCTACAGACATGTGAGTCGTAAAACTCTGTAATTGTATAGTCTAAAATTATTTGGGCAGTGTGCTGTTCCAGATACAAGTTGTCAATCCACCAGCATCACATTTTTGTATTTGGAATTTTGATTCAGTTGCGCCACCACACACGTAATGCTGAACTATGTGCGCCACCACAGATTAAAGATACTCCTGCTGAAACACCCAGGTTCTCTGACTATTGCTGTGATGCTCCTTTCAGTCGGTTCATGCATTATCTAAAAGCCAGCATAGAGGCACACACAAATACATACCCACACGGTCATATGTAGAAGATGGGTTTAGAAGTTGGGTTAAGCTACCAAGCACCACATTATTTTACATGTCTGCTAGGAATAGGTGTGCATCACTGTGGCTGTCTCAGTATACAGATTGTTTGTTTGATGCAAGTCAAGCTGAATAAAGTGCACTTTGAGAGGTTTTAGAATGTCGCTGTCCATGTTAAACCTGTTAGCCTTAGGGCCTCTTCCTCCAAACATTGTGACTTCACTTCTACTTGTAAATCCCTAGTAAAGTAGTACCCCTGTACTCAGAGGCATACACTAAAAGGTACTAGTGGAGCTTCAGCACTGATTGTGCCACCCACTTATAAATCGTGTTTCACGAGGCCTTACAGTGTAGCCTGCATGTTACATTGTAAACATCATTTAGACCTGTCAAAATAATTATTTTGTCAGGCCCAAGCCTTCCATTTTAATGCCTACAAACTACCCCTAAGGTAGGCCTGGACAGTCCAAAGGGCAGAGTGCAGTGTATTTAAAAAGTGGGACATGTACTTTTAAGTTTCACATGTCCTGCTGATAAAAAATAAAAAAAACTCTTAAATTGTTTTTCACCACTGCAAGGACTACCTCTCCCGTAGGATAACATTGGGCTTCCGTATTACATTTAATAATTGAAAACTTTCAATTGGGAGCAGCTGGACAGTTCGAGTCTGGTGTCTAAAGGATTGTAATTAAAAGCCATCTTTAATGGTAAAGTGGATTTTAAGTCACAATTCTGAAAATGTCACTTTTAGAAAGTTGGCATTTTCTTTCTCTAACCGTTTTGGTGCCTGCAGCCTTTCCCTGGGTCACATGACTTGATATAGCTGGAAGTTGGTCCTTGTGTATAGCTTCCAGACAATGAGAAAAGGGAGATAGGTGTTGCCAGGATAGCCACTCTGAATTAGCCAGAGGGTAGAGCTGTCACTCACCACACTTGTACATCACAAATGCCCTGCCCTAACACACTAGCAAAGGGTTTGTCACTATTTTTTTGGCGTCACCAGACAAGCTGAGACCATGGCAGGGAGCAAGGGATGTCTGACACCTCACGTGTGGGGGGAGTCTAAACCCCCACCACCTTTTCACACGTCAAAGTGGGCACCAGCTACAAATATTGGACCCTCAGACTCAACCCTTCATGACACATCTGGACCCTTGGAACACTCAGAAGAAGGACTACTGTGCTGCTTTGCTGGATAAAGGTCTGCCACTCTCCTGCCCTCCTGCCTGAGTAAGAAGGACTTGAATCTTGAACCCAGGACGACCATAGTGACTCCAAGGGCTTGTTCGCTGGCCTCCTGATCAGAGCCTTCGGGACAGAACAGGCTCAAACAACCTTGAACCCAGCACTTTGACTCTGCCAGCTGTGAGTACTGCTTTCCTTAGTGATGCCACCCAAATCCTGGACTTTGCAGGTGGGCCACGACATGCCTTGCAGCCTACGTGTGGTCCCAGCAGAACCAAGAACATGACACATTGCCAAATTCTGCATCAGAACTGCTGCCCACGCATCTTCAATGCAGGTCATTGCATCGCAACCCCACCCCCCCCCTACAGCATTCTCGACAATGAAGCAGGACCTCACATTGGACTTCAGGTACTCTAGTTCAGTGGGCCTAACTTGGTCTCTGAATCTGGCTCAGGCTCCATTGCGATTGGCCTGAACATTTGACTTTGCCACAGTCCGGCACAGCCAGGTGACCACAGATGGGCTTTTATGCTTTTTAGGTACCTTTTTTTACTTGACTCTTTAAAACTGCATATCTCCCTTTCTACTGATTACATTTTTAGAGTTTTGGTCCTAAATAATTGATTACATTTACTCAATTTTTCCAAATTGGTATGGGATTTTTCTTGTGTTGTGTTTTAATGTTTGAAGTACTGCATAAATACTTTACACCTTGAGTCTAAGTTAGGCTTGACTGCTCTGTGCTAAATTACCAGATGCATGAGCACTGGTAAATTTAGGGTTTGCTTGTAACTTCATCCTTACAAGGATTGTGGTTGCCTCTTGAGTGGGGTTTCACCCCTTCAACCAGTAACCCATTTTATGGCAGTCCTGGGACGGCACACATGGTGTAAGTCCTGGTTTATTAATGCTTGTATCGTAATGCATGGACCCAGATAGAATAGGGGTGCAGTGACTAAGACATGTCACACTGGCATTCCCTGAAAGCTCTGTTAATAAACTTGAAGCCTGACCTCTGATAGCCGGGTGAGTCGGTAATACTGGTATGAAAAGATATAGTTTTGCCAAACTAACACTTATCAAATATGACATACAGAAGATCCTGTCATGCTTGTACTGAGTTGCAAAGACTTTTTTCCAAGGGGCTTGTGACTGGATAGAATGGGCAGAGCCTTTCAAAGAGTGAAAATATAGCCAAATAGGGAGATATGTACTCAAAAGGACATTTCAATATAAATGTTTCCTATGATGAAAAATTAAAAGCACCTTTCACATATATAATTTCTCATAGTCTCCTCCCTTGCTGATCTCTGCATCCACTTTTATTCAAACTCCATTTCTACCTTCAAACATCTGCTCTCATTTCTTCGTTTTTAATCTCACATGTACTTTTCCTCTAATATTTTACTTGCTTTAACGTAATTTATCTTTCAATTCTCTTCCCTTGCTCTCTCCTCGTTGACATTCTATTTTACATTTGACTCTCCCCATCTCTCTCAGAAATATTCTCTAAAAATGCTACCGTTCACACTCTGCCCCTCTTTACCATGTTTTCTTAATCTCTTCTACTATTACCATAAGTCCCCCATCTCACTCCTCTGTACATGATTTCTAAAGAATACTTTGCCTTTGCAACATAATACAAAAACACTTAAATACCTTGTGTCATTATGCTACTCCTAGATCAATTACATTACCAACAGCACACAAAGGAGATCAACACAAACAATTCTAATAATCAGAACCTCCTACAAAGAGCTCTCTTCTCTAGTCAAGTCGAGATATATTGACAAAACCTCCTCCTTAATATACTATTTTTGGAGGGGATTATCCTGGCTGTGTAAATTAGCAGCTCTAACACCTAAGCAATTGCCCTTGGTCATTTTCCGATTTTTATTGTATGATGCATCTTCCTGTCTCCATTTCTGTGCAATATCCTACTTTCCAAGATCAGCCCTAGTCCTAAGAATTCCTTCTCATATCCGTAAACACTCAATTATTCCAGGGAGTTTAACTGAGCACTGTATGGTAAAAAATGCACCTGCCAAGAATCTTGGCTAAACTGTCTCTCATCTTCTCCCAGAAGGCCTTAATAATGGGAGATGACAAGATTGCATGACAGAAGCCTCCTATTTCACCCAAGATAGTTGAAATACGTATCCCACTTTATCTGCCACAGCTGTTGCCTGATGAAAAATCTGATGCAGATATGTAAATGATATAAAATTGAGTTGATAGAAATTGCTATCTATCGAGTGTCCAACAGGGAATCTTTCCAATCCACTGTCTCTACCTGGCTACGCCTGTGGCCCATGTCTGTTCCCCAAGCATGCCTTAGAGTTTTAAATATATCAGGACTGTATATTTAGTGACTTGTAAACCTTGGATATGGTTTTATCTGATCAGATATGAAGAGGTGGTCAGTTTCTTCTTTAGGGGATTGAAGTCATGCATCTAACCAGCATCGATGAGTTAGGGGTTGAAGGAATGCCTGAGCTGTAGGTAGTTGCAAAGTTGACCTAATACAAGACTAAACTCCTCTTGAGTCAGCAAAATAGTCGATGGCATTCCAAGTGGTCACTGCATCAGCACAGATATCCCCATTCTAGCAAATCTCTCACAGCCATGCAGCATGGGGACTTTGGAGAGTTGTGTGCTTGCCGATAGTGGGGTTGCTTTGGTCAGCCTGACATACCACTTTCTGTGTTTCACAGTGTCCCTACATACCTTGATCATCACAGAACTCATACTTGTTAGAATGGGAAACAGTACCAATAACGACTGTCAAATGTCCTCTTAAATCAACTACAAAGGACTGTATGAGGGCCCTGAAGGCAATGTGCCAATGACAGTGCATTGAACAGGTGCAGAATATTACAATAGGTTGTAAGGGTGTGGCGGGAAGCCACTTTTTCTGGTCTTGATGGATGATATTAAGGGCACTTTTCTGTGTTCCTAAATATAAGTCTGCCCATTTCCTCCCTGTGAATTTCTATGCAGGAGCTTGTTTGATATGTTAATATGCTCATACAGCCTGCCTTGTAAAGCCAATAGACCCTCTTAGCATCATGATGTAGGTGTTGTATTTTAAGTGTCAGATTGCAAAGGGGATCCCCAAATGCACCTGTTTTGTACTGTTATATGTTCTATAAACCAAAACCAAACTGACAAAATTCCAGTAAGGGAAGCCAGAGATATAAATTTCGTAGTGGAACTTAAACGTAGAATCAAAAAGCATTAGCACCAAGTACAGTCAACTGGTCATGGTAGACCTCGACCTCGTTTTTTTTTTCGAGGCTAACCAAGATGGAGCGTCGGTCAGACACAGAAACCAGATTCAACCCGGTTGCAGGTTTTACCTTAGGCCTTAGTTTTAAAAATGAAAATCCAAAATCTTCAGTGAGGCAAGGCAGCAAACAGTAGCCAACGAGGGCTATACAAAGTCAGATAGTCATTGGAGGCGATCCCAGAGAAGATGCTGTTTTTTGGCAGGAAAGCTCAGTTTGGGACAAATTCAAATTTAGTGTCCAGAGAACTCCTCTCCCCAGTCAGATACTTTTGGTGGCTTTGCTTGGTCAAGATTAACTCATTCATTCTAAATCACTTTTTTGGAGCCCACATTCCTCCAACTGTGCAAGGCTGCAGGCTTTCGGCATAGAGGGGTCCACAACCCCAGACATATCTCTGCAAGTTGCTGCTGTGGCGAATTTGCCATCAAGAAAAAGCTCAGAGCAGGCGAAACCTTAATCTTCAGCCAAGTGGCAATGCACCTTAATTGGATTGACTTGGTAGGTTTGTCTCAGTCCTTTTGAGCAAAACAATTTGTAAGTCTCCGGCTTTCTGGGATGGTAGGAGAAGTCCATCAAGACACAGACAAGGCTTTCAGTACCTCAGGAACAGCACTTGGGGGTCAGGACTCACTCCAGCAGAGGACACCAGCAGGGTCAAAGGCAGATACAGCAGGAAGTCATTAGATGGGTAGTTACAGAAAAGGCCTCTTGAAGCTTGTTGTGTAGCTTTGCTGGCACATGAAAGTCTTGTGTGTGTTGCGTGAATGCCATGCGAATGGACCATAAAGCAGTAAGTGTCTTGACGTGGCTTCATGGCTCACCTTCAGAAGTCTTAGGTTCAAAATTCAGATACTTTGATAAGTATTTGTGTTTGAAGCTAGCATTTCTTGAGTTGCTAAAATCAAAAAGTGTAAGTTGTGGATTAACTTATAGTACTAGATTTATATCTGAGGCAGTAAGGATACTCCGTCGCAATGGCAACAGAGTATCCTTACCGTGAAGGTACTGGTCTGGCCGACCAATATATCTGAACAGAGCACTGGTGTAACCATTGGGAAGACTGCTTCATCTGTGACATGGGTGCACCCCTTTCATGTCCTGACTTAGTAAGGGCCATCTGCAGTTGACCTCTGTGTCCGCCCACCTAATTTAGATACTCAGACATACAGGTCATTTTTCACTGCTTGTCACCACCTGGACAACCACAGTGGTAAGGGTTAGTGATAACTTTCTACTGCCCCCATTACCATGGGAGATAACTCCCACTGTGAGTGGGGCATTTTGTTCCATAAAGAAAATCTGACTTCGGGATTTTGTCTTAAAACATTTTTAAATGAAAATTAATGAATGGCTCGGTCTTGTTTATGGAGTAGTGAGTCAAACATGAAAAGGCATTGACAGGGTCTGCTATTTCAGCGGCTTCTGTCAATGTTTTTGAATTGAATGCCAGCTTGGCATCATTTCTAAATTTGACAGGTGGCGTAGTCTCAGCATGGCAGATGTTAATTCCTCCGCCAGGGCAATGGAGTCTTTTTTTATCAGCCAAAAGGTAAAGATGGCCCTTACTAAGAAGTTTTTGTTTTTCTTTTTCCCAATGTGGGCAGCTGTGGACTGTGGGCCCTACTTCAGCTGATACCTAGGCAAACCTGCACATTTTTTAAAACTAGACAACAAGGGGAGTCCAGGGATGCATAAACTGTGTGGCTTCCACCAGGTAATTTAACCCAGAAGCCCTTGCAAATGTCAAATTTGGTAGGAAACACACATTTTCATCATATTTCTGTAAAGGACAGACATGTAATCTGTGTGGAGCCACAGGTTTCCTAAAACCCTTAACTCACACACATTTTCTGATAAGAACGGTGCCTCAGTTGTGTGGGTGGACCATGAGAAAATGACACAAAAAGCCCTAAATCGCTATGTTGACAGATAAGCAATAGGGGGTAGGTGCTGTATTAGGGGCCATGCTGTGGTGCCACCCTTGCAAACCTACGAACCACAGACAATTTGGAAAACTAGACAACCAAGGAAATCTGGGGTGGTGTGCCTTGTCGAATCCCACAAGGTTTTCTTACCCACAATGCTCTTCAAATGTGTAACGCTGACATTTTCCTTATATTTCTGTACAGGAAACACTGCCGGAATCTGCAAGAACCCAAACATTTCCTACCATTCTGCATTACCCTACTTCTGCCAATAAAAACAATGCTCCACTTGTGTGTCTGGGCCTAGTGCCAGATGCACGAACAGCTCAAACTAAGGTCAATGGAAGCCCTCACCAGGGGACTTCCATTGACCTTGGTTTGACCCATTTCTGTCATGGGCACTAGACCTAGCCAAATAAGTGAGGTGTCATTTTTATCAGGAGACTTGGAGGAATCTGTGTGGGGACTCCCTACAGATTCCAGAACGTTCAATCAAAGATATTTGATGAAAATATGTTTTTTAATCAAAGTTTGAGGTTTGTAAGGGATTCTGGGTGAAACAACCTGGTGAAAGCCACACAAGTCAGCCCACCCTTGGTACCCCTAGGTGTCCAGTTTTCAAATCTGTACAGGTTTTCTAGGTTTCCCTAGATGCCAGCTGAGCTAGGATCCAAAACCTACAGCTTCCCACATTGGAAAAAAGGGTCAGTTTTCAGCGAATTTTTGAGCTACGTCCATGTTTTATTTTGGGCCATTTCCTGCCACGGCCATTATGCCTACCCATACAAGTGAGGTACCAATTTTAATGGAAGACTTCATGGGATGCCAGGTTGATGGAATGTTTTAGCTCCCCATGGATTCCAGAACATTCCATTACAGAAATTTGAGGAAAATGTGTTTTTTAGTCGAAGTTTGGGGTTTGCAAGGGATAGAATTCTGGATCAACAAACCTGGTGAGAGCCATGCAAGTCAGCTCACCTTGGATACCCCTAGGTGTCTAGTTTTCAAAAATGTACATGTTGGCTAGGTTTCCCCGGTGCCAGGTTCCAAAATCTATAACTACTCACGATGGAAAATAGAGTCCGTTGTTAGTGGAAAAAGAGTTGAGTCATTGGGTTTTGGCCCATTTCCTGTTGCAGGCACCAAGCCTACCAATAAAAGTGAGGTATCATTTTTATCAAAAGACTTGTTGAAGCATAAAATAGCAGATCTTTTTTCCAATTGGATTTCACTGCATTTGTATCTTTCAAATGCAAGCCAGTATATAAATAAGAAAACATTTTGCAAAATACCCTCTAAAACATCCCCTAGTACAGGTACCCACAAATTCAGAGATGTACAAACAACCACTGCTTCCAAGCGGACATAATGGTACTTTGCTTTTGTAAATCGACCATTTTGACAAAAAGTTGCAGATGAAAATGTTGTCACAAATGGCTGTTTTTTCCTACTCATTTTCAATATTTCTTTATTTCAACAGATATTTTCTTTAGCTGAACTTTTGCTGAATTTGGCATTTTGTCTAATTTTCAAAAATCTATAACTTTCATGGATCCCCCAAGGGTTTCACACTGGTTCCCACCACTGTTTGCAAGTAGGTTGAAAGTATATAAAAATAGGACAAGCATTGGTCAATGCATTAGGTTTTGCCCATAGGATTAATATTAAGTTAAGAAGAGTGAGAGCAGCGTATGAGTGCAAAGAGAATGGGAAGAGTGCTCTCTATGCAGGGTGAGTGGTGCATAAATGAAGATTGATAAATGTCTAAGTGCAGGGTAAAAGTCCCTCAATGCATGGTGATGTGTATTTAGTGCAGAATAAGAATTGTGTGAGAATTGTGTGAGTGTACAGGGTGAGAGATGTTACCCTGTACAAGGTAAGAGGTGTGCAAGTATAGGGTGAGCGGTCTATCAATAGTATAAGAGCAGGATGAGCGGTTTGAGCTGTGTCAATGGTGTGTGAGTGCAGAGTCAGCACTGTGTGACTGATGAATGAGTAGTATCTGACTGCCAGCGCAATGTCAGGGTGACTGCAGTTTAAATGGTAGGTGAGTGTGCAGGGTGAGCGGTGTCTAAGAGTATGTGAAAGGTATCTAAGTGTTGTGCAGCAGTTGTGCACCCAGGCAGCCTTTTATCATCTCTGAAGTGGTGGTCCTTCGGAGCCAGGCACTTTCCTCACAGGAGCCTGCCAGGAAAAGTCCAAACTTACCTACCTCTGTATAAACCGCTATTTCAAGGCCAAAAGGATCATTAATGGAGTGGGTATCTAGGACTCCAGACTCTGACAACCTCCTTGCCATGACTTCATTGTCAAAACAGCAGACAAGAAATTAGAAGATTGGTTGGCTATCGGCCACCCTCCAAGTAGTTCACCAAGTTTATGCAAAAGAAAGCACTCGTGCAACAACTCTATAATATCACAAGGATGGCAATACATTACACGCCTACCCCCAAAATGCCCTTAAATTCAATGTGCCTTCGTGTGGCATGCTGAGGAGTTTAGTACAGCTAAAAGGCACATTAAATTAATGTTTCAAGTGTTTTTGCGTACATGTTCTTCTGGGTCAGAGCGAATGGGATACAGATTATGTGTTCCTATAGTTCTTACTCACCAGAAAGTATGTTTTACAAACTACCTATAGAGAAAGGGAAGTGTCAGACATTTTCAAACTTGAATCAGGGACTGGCTGACAGATTGGTTGCTGTTGCCAATGCACAGAGCACTGTAAATAAACAGTACCAGCACCATGTGTTCTCTTTCACTCTCTCTCATCAACACCCCTCCCCCACACTGGGAGGTTGAGAGACTTGATTGCCTGCTCCCACATGATCACTTGGGAGAGCAGCTCCAACAGTAGTAGGTCAGAGCTATGAGGTACCTGTTTACCTGACTCATCCCACAACATTAAAGGTTAGCACTGTTAATGAAATCGAATTGTTCATTCTAGTGGTGGAACGCGATGGAACATGGCACAAGTCCTAACTAGAGTGGGTGCCTGCTTCAGCCCCGGGGGGACTGGTGAGTGTGCGTTGCCCCGGCAAGACTGGAAAGTGCCACTGCAATCTGAAACCAAAGTGGATGAACACAGTACTTGTGTCTTGGGACACTCATGAGAGCAAAAACATGAGGAAGCATTGGTAAATGCAGGAAATAGTGCTACAGCCAATAGAAACAGATAAAAAGTAAGTGGCAAGCACAGGAACCAAAGAAAAGCAAGGAAATCAGGGGTGAGGGATGGAAGCCTCTCTTAAGATTTATATTAAACACAATAAATTTCATAAGCACAGCACAGGCGATGTGCAGACGAAACCTGAAAAATGGGCTGCCTGTTTGAAAATTGCCAAAACTGCGGTACAAAATTTGTTTTTTCGATTTAGCTCTGCATGTTCCTGAAAGATAGAAAGATGGTGCCTTTAGGACAGCAAAGCATTTGTTGATGCCTTGTTTTAGGGAAAAAAGACAGAAACTTATCTAGAGCACTCTTTTTTATTTTTCTCCCAAAACTCAACATTTTGCTAGATTTTGCCTATACACTCTGTCTCATCCAAGAGAATTCACAAACCGTGGGTAGGATTGGAATCCACATGATGTTGTAAAAGAGGACACAAATTTGGCATGAATACCTTATGTGGGACAACATTTATGGAGCCTAAGTGCTAACTACCCCAAATAGCCAATAAAGGGTTCATGTACCATACTCCACAAACAATGTTTTGTGCCTAAGAAAAGGCGTCTTGGAGGTTAATTAGCCAGACATGGTCCATGAGAAACTATTTTAGCAAGTTAAAATAATCGTTTGTTATTCCTGTCCATATGTTCGCATCACATATCTGTAAGTCTATTCTTTTGCACTAAGTGTCACAATCGATTTTGTAGTGTTAGAAATGGCTAGGTATCTTTCTTCCCTAAAGTCTGCACATGGTCATTGCACGTTTGGGTCTGAACCCAGGCAGGTGTTAACCAAGTGAACCCTTATATCGTATGTCATTCTTTCTTTTACAAGTGTGGATATCATGCTTAGAGTAAATGTAGGGTTAAAATTGCTTACATCTTTTGGATCAGCATTATTATCTTTTGGAGTGGTAATTTGGCCGCATTTTGACTCATTAGATAGTACAGCTTGGCAGAAAGAGAAGCTGCTTGGGTTTTGTTTGGTGAAACTTTTAATGGATCTAAGTCTCAGATGGCCGGACCTACCGCTTGAATAATGCTTTGGTCTATATTCACTTTGTCAAATTTGGTTAACTCTAATGAGTAAAACGGGTGATGGCAAAAATAATTAACACCTCAACTTCTAATCTCAAAACTTCTATAATGTCAGTAATTTCAGTCGAGAAGAAACGTTTTTCCTTAAAATGGTTTGATTATGTTACATTTATCTTATTAGTGAACTAATCATTTACTGCTGGAGTGATGTGCAAATCTTGGTTACCGGACGCTTATTTGACATTGTGATATGTGTAAAATTTTTCGATTCACAGCTGCGTTTTTTTTATTATTGCCACACTGATCAACTGTTCAAATTCTGCGTTATGCAGGTGTTTTATAGGCGATTGAAGCATAAAGTAGATAGTGGTCAAGTCCAAAACGTTTTCTAAGTCTGATTCTGCCACACCTACTTAAACTGATTTGTAGTTGTCAAATACTGCAAAAGTCACATTTTCAAGAATCAATTTCCTGCAAGTTTTTAAATGAGCAAGAAGTGGGTGGAAAAGACCATTGCGTTGATCTGGAGGTTGTGCACCACCACTGACCTCCAAGTTCGTATTTGAATATATTTAGCTTTCTCAAAGATTGACCACTGTAGACTCCTCAGCTGTTTTAAACTTGCAGAACATTTCAATACATACCATTAGGAACAGTGATACCCTGAAGAGGGCTGCTTTTCAGAAGGCACTCACTTTATGAGACAGTAGGACATAATCGGACACAAAGATCTAGCAATTGAATAAACAACTTTGAACTCCAGAGTAGGATTCCTTAAATCTTGATGTTTTAGATCACTGACCACGTCCTTAAGCAAGGGCTGCCAAATCCAATGATTTGGTGCTCATTCTGTCCTACATCTGACAAATTGTCCTCTGACATTTACCTATCATAGTTGCAGAAAGCAGATTGAGGGCTGATTTCAAGCTTGATGGATGGGCTACTCTGTCCCAAACGAGAGAGCTATCCTGCCCACCTAATTACAAGTGCATTATATCCTATGGTTCTTGTAATAAGGCAGGCAAAATATCAAAAAAACAAAAAACAAAAAACAAACAAAACAAACAAACAGAACAAAAACAAAAAACAAACAAAAAATATATATATAATTTATTTTTTTTCACCTAAAAAACAAATGTTACAGGGATGCTATAATTAGGTTCTGAACGAACTAACAAAAACCATAGAAATTCAGCCATTATACTTAAAGGTATTTCAAGTAACTATAACTTGCACCCTAAGGTAACTATAACTTGTGCATAGTCATGAATACACAAAACAAAAGCAGGCATTCAATAGACACCAGCCCATTCAAAATTCATATATATGCTCATACATATATTTGAATGTTTTTACATCACACCATGGACATCATTTTCTAAATAAATCTATAAACCCATTTATGACTCTCCGAGTGTGTCAGTGACTGCGTTTAGAAGAGTTAGAGTGTGTCTGTGAGTGGGTGCTTCACTTTATGACTGAGGGTGCATCAGTGTCTGAGTGGGTCTGTGAGTAGGTGTGTCAGTGTGTGAGTGGGTCTGTGAATGGGTGCATCAGTGTCTGGGAGTAGGTGCATGAGGGTCTGAGTGGGTCTGTGAG
This sequence comes from Pleurodeles waltl, assembly GCF_031143425.1. NCBI lineage: Eukaryota > Metazoa > Chordata > Amphibia > Caudata > Salamandridae > Pleurodeles > Pleurodeles waltl. Next base: position 811,523,374 of record NC_090437.1, on the reverse strand, counting down.
TGGGTGAGTGAGGGTTTAAGTGCTTCTACAAGGGAATAAATTAGTGCATAAAGGAGCCTTTGAATGATTTTTTTTTAAAATAATTCACTGATATGTGCGGATTCATTGTGACATTCATTACATGGGGGCCACACTGAGCATCATGGCGTATTTGCAAGTATCACACATCCTGAAAAAAAAATCATTGTAATGTCATAATTTCACCATCAAAAACCCCTACATCACAGCCTTGGGGTCACGTTAGCTCCACCCTGACCCCTGATATGACTTTTCCTTTTATTTTTCAGTCCCTGAGACTGTATCTTGTTACCTAAAATGGTGGCCTCAACCTTCTGGTCAGGTTGCGGCCAGCCAATCACAGCATTCCAGTTGCGAGCAAATTAGCTGCGATTGCCGCGAAAACATTGCGATGGATCCGTGGCCCTAGATATACACATTTATTTCCCATTAATTATTCAAAAACTACTGAATAGCATTACACCAAATAACAAAAATTGTTATCTGCATACCAAAACCTCCTTTTCTGCCAAATTTGGTGTAATTCAGCCTAGTGATTCGGGCTGTAGTCATGTTCAATACTCCTATGGGAACTAACATGGGAAATGCACATTTTTGCCTCTCCCCTTTTTTTTCAGCCAATGCTTTACAGACCTTCTTGAAACTTCCCATGCACAACAAGAATCACAGGCAAAATTTTGTGACGATTCATCTAACAATGCCAAAGATATAGGCAAGTCCAAAAATCCTTTTCTTATGGAAACATGGTCCTAAATTTAACTACCACTGGCAGCCGCCAATAAGTAACATATATATATATATATATATATGTTTATATATATATATATGTATATCTATTAGGGAATTGTTTTTTAAAAGGGTTTAGGGTGGGTGGGCATTTTTAAGGTTTAGGATGGGTATAGGTTTTTGGGTGGCAAAGGTAATTTCAGGGTTTAGGGTGGGTATAGGTTGGGGGTTGCATGGTTTTAAGGATATTTATATATGCAACTGTATTTACTATATAAATATAAATATTTATATATATATTTATATGTATATATATATATATATATATATAGAGAGAGAGAGATAGACACAGGCACATTCGTATGTATTTATGTGTGTGTCCAAATATATAAAAAAAAATATATATATATATATATGTGTGTGTGTGTGTGTGTGTGTGTGTGTGTGTGTGTGTGTGTGTGTGTGTGTGTGTGTGTGCAAAAAAGTGTAGGTACCTACCTGTACATTTTTTGCAAAGCATATGCCTTTGCCATGTATGTCTTTACCATGTAAATGTCAGTATTTTACAAGAAAATATAACCCCTTTTAATAATGTATATAAAGTGTTTATACATATATTTACTGGTGAAATCTTTATTAGTACGCATATGCCTTTACCATTCTTGCTTTTACAATTAAATTAATTGTAAAGGCATGCATAGTAAAGGCATAATTGTTGCAGAAACAAGTGCTGTAAAGGTTATGCGCGGTAATTGCATGTGCTACATTGGAATGCGTAGTTCCATCATACAACCGTTTAGCATGGATTGCATTACAAGCATTGTCAAAGGCAAAACTACGAGCTCCATCAGGGCAAAAAAAAAAAAGGCAAATCTAAAATATTAGCACCCGGTAGCAAAAGCAAGACCTATTGGCTTTGCCAATGCTTGTTTTTAAAAGTTGTTGAAGTACTATACTATGGTCATGTTAAAATATCTAACACACAAGTTGATGCATATCCAATATAACTACTGTGAACTCATTCAAAATTAAATAAACCAAGATTGGCTTGGTGGAATTTCTGATTATTGTTTAGAAGGGCTGGTTAAAGAGCAAAAGGTTGTCCATGTTTCTTCCAAACCATCATTGTCTTTGAAAGATGTTTTGATCATCTTGAGAGCTCACAAATAAAGGATTTATTTAGTCTGATAAAGGTATTAATGTATTGCTTTCTTCTTTGTTGCTTTACAGACAGTTTATTCAGCAGCTGTTTTTAATAGGAGTAGGCAATAAGTAGGAATCTTGGAGACTCTGTTTTAAACTTGTAACACAGAGGTCTGGCCAAATTCCACTAGATGCTGCATCGTGTAGTGTTTTCTCATGTGCTGCTCACCAAGGGTAAGTTGGCGAGCGCCAGAAAAAAATTGTCTCCCCCTAACATTGGGTGATAGGAGAGCACTAGGTGTCATTTTGTCACCACGAACAGTCATGGGTAGTCACACCTGTTCATGATGAAGAAAGCTGCGGCTCGAGAAGAAAGTCTACTCGAGTGGTAGCAAAATCAGCTTGAGCAGCAGCACCCTCTGGCCCGGTGAGTGGTGCTGTTTGCACTGATTTTTCAGCACAGAACAAGCTCCCAGAGGTATAAATAAGCGCAATGGACCTATTTCCGCCTGTTAGTGGAAATGTGCAGAATCTCACAAAGTTGTCATGTAACAGCATAAGTACTGCCCGTCCCTGGTTTTAAGTAGGTTTGGCCAGCTTTTATCCTGCTTTAAGAATACGTCAGAAAATGAAATGGAGAAAAAAAATACTGGTTTCTTTTTTATAGCACAAGCAACAATAGTAATGTAAAAAAAATGTATACCAGTGTTAATTACACATGCTATATGTTCAACTATTAATCCTGTATGGCCATGCAAGTAGAGGATGTTTTAAGATTTTCTGTTTCTACTGCACCATCAAATTTAGGGCGGTCTGTAAGGGCTGAGAGAGCAATTAAGGGAAAATGAGAGAACATAGGGCCAGACGTATGAAACTTTTTTGCACTCGCAAACGGTGCGAATCGCAAAAATCGGCCGTTTGCGAGTGCAAAAAAGTGGTCTACGATGCATGAAAGGCATTCGCAGACCAAAAATAAGAAATCGCAAAAATTGAGATTTTTTGCGTTGCAATCTGGTTTTGCGACTCGCAATGTGAGATTCGGTATTTCCAGTAGGGAATTGCGAGGTGCAAAATGCGATTCGCAAAATCCAAGTCGCAAAGAGATGCATCAAAAATTTGCAAATTGGGATTTTTCACAGAATGGCATTTTGCAAATGCAAAATACCACTAAGTGAAACCAGGTGGTAACCAGGTGCAACCTATATAAAGAGGCCCAGAATGCCTCAAACTCTTTTCAACAATGGCTGCACTCTACATCATGGCGAGGAGTATGAGGATCTTGGCAGGTTTGAGGAGAGGGAGGAGGAGACAGGAGTGCATTTTCAGAGTGCGCATTACACTTTTTGACCTGACAGAGGAGGAAATATATGAGTGGTATAGGTTGAACTCAGCCATGATACTTGACCTGATAGCTGAGCTACAACCCATACTGCAGCGCAGAACACTAAGGACTCACAGCATACCCACCCATGTGCAGGTATTATGCTCCCTCCACCTACTCGCCTCAGGGAGCTATCAAGGGGTCATAGCAGCAGCTGGAGGAGTACCCTCTCCATATTTTTCAATGCATTCATCAACACCATGCTAAGCAAACTACAACAGTACATCAGATTCCCCCACACCCCACAGGAATTACAGCAGACAAAATTGGAGTTTTACCAGATAGCACAGTTCCCCCACGTCCTAGGTGCCATAGATGGCACACATGTGGCAATCTGTCCACCATCAGCCACAGAGTATGTGTACCACAACAGGAAATACCAACATTCCATGAATATACAGGTTATATGCAATGCCTCCTACATCATTACTGATCTCGTGGCCAGGTACCCAGGGAGCACACATGATTCGTACATCTTTCGTCACAGCGGGATTCACACAAGACTGCTAGCTGGGGAGTTTGGAGAAGGCTATCTACTAGGTATTGTCCCTCTGTACACTGGCGCATTGATGGCGTGCCGATGTCAGAAGGCTCAGTTACTCATCATACCCTCTGTCCCTTCCAGGAGACAGTGCCTACGCAGTGCGCACCTACATGATGGCGCCCTACCTCAATCCTGCAACACCTGCTGAACAGAGATACAATGCAGCACACCGGGCGACCCGCAACGTGGTGGAGCTCACATTTGGACTGCTGAAGAGTTGCTTCCGGTGCCTCCACAAAAGTGGAGGGGCACTACAGTACAGCCCAGAGACCACTTGTAGAATAGTGGCTACTTGTGCAATCTTGCACAATATAGCTACCACCAGGGGCATACCTGTAGAAATATGTGAATCTGAATCTGATGAGGATGATGATCCCATACCACCCCTACAGCCAGCAGACAGGACCAGTGCAGCAGAGGGAAGGCAAAGACGTGCCAACATTACACACAACCATTTCAGACGTGAGTATAAATGACACAAATCCTCTGACAACTGTACCTTTAGTAAAATAAATGTATTACCTTAAGTCAGGTAATGTACGTGTGAGTAATAACACAAAACAGGTAATGTGATAAACGCAAAACAATGAAGGACCAGAGTAATGCACTATTACTTCATAGTGTCAACAGCAGTCCACTGGCAGCTAGAGTCATTTTTTGCACCCACGCACACCACTCGGGTGCCCAGTTACATCACTGGCACCTCTATTGTCACCCTCAGTGGCAGTGCGGTGCCTGGCACTGCGGCATCTGGTGCCGCTGCTGGTACAGCAACACTGCTGAGGCTGGAACTGTCCTCAGTGTCCCCCAGTGCTACCTCACTCGGAGTGGCCGACCTTGGTCCCATAATGTGTTCGATCACATTGGTGATCTGCACAAGTTCATTTACAACGTCCCTGCGGCTGTGTGCTGCCTCCACTTGCGCAGCCACTGCACGACGGGCAATCAGTGCTGTTGAATTTGCCATCCTGTTAGAGGAACGACAGAAGCTGCCAAACATGGTACGAAATCTGCGCTCCTGTCTGTGCTGGCTCACCCTCTCATGGCGCAGCTCCTGGCAGAGTTCACGGACAGCACTTGGGAGGTCCCTGGTGTCCTGTGATGCCTGCACCTGTCCCTCACGCAGCTGTACAATGTTCTTATTGAGGGAGTCAAGTTGGCGATGCAGGCCCGTCATGTTGCGGTTATGTTTGTGCAAGTTCTTATCTAATGCGAGGATCCGCTTATTTTTTAGACTCTGCTGCTGCAACATAGCAGCTTCCAGGCCACCAAATAAGGAGGGACCCTCACCTGCCTCATGCTGCTGTGCCCAGGAATCTGTCGCCATCCTGCATGGTGCTGTGGTCTGATGATACGTGACCTCCTGAATCTGGCTGCACCTGCCTGTTGCTGATGGAGTACTTGGCCCCTCCTGCTGCTCATCGGAGTCGTTGCTGAGCTCTGGCAGTGGCAGTGCCCTGGGTCTGCGTCGTACAGTCGCTATGTTGAGGGACCCACTGGTGTTAGAATCGGAGGCCAGATGGGTGTCTGTCTCTCCTACCCATGCTGATGCTGTGGCTGCTGGGCCTGGCCCACCTGCAACAACAATATGCAGCATGTCAGTTATGTATGTTACATTTACGGTCAGACAATGGTAATAAAGGTACAGGTACTTCTCTAAACGGTGTTAGGTGTGTTGTGTTGCTCTGGGTGTCACCCTACCTAAATACATTGTTTGTGCTACTTTCAGTTCTGGGTTGTGGACTGCCACTCCCATAATGAATTGCTGTGCTGCTACTAAGATGTGGACTGGACTACTTCTCACACTGTATAACATTACTTGCTAATTCCTGAGGGCCTTTTTTGCATACACATATGGGGTTACAAATCTATATTGCACTTACCTTGGCTGGTACTTGGTGTGCCAGAGGTGTCAATCTCTGTGACCCCAGTCACAGCTTCAGGAAGGAGTGTGAACTCGACTAGGTCCTCCAATGGTGTGGATGGTGCCTCTGGGGGTGGACTGCCTCCTGTGCCCCTGGCCTCCGCAAGTCTCCTTGCTACCCTCTCCTTTGCACGGGACCGCAGGTCATACCACCTTTTTTTTATCTCTTCGATGGAGCGCTGTGCCACTCCAATTGCGCAGATTTTTGACTGTATGTCCAACCATAGTCTCCTCTTCTCACTCTCAGGCACCTGGAGTGAGCTTTTCCAAAGAGCCGGTCATGACTCCTGACCACCTCCTCAGTCAGCACCTCAAGCTCCTTCTCGCTGAATTTCAGCTTGCGCTTTCTTTCACCCTTCTCCTGTGCTTGGCCTGGGGTATCCATCCTTGCTCAGGTGTGCTGGCTCCTTCTGAGTGCTGCTCTGTGTGGCTGGGCTGCTCTCTCTCAGGATGCTGGTTTGGATGTGGCACCTGAAACTGCCTGGGATGACTAATTTCCTGCTGGTGATGTCATCAGGCTCCTCCAGGTGTGCTTTCTCAAACTTTCTCGCAATTTGCGATTTTTTACCGAATCGCAAAAAAATTGCAATTTGCGAAAATGCAAATTGCGATTCGGTAAATGGGCCTCGCAAATCACAAATACCGATTTTTAAGAAATCGCTGTTTCCAAACTGCAATTTTGTTACATGGCCAATTGCGACTCGAAATAGCGATTTCTTAAAAATCGCTATTTGCGATTCTCAAGCCACTGTTTTCATACATATGGCCCCATAGTTCGGAAAGGTGCACTGGAACTGGTCCAGTTGAATCAAGGGTGGAGGATAAGTCGAATGAATCCGCGCGCACGCACGCACGCACACACACACACCAGAGCCCATCTTGAATAACCTTGCATTCAGTCTCCTATGAAATAGAAAATATTTTAGGTAAGTGGTGCGGATGGTTGCAAGTTCAGGTATCTCTGCGGTGATGGTCGACTGGTATTGGCATGACCATTGCCTGAATTACAGCTGAACAAGAATCAGACATGTCAGGTATACGTAATACACTACCGACTCGGGAGCCGCCAGGAGTAACCAATCATGAAGAAATGTCCACATCTCTAGGCAGATCGGTGCCTGTGAAGAAGAGGGGCCGACAGAATATGTCGCTCTTCTTAAGCGCTTCAACTGTGATACCAAGCGGAACATCCACAAACAGGGTATTGTTAATCTCTTGAAACAGGCATATTAAAAATATCTTGCACAGTTAAGTGAGGCCTTGTACATCAAACAAGCCTGTTCTTAGTATGTGAAAGCAAATATATTTTTGATATGATATTTCAAATGTTTCTGACACATGCCAAATGTATTCGCACCAGTTAAGATCAAAGAAAACGCATCTTTGATGTTTCTCGGTGGCAAAACTGATATTTTCAAGCAGACGCTGGGAGCTAGGCTGCTACTGCTGATAGCACTAGAAATAATCCCAATATATTTCTGGAGTGCAAAGTGATTTGGGAAAACCTCACAGGGGGAGGAAGGGGTAGGTAAAAAGCAAAGAAGTAGAATCCTGGTAAAATGCTACTTAAAGTTAGAGAAGCTTTCAGGCCAAAAGTAATAGCAATTACAGACAGTTACTATAGCAGGATAAAATCACTACAGCAACATACACCAGCCTGGCGCATATCTTTTCACGCTATTAAAACTAACCTGTTATGGTTTGTTTAAGTCAAAAATCAATTTTATTGATGTTTTGCTGCAAGCCTTCAATGCATAACAAGGGCAAAATGTGACCTTAATGATTAATATTCCTGCATTTATTTCTAGAATTGAAGAGACTCACGACTAAAGAAAGGTCAGTTCAGGTTCACCTTCAGTTGCAAGGCTAATGTAACATTTCTGTTGATTTTTTGAAGTGTTACATAATTACAATCACATCTCAGTCATTTGATTTTGCTTTTCCTGAAAATTATGCATTTGGAAAAAAAAGATTACGTTTGCAAGAACTTTGCATAGATGTTCAAATGTGACCATTCATTTATTCATGTAATTTTTGGAGTAAACTGTGGTCCTGCAAACTGATTAGCAAAAACAGTGTACGGACAGGTTTAACACCAACGGTGTACTTGACGCAGACACTGTGCACCATAAAATGGCTCATCTGCCGCTTAATGACACAAAGTTAATACATCATCGTGGGCACTTCTATAGCTACCCATTGCATTCGAAAAATGCAAAATAACTAAGTCTAAAATAATTTACCAAAATTCTACATTCTAATTTTTGAGATCTGGCATCCAAGGCAAACTATGGATTCCAGCCCTGGCTTGAAACGGGGTAGAGGAACTGGTTCTAAAAAACAAAACAAAAAAAAAACGAGAACACCTCTAGTATATTTCAGCCTGCGTACTTTTACAAATGATATTTATGTACAGGCTATGTGTGCAAGTGTCTTATTCTTCGAACTAACGAGGAGTGATGTGTGAAAGGTTGAGCATTCTGTGAATTATAGTTTTTGGTCACAGTAGTCAGGCATATTTCCAAAAAGCTGCAAAAGAAAAATAAGGCGATTTGCTTTGAGCCACAAAATTTGATGAACCTCATTGACGTCTAAGGGATATGATAACTAAGCATTTTTGACCAGTGGTATTTCATGTCTTTGGTGACAGATACTAAGGCAGTGTTTAGCGAGCTCACACCATGTTATGAAAGCAGGTTTATAGACGTGGTAATGTATAGCAAGAATGGTTGTGTACAATTGTTGTCTAGTGGTGATGTGTTCTATCGTTTTCTTGGGACTGCTGTGCTTTTATGCTGAATTATTGCAATGCAATGTTGTTGTTTTTATACTTTGCTTGTTTAGTTGTTTCTCATGTTGTGCCCATGTTCTATTTTAATTGGTCTGTTGTATTGCTCTATGTTTACTTACTTTTTATTTTTATTTTAGATTTCAGCAAATGCTGCTGCATTTCCAGCAAATAGCTATACATGCCTTTAAAGTTCCAGTGATAAGCAGCCATTTACCACTGTCTAAGGTGATAAAATACAGATGCTCCAGCTCTTTAAGTATATAAGACACCAGTCAGTGCACAACCAAAGCAGGGACCGTGCCTTAATCTAGCACTTGCAGTGCTCATAATATGTGATATGGTCTTAGACCTCAACGTACAAGGATGAAATATTACCATTAAAAGAAATATTTGGGAAAAGATAAATAGGGCACTAATATCCTACAGATATATTTGTTGTTTAGAACTAGTCATACTGCTACATTTTAACCCAAACAAAGACTTCCACATAGGATTCCAGAAGGGCCAAGGAAAGCTTGAGTGTGTAGTCAAAATTGAAGGACAGTATATTGTTGACCACCTAGATCAGGGGCACTGGTATTATGAGATTCTGACATTTTCTGTATGATTATACATTTGCACATGATCCATCATCTGCTTTATAATCTGCAGACCAGTCGCGTAATAAAGGCCCCTGCAGTGTTGGGGGCCCTCAGAACAGCACCTGGCCTGAGTGGATCCAGATGGGGGCCCCTCCATGTGTTTTGCAGGGGGACTCCAGCCAGTTTCCTTATGCCACTGCTACAGACTTTAGCAAAAACAATTGTTTTCTCGCTCAAATATATCAAAAGTTACTAATCAGATGGTGGCATGTGTACTGAGTAGTCGAATGCCCTTTAATAAGGCTGACTGATCATATTTCAATTGCTTATTGCTGAATTTAGATGTTAAACTGCTACTAAAAATGTGAAACATTATCCAGACAGTGATACCATGTTTAACATGTCAAAATAATGAAATAATACCATCGCAAAATGTGTCGCATTGCGCTGCATAATTTGCCTTTGCTTGAAGCATAATTTAGTTTGTAAGCATGTAGGCGGACAGATCTCAATATGTATGCAGGTGAAGCCACATTTATGGGAACAGGCGTAAGTCATGAAATTACAAGATCTTTATAAAAAATCTGAATAGGATTACTGAACAAATAAATATCAAAATCTTACTAGTTGAAAACATCTCATCACTGTCAATAAATCTATTCCAGCATCACTATATATGTGAACAGCAAGATCCGGCTTTCTAATAGGATGAAGGGTCATTGATATCCCTGGCTCCCTTCCAAACGTGAGGTTTGGAATGCTCATGCACATGCACAGACACAGACAGAGCTGAATGGGTCACGCACTCATTCTGTGTCCCTAAGAACCAGGCTTTAATCATTTGAGGGGTCAACAAAGGCCCCACCCCCCAAAAATAAAAAAATAGTGGATGCTCACTTCGCCAACTCAACAGTATGATTCACAGAATGCCCTTCCTAATTCAAAGGTTTGGAAGAAGAACTGCATGAAAACACAAAGTAGCGGATTGCTCTCACTAGATGCATATCTATTTGCACCACATGCTACCTTGTCAGTACAATAATCAGGGCATACACAAAAAACTGCATTTTCTATCATTCAGTAGGGAACGCATCCCCAGTCTGTACTTGGCAAACATGGTTTGGGAAATATGTAGCACAAACCGAGTCCAAGTCTTCCTTTGATAATCTATGTCCAGGCTCTGACCCCTACATAGGTTTTCAGATACTTGGGAGAAAGGTTTGCACATTGCACAGTGTTTTTAATCAATTAAACAATATTAAAATGTTCTCAGCCAGCACTCGACATGATTCAATAAAATAACTTTAATTTTGTAATAGCTGTTAAGAACAAATTAAAGGACCAAGCATCTCTGGTATCACAAAGATCAGGCAGAGAACTCCCATTCCTCCTATCTTAAAAGTCATGTACTGCTTACCAGTGTTTCAACAGCCATAATTTAAACAAACACTGTGTCCAGTGGTTTAGGGGTACACTAGTCAGGACTGGAATCAGAAAGAAATATTGCACTTAACACACTATACTATTCTTTATGAACAGCATGACGAGGTCCTCAATGCTTGCTTATCTGTAACAGCAGCCAAACTATTGAATTAATACTAATCCTACTGACACAAACAAAATCATTAATTTAATCATAAGGTTTGACCAGTCATTATTTCTAAATTGTATAGCTAAATATATCCATGTCCACTATTACAGAAGTTCTGTCCCGTGACACCAATAGAATCACATTTTGTGGCAGAGATTTGAAGTAGCATTTTGATGACACATCTTTATTCTACTAAGATGGCTATGTCATTAAACAGAACTGGATTTTTAGTTGTCCGAAAGGCACTACCAAGATGGGAAAGAGTCCTCCCTTTTTTAGGAATACACCCTTGGATAATCACCATAGAATGCCATTTTGGAATTGATTAGGTTCTGTCTTAGCCAGAAGTTCAGCACACCAGACTAGATGGCAGGCCATGGAGGAAATAATTTATCAACGTTAAGAAACATGTCATTATAAATTGTGTCCATAAATGTCAGAAATTGGGATTCTAGTTGGCAGAGATATGCACCCTGACCAAGCAGGAACAACAATCCTAGTCAGGGTAAGTTACAAACACACCCTATACTAGCCTGTGTTCACCCTTTTGTAGCTGGCACAGAGCAGTCAGGCTTAACTCAAAAGGCAAGGCGTTAGGTATTTGTGTAACACTTCAAATAATAAACCAGTGAATACATCACATGCCAGTTCGAAGGGCAATGGGTCATGTCCACTCCCCGCAACAACCAAGATGCGCTGGTTCTGACTCAAACAAATGCCAAGATGTGCCACTTCAATGAGGATTCACGGGTTCTGGTTGAAGCAGCACTTTATACCCACTTCCAAGGACCCAGGACTGGGTCGGTACCACTTAGCAGGGCAAGACTTCAGAAAGCAAAGTCCAGGTGCAGTAACATGATGAGATGAAGTCTTTTGTTTCCATTAGACTTCAGAAAACATGAGACAAGTCAGCTGGCCCTTGGAGTCCCTGATTAGTTCTGGGTTGTAGAGAAGTAACTCCAGTCCTTCTCACTCTCAGTCAGGAGGGCAGAAGACCAGCTCAGCAAAGCAGGAGTCCAGCAGAGTAGCAGCACAGCAGAGTGGCAGTCTTTGTAGCAACACAGCAGTCCTTCTTCCTGGCAGAGTATCCAGCGGTCCAGAAGTGTACTGAGTTGATGGTGTCAGAGGTTCAATATTTATACCTAGTTGTGTCTTTGAAGTGGTGGAGACATTTTAAGAAAGGTCTTTGAAGTGACCAGAGGTCCTCGTTTCTGCCCTCGCTCCAGACTCACTACAGAGGGGTATGCTGCTTTTTGTGTGGGGCAGGACACTGCCCATTCAGCTGTGTCAGCATCTCCTCCTATCATGCCCAGAGTGGCCCATCTGGCAGTGGCTGGCCCATCAGTTACACCTGAGCTCCCTTTGTGTGTGGGTGCCTAGAGGGAATGAATAAGCCCAGCTGTCACAACACCCCAAATGTCTTCTAGAGAAAGGCAGTAGGCATCAACTGGTTAAAGTAAGACAATGTCAACTTTCTAAAAGTTGCATTTTCAGAACTTCAATTTAAAATTCAAATTCACCATATGTTGTGTTTTTAAATTGTGAGTCCAGAGACACCAAACTTGACAAACTTATCTCTTTCAGATTGTAAATTACACTTATAAGATGTAATATCATAATCAAAATATGATCTTGTGGGAGCGATAGGCCTTTCAGTAGTTAAAAACAAACTTGGGAATTTTTGGGAAGTACATGTCCTACCTTTCAAATGCATTGCACCCTGCCCTGTGAGTCATAAAGGTTCTACCTTAGGGGTGTCCTATATGTTTAAAAAAGAGACGGTTTAGACCTGGCAAGAGTTTTATCATGTCAGGTCAATGTGGCAGTGTAAGCTGCACAGACAGGCTCTGCAATGGCAGGCCTGAGACATGGTTAAGGGGCTACTTATGTGGGTGGCACAAGCAGCACTGCGGGTCCATTAGTAGCGTTTAATTTACAGGCCCTGGGCACATGTGGTACACTTTACTAGGGATTTATAAGTCAACTAAATATGCCAATCGGTTATGAGCCAGTGTTACCATGTTTTAGTGGAAAGAGCACAAGCACTATAGCACTAGTTAACACTAGTAAAGATCGCAGAGTCCTAAAACCAGCAAAAACAAGGTAAGAAAATGGAAGGAGGTAGGTAAAATGTTGGGGAGAAGACCATCCTAAGGCTCTCAGGTCCAACAATGATGATCAAAAAATCAAAATGATCTGTTGAAAGAATCACCAGGGTGATGGCATAAGATGTCTGGATAGGGGTAGTGCTAACTGTAGTGTCTTGCAAACCCCAGCCCTGACTAGGATTGTTGTTCCTGCTTGGACAGGGTGCATATCTCTGCTGCCAGATTAAGAATGGAACATTTCTGGCTCTCCGAGGACCCCATATCAGTGTGATGTAAACACTAGAATAAAATGTAATCAAAATGTGGGAGTTCACATGAGCACGAAGAGGAATGAGGGCATGTGATTTACATCTCTATGTGTGGCCTTGCCATTCAGCAGGTACCATGCTGGAGAAGGTGCTACAATTGTCGATGAGATAGGGGATAAGTAACCCAAAGAAGAAAGGGCTCTCCTGGAAATTTGCCTTGGTCCAAGCAAATGTCCCACATATGCCTTTGTCAAAGTGCTGAGTCGACAGTTGGCATATGTGAAGTCAAAGCGCAACTCCAACTGATGTGAAGCGTGTGTATGGAAAGCGTTTCACAGAAAAGTCTATACATCTTTGGTCAAGAAACTACAACCATGATCCTACAAAAAGGTACCAGGCTGCAGGGCAAAATAAAGTTAAACAGTATATGGAGTAATAAGTCTGAAGGCGGATTCAACCATGTTTACATAGCACAATTAAAGACAATTATCATTTATCAAATAAAGCTGTGAACAGAAGCATTGCAAGGCAGGGATCAACCGGGTGTAAGAAAATACAAATTGAAGTGTAAAAAGAATAAAGTGGATGACTTACCAAGCCAGCTAAACAAAAGTCATCGTACCACAGTTGATGGTGGCCCCCAGTGTGACCTGGGTTATGCTAATGGAGCGATGTATATCAACAGCTCCAAAAACCATGGTAGAAGGTCATTCAGCCAATGGAGCCTATCAAAGAAAATCCTGAGGATAGCCCATGAAAGACCGAAGATGAGGGCTTGAATGTAACAGATCTTAATTTCTGGTCAAGCGTGCCTGAGAGAGCTCCAATCTCATTGTCAGTGAGTTGGGCATTGATCTACAATGCTGCTGCCTTCCTAAAAAAAGCACCACCATTCAACACTGCCAAAAAGCTAAATATTGGAGACAGATGGACTGCATGATAGAGACATTTGAAGATTTCATAGATGCACTTGAAGAGATTGATAACAGGAACATTATCAACTAACTCAAAAATTTTGCTGATGCTGATGTGAAAGAAGTCATAAAGAAAATGCCAAGGACTGACAAAGAAGGCATGTACTGTGAGATTAAGAATGTGTTGAATCTCAAGTTCAATCCTGTACCAAACATTGACTATGAAGGCTATGTTTTCAGTCAAGAATGTCAAAGAGTTGGTGAAACAATTGATGAGTTTGTGAAAAGGCTTGATACACTCATCAAACACTGCAAGTTTAATCAATCTAATGAAGATGAATCCATATGGCTTAGGTTGGTCATTGGTTGCTTGGCCAATCCATTCAGACGACGAATGTTGAGAGAAACTCTTAGTCTGGACTGACTGTTGATGGCTGTCACACCTGAGGAATGTCAGAAGAGACAAGCTGCCAACAAGAGAGCCAGAGGTGGCCAGATCGAGTCAGTCATGAGTGTGAAAAGTATTCCAAAACTAAAGACTAAACAGCACAAAGTGATGTCTACATGCAAAAAGAAGTTGTGATTCAGGTGTGGATTTGCATTTCCACACAAAGGGAAGTGTTCCACTATTGGTCAGATATGCAAAGGCTGTGGTAAAGAGAACTATTTTGTGATGATGTGCAGAGTGAAGGAAAAAGTAAGTCCCTCACAGCATGTAGACAAAATGGCAACCATAACATTCCAGAAGCAACGTTCAATGTGCATCCACAATGCCAAGCAGCAACATCAGTTGAGGCAAATAGATACCAAATGAAGTAGATTGTCATTTTTGAACAGTTCTTCTGCCTCAATAAGAAGTGAAAGAAGTGAAGAAAGTGATTGCAAAATGTGCACATGTCAGACTGGTTGCCTGTGAGGAGAAAAGTCAGTCAAAGGAAAGTCAACATGCCAAAGAATCACAATCATACACACATTGTCCAAAGATTACATTGAAAATAAATGGATGTTCAATAACTTTCATAATCAATAGTAGTGCATCAATAAATATAATACCTGAAGAAAAGTAAAATGAGCTGTCTCCGTTACCGTGGCTTACACCGTCAACGACAAAAGTGTACACTTAGGCTGCATCGATGCCCATGAAAAGTTGAGGTTCATTTATAGCGACCGTGAAACGTGAGAAAACAAAAGTCAAACACTGATCCATGTGCTTCAAAATATAGCAGCACATGCCTGCTAGTTCAGTTTCACGGCTGCTCAAATGGGACTGATTTCAGTTTATTGCAACATGAATGCTCATCATGAAATAGAAAGTCAATTCCCTTAATTGTTTCATGGTTTAGAAAAGTTAAAGACTATGAAAGTTAAACTGCATATTAATGAGGATGTCCATCCTGTTGCTCAGAGACATAAGTGAGTTGCTTTTTATTTACAAGAAGCTGTTGAAAAAGAACTTGAATCATTACTTAAACACAACATTGTTGAACGCTCCACTGGTCCAATGCCTTGATTTTCTCCCACTGAAGGACAGTTAAGGAGCTGTGCCACCATGTGTTGACATGCGCCAAGTGAACAAAGCGAATGAATGAGAATGACAACCAAGATCGTACATTGCAACCATGATAATGCATTGAATGGTGCCAAACTATTTTGTGGACTTGATTTGAATAAAAGTTATCTTCAGTTAGAACTAAACTTTTCAATACATGTTGGTTTTGTCAGATGTGAGAGACTAGGGCTTGATGTGTCCTCAGCAGCAGATCTTTTCCAAAATATCGTACGATGCATCATTCAACCTGTTGTGAATGCATTCAATTATAGTGATGACATATTTGTTTTTGAAGCTACTCAGAAGGAGCGCAATAAAGCCCCCACACAAGTATTTCAATTACTCAATGATGCAGGTTTAACCTTAAATGCAGACAATTGTGACTTTATTAAGACAAAACTTAAATTATTTCGCTATATCTTTTCTGATGGGGGTATGACGCCGGATCATGCAAATTAACAAGCTTTAACAAATGCTGAATCCCTCCGAAGATGTTTGAATGGTACATTATTTTCTTGGAATGGCTAGTTACTTTTCAAGATATATAAAGGACTTTACCACTGTTAGTGCTCCATTATGAAAGTTAACGAAGAAAAAGTTTTCTGTTACATGATCACAAGAGTGGGAAAAAGGTTTCAAGGGAATCTAACACGCCATTGAAAATGCTATGGAAATGGTGTACTTCAATCCAAAACTTCATATAGAGATTGTAGTTGAAGCCTTGTCGAATTAGGTACTATACTTGCACACCTCAAATGCAAGACAACATATTATGGCCTATGCTAGCAGAAATTTGCCTCAAACGGAGCATGCTTACTCGCAGCCTGAGAAGGAAAGTTTGGCTGTAGTTTAGCCTTGTAAACATTTGCCTGTTTTTGTGTATGGAAAGCCTTTTACAGTGGTGGCTGATCATCAAGCTTTGCTCATCATTTTTGGCAATCCAAAAGCGAAGCTGTCTCTTTGGATTTAATCATGGAGACTATGATTGCAAGAGCATGATTATACAATTGTGCATCAACCAGGAAAGGGCTAGGCAGTGAGCTCCACTCCGCTGGCGGGGAGCCAACAGAGTTTTTGCCACTCCGCACTCCACTTGTTGGCATATGTGAAGTCAAAGCGCAACTCCAACTGATGTGAAGCGTGTGTATGGAAAGCGTTTCACAGAAAAGTCTATACATCTTTGGTCAAGAAACTACAACCATGATCCTACAAAAAGGTACCAGGCTGCCAGGCAAAATAAAGTTAAACAGTATATGGAGTAATTAGTCTGAAGGCGGATTCAACCATGTTTACATAGCACAATTAAAGACAATTATCATTTATCAAATAAAGCTGTGAACAGAAGCATTGCAAGGCAGGGATCAACCGGGTGTAAGAAAATACAAATTGAAGTGTAAAAAGAATAAAGTGGATGACTTACCAAGCCAGCTAAACAAACGTCATCGTACCACAGTTGATGGTGGCCCCCAGTGTGACCTGGGTTATGCTAATGGAGCGATGTATATCAACAGCTCCAAAAACCATGGTAGAAGGTCATTCAGCCAATGGAGCCTATCAAAGAAAATCCTGAGGATAGCCCATGAAAGACCGAAGATGAGGGCTTGAATGTAACAGATCTTAATTTCTGGTCAAGCGTGCCCGAGAGAGTTCCAATCTCATTGTCAGTGAGTTGGGCATTGATCTACAATGCTGCTGCCTTCCTAAAAAAAGCACCACCATTCAACACTGCCAAAAAGCTAAATATTGGAGACAGATGGACTGCATGATAGAGACATTTGAAGATTTCATAGATGCACTTGAAGAGATTGATAACAGGAACATTATCAACTAACTCAAATTTTTTGCTGATGCTGATGTGAAAGAAGTCATAAAGAAAATGCCAAGGACTGACAAAAAAGGCATGTACTGTGAGATTAAGAATGTGTTGAATCTCAAGTTCAATCCTGTACCAAACATTGACTATGAAGGTTATGTTTTCAGTCAAGAATGTCAAAGAGTTGGTGAAACAATTGATGAGTTTGTGAAAAGGCTTGATACACTCATCAAACACTGCAAGTTTAATCAATCTAATGAAGATGAATCCATATGGCTTAGGTTGGTCATTGGATGCTTGGCCGATCCATTCAGACGACGAATGTTGAGAGAAACTCTTAGTCTGGACTGACTGTTGATGGCTGTCACACCTGAGGAATGTCAGAAGAGACAAGCTGCCAACAAGAGAGCCAGAGGTGGCCAGATCGAGTCAGTCATGAGTGTGAAAAGTATTCCAAAACTAAAGACTAAACAGCACAAAGTGATGTCTACATGCAAAAAGAAGTTGTGATTCAGGTGTGGATTTGCATTTCCACACAAAGGGAAGTGTTCCACTATTGGTCAGATATGCAAAGGCTGTGGTAAAGAGAACTATTTTGTGATGATGTGCAGAGTGAAAGAAAAAGTAAGTCCCTCACAGCATGTAGACAAAATGGCAACCATAACATTCCAGAAGCAACGTTCAATGTGCATCCACAATGCCAAGCAGCAACATCAGTTGAGGCACATAGATACCAAATGAAGTAGATTGTCATTTTTGAACAGTTCTTCTGCCTCAATAAGAAGTGAAAGAAGTGAAGAAAGTGATTGCAAAATGTGCACATGTCAGACTGGTTGCCTGTGAGGGGAAAAGTCAGTCAAAGGAAAGTCAACATGCCAAAGAATCACAATCATACACACATTGTCCAAAGATTACTTTGAAAATAAATGGATGTTCAATAACTTTCATAATCAATAGTAGTGCATCAATAAATATAATACCTGAAGAAAAGTACAATGAGCTGTCTCCGTTACCGTGGCTTACACCGTCAACGACAAAAGTGTACACTTAGGCTGCATCGATGCCCATGAAAAGATGAGGTTCATTTATAGCGACCGTGAAACGTGAGAAAACAAAAGTCAAACACTGATCCATGTGCTTCAAAATATAGCAGAACGTGCCTGCTAGTTCAGTTTCACGGCTGCTCAAATGGGACTGATTTCAGTTTATTGCAACATGAATACTCATCATGAAATAGAAAGTCAATTCCCTTAATTGTTTCATGGTTTAGAAAAGTTAAAGACTATGAAAGTTAAACTGCATATTAATGAGGATGTCCATCCTGTTGCTCAGAGACATAAGTGAGTTGATTTTTATTTACAAGAAGCTGTTGAAAAAGAACTTGAATCATTACTTAAACACAACATTGTTGAACACTCCACTGGTCCAATGCCTTGATTTTCTCCCACTGAAGGACAGTGAAGGAGCTGTGCCACCATGTGTTGACATGCGCCAAGTGAACAAAGCGAATGAGAATGACAACCAAGATCGTACATTGCTACCATGATAATGCATTGAATGGTGCCAAACTATTTTGTGGACTTGATTTGAATAAAAGTTATCATCAGTTAGAACTAACTTTTCAATACATGTTGGTTTTGTCAGCTGTGAGAGACTAGGGTGGAGCTCACTGTACTAGTAGGGTTATGGGCCACATAGTGCAAGCGCAGATTGTCTGTGCTTGCGGTGTATGGCTCATAACTACTCTGCAGCCCAGTTATGGGCCACACAGCACAAACAAGCGCAGACAATCTGTGCTTGCGCTGTGTGGCTCATAACTGGGCTGCACATTATTCTGTCCGTCGGCATGGAGCTGCTGCTGATGAGGAGGGCTGCTCTGGCACCAGCTTTGGATCCAGGCCTCCCTCCTTTCACTGTCCTCAGCAGCCCGGGGGCAGAGGGAGACAGAGAGCCAGGACTCTGGAAACAGGGACCCTAGACCCAGGCTGCATTTTTGAGGCAGGTAAGACCTGCCTTGTTTTGCTTTCTCTTTTGTGCACATAGAGGTCGGCATTGTGCATGGACAGTATTTGCAAATTGGGGGTTGGAGGGTGTCTGTGGTTTAAATAAAAGGAAACATGCAGTCAGAGCTGCACTTGAAAAGAACCTGTCTCCCCAGAGTCCCGGTGAAAGGAAGTGATGTTATAGAGGACGGTCAACTCTTTAGGAGCTCAGTTTGAAGACAGTATTAAATTCTACCTTACAAGTTTATTGTTTCACACCCTACTCGATCACAGGTGAAAGTCCTGCAACTTTGATGTTCAGGCGAGCAACAACAACCAAGCTACCTCGATGGACATAAATATTTACACAAACAGGAGGTGACATAAAAAAGGCCTCCCATTCAAAAAAGGAGATTTGGTGATCACTCAACAGTTACGCAAAAGAAATTACCAGAGACTCTTCTAATTTCAGTTCTATATTTCATCAGTCTTCAACTCGAGTTGGTGACAGAAAAACTGATTCTGACAATTCAGAGACTGTTTCTGATCCCTTACCATCTTTAGCAATTTCCAACAACTGATCAAACTGCCAGGAAGATTAATTGAAGAGATATATTTGTACAATGTTTGTGTATAGATATATATATATATATCTATAGATATATATATATATATATATATATATATATATATATTTATAGATATATATATATATGTCCACCAATTTTCTAAAAATGTGTTATTTTTCATTTAACAGAGGGGGAGCTGTAGTGTCTTGCATGAAATAAAATGGAACCTTTCTGGATCTCCAAGGACTCCTCATCAGTGTGACGTAATCACTAGAATAGAATGTTATCAAACTTGGTTTAAACAGGTACACGCAAAGGAATTTACAACTGCATGTGTAGCCTAGTCATTCAGCAGGTACCAGACTGGGGAAGATGCTACACTAATTTGTGACATTTTGCTTTGCATATCCTTTTGGTTGTAGCGTACTATATAATAGCCTGTAACTGAGATATCAGATATTGATGATAGCTTTAAAATGATCATCAAGGTGCAGAATGTGGCATAATTTCTGTTACTCACATACCATCTGCATGCAAGACAAGAACAGGCTTGGCCTCCTCCCTTAGTTAACAATAAACACATTAATCTAGTCTAAGATTACAAAAAACAAGTTCTAAATGTTCTAAATGTTTGCTGGATCATAAATAACCAGAGAACGATTGCTGTCATTAAGATAAACATTGCTTGTTTTAAGGGAGGAAAAGCTAGCCTGACTTCAGTGAGGGGTTGTATATGATGGATCTGTAAAAAAAACATAGCATGGCAGAGATCTGGTAAGAAAACCACCCTTAAGTGAGCAGCATTTAGAAATTGGCACTGGATTGTCTTTAATGAATTGCCCCTTGATCGGTGATGCAAGTAAAGCTGGGAACAGAGGAGCTCTTAGGTGGTATTTCCATGGGATAACAGGTGCAGCTGCCTGTTGACGCCTTTAGGTATGCCTGACAAACAACCGTTATTCCAAGAGCCTTTGTAATGAGGTCCATGTGGCTAGGAGAGCTTAGGGTGTGCGCATTTCTTTATGAAAATAGAAGATATATTTCGTTGTTATCGTATACACTGAATATTCAGTGAGTTAAATAAGCCTTTATGTCATACCCAAAACACTTAGGGGGTCATTCTGACCATGGCGGTAATTACCGCCATGGCGGAGGTCGGTGGTAGCACCGCCAACAGGCTGGCGGTGCACCGCGGGGCATTCTGACCGCGGCGGTTCAGCCGCGGCCAGAAACGGAAAGTCGGCGGTGTACCGCCGACTTTCCGCTGCCCGTCTGAATCCTCCATGGCGGCGGAGCGCGCTCCGCCGCCATGGGGATTCTGACACCCCCTACCGCCATCCTGTTCATGGCGGCTCTCCCGCCATGAACAGGATGGCGGTAGGGGGTGCTGCGGGGCCCCTGGGGGCCCCTGCCGTGCCCATGCCAATGGCATGGGCATGGCAGGGGCCCCCGTAAGAGGGCCCCAAAAAGTATTTCAGTGTCTGCCCAGCAGACACTGAAATACGTGACTGGTGCAACTGCACCCGTCGCACCTTCCCACTCCGCCGGCTCAATTCTGAGCCGGCATCCTAGTGGGAAGGTTGATTTGCCCTGGGCTGGCGGGCAGTCTTTTGGCGGCCGCCCGCCAGCCCAGGGCAAATGTCAGAATCACCGCTGCGGTCTTTCGACCGCGGTGCGGTGTTCTGACGGCGGTACCTTGGCGGACGGCCTCCGCCGTCCGCCAAGGTCAGAATGACCCCCTTAGACTCCTAGTTGATTTTTGTACCTTTGTTTGTCTTATACAGACATTATGTTAAATTGAATTAAATTGAGATTAAGAAAAAGTACTGTAATCAAAACGATTCAAAATGAGTAACTAAGTTTAAGAAGCAGGTAAATCACACTTAGCATAAAAGAGTAAAAGAAAGCATCAGAAGATCAAATAATAAATTATTATAACATTATTTAATAAAACTGACGTCTTAAGCACATTGTTGACACTATAAGTTCTTTTGAAGGTGAAGAGGAAGGTTTCAAGGAAGAAGATAATGTTATCAGAGGATGAATTGAACAGCACATGCAGTGCTTTACTGTTGGTTGTCTATTATGAGATACATAAAAAGGCCATTATTTCATAAGTCTCTCTTATCCTGCACACTTTTTTATTTTGGGGGGTTTTAAAACACACATTCAAATCCCATTAACAGGAGGAACATTAAAATCCAGCGATAACATAGACTTTGGCTCCCCAAAACACCGGAAGTAGCAGAAGTAACATGATGAACACTTTGAGCCCAGATGACATCTTTTCCCAGGCTTAGTCCAGCTGTAGTCTTCACTTTGCTACCGAAGAACCAGAAAAAAGGTGAAGAAGTCCCTTCTGATACCTCCATTATGCTGTAGACTATTGCTAGCAAGGGAAGTTTCAAGAGTACAAAACGACAAACTACTGGTAGCAGAAGCTGCCTTCTGCTATTCCTAATAATGTCCTTGAGCAATAAAGGAAAGCAAAGCATTATTTAGCAAACTGCAAGTACTTGGGGCCACTGAAGGATTTCACATATGCTGAAGGCAACCTTTCATTTGGTTTGAGTTGCAAAATTGGCTATAATATAGCTCACATAGGAGTATAAGGGGGTAAAGAGGTTGAGATTTATATAGTATGTAGAGTGGTAGGTAATGTTAAAAAATGAACATCAGCATTGAGCTCAAATCACATCACTAAAGTTATCAGAGAAGGAACAGAAATCCCCCACCAGAAGAATTATATTTATCAGGCAAGATGCCACTAAGTAGCTTTCTAAATCAGTACAAGACTATGTGTCACTGCATCAGTAACTCCACTGGGAGTGAGTATCTATCTATCTATCTATCTACTATCTATCTATCTATTTATCTATCGCTCTATCTCTCTCTCTGTATGTACATGCAGAGAGAACCAAGTTGTAGACAGGTAAAACGTTCTCAATGATTTACGCTCATTTATTTCATGCCACTCAGGAAATACTGAATGAAAAGACATCCTAGTTTTTCGCTCTTACGACAATTAATTCTTTATGTTGATCGGCAATAGAGTTGAAACCCAATGTTAGTCAATTGTCCTGGTGATACATCATTGAAAGGTGCATAACTGATGCTCGTGTCCTGGCAGCACCTGCACCGCAAACCCATAATGCAAACGTGGTTTGTCTCTGTGAGTTTTACTTTCATGCTCCATTACCTAGATTGTGCATATGTACCAAATGTATTAGGGTTAATTGACGCAATTCCACATTACCCCTTATGCACATACAATTAGTGTTGCTGCAACATTTAAATACATGGTCACACGAAAACACAGAGCAAAAATCGACTTCATGAAATGCTAGGCCACAAAAAATGCTGCTCAAAGTTCTTTACATAAGCGTAGTGTCTGCGCGCCTTTCCAGCTTTATAAGAAGCTTGGCAATTCTATTAACAGTACAAGCATGATGGCACTTAAATAACCTAGAAAATTGATTTATCGAGGGGGTTGAATCCTAAAATATTATGAAGAAAAATGAGAAGGAATGAAAACATTAATTGTATATATGGCAAACAGAAAGCTTTTTCGCTGGTTGAATGTTATCGAGTCAATAACGTAAATGTAGTTTTGTCAAACGATGTTGCCGAGAGAACATTAGAGAACAGCAGTAAATTCAGACTTGGCATTTTATTTCGAAAATGTAATTGTCTACTTTTTGCAGACGAAATGAAGAAAGGACAAGATTACATTTACTTGAAATTATGCTAAATATTTGAAAGCTGTTACTGTTCTACCCAGTGATGCAGGAACAATTTTCGGCATGGAGGTGCTGCCATTAAAGTTATATTGCTGAAATCATAAAGATTGTGAGAAATCCAAGCGTCACGTAAAAAAATAGTGCAACAAGGCGCCATGCCAATTCAGCATGACATGGGAGTAGCCGGAAAATTAAGATAACCCCCTCTTTGACTCAAAGGTCTTATGGCACCTAGCAAGGAAATTAAGTAATTGAGACCCTCAACAGAAGAGGTTGCTTGTCTCTTCCAACCAAACATCTATACATTTATCTTTTCACCCTTCTTTTCACCTGATCCAAACATCTATCTTTCATCTTTTCATCCTTTTATCCAACCATGATAATCACCAGTCCACTTCAACGATCTGTCATCCATGCAGTCTTTCATCCAACATTCAGTCTGTCACCATTCCGTCCATACATAAGCCCATATCAAAACCTATCCATCTATCTTCAAACCCATCCATCAAACATATCCATCCTTTCACTCAGTTATCCATCCTTTCCCTTATCCTTCCTTCTTTCATCCATCCATCCTTTCAGTCACCCTTCCATCCATCATCCTTTAGCTTATCCATCCACCCTTTCACTCATCCATACATCCTTTCACTTCATACATCCATCTACCCTTTCACTCATCCATCCACCCTTTCACTCAGCAATCCATCCTTTCACCCATCTATCCACTCACCCATCCAACCATTTACCCTCTCACTCATCCTTCCATCCTTTCACTGTCTCATCCATCCATCTGCCTTTTCACTCATTTGTCCATCCATTCACCCTTTCACTCATCCATCTGTCCACTTTTTCATCCGGCCGTCCATCTGTCCACCTTTCCACTCATCCATCAATCCTTTCGCTCATTCATCCTTACATCCATCCTTTTGCTCATCCATCCAGCCACTCACTTATCATCCTATTTCATCATCCATCATTTTACTCTCTCATCCATCCTTTCTGTCATCATCCACCCACTCCTATTACACGTCTACCCACTCGTCCATCCATTCATCCATCCTCAAGCCCTTTCAATCATCCATCTATCCATTCACCCATTCACTTCTCCATCAATCCACCCATCCTTCCTCCTTTCTATCATCCACCCTTTCATACAATCTTTTCACTCATTCATCCATGCATCTATCCATCCATCTTTTCACTCACCCATTCATCCAACATTTCACTCACATCCATCCACCTACCATTTTACCCTTTCACTCATCCATCCATTCTTGTACTCGTTCATCAAACCATCCTTCCATCCATCCATACATCCATCTCTCCTCCCTTTCACTCATGCATCCATTCTTTCAGTCATCTTTCCTTACATCCATCCTTTCACTCATCCATACATCTATCCATCCACAATTTTAACCTGGCCATTCATCCAGCCTTTCACTCCATCTACTCACCCATCATCTGTTTTCACTTTCACTCAGCATCCATCCTTTTACTTACTCATCATTCTTTCATCATCCATCCATCCTTTCACACATCCATCCAATCATCCATCCATTAATCAGTCATTTCACTCAATCACATACCCACCCTTTTGCGTTAATTATGAGCCTTTGTCTGCAAAGTTGCAGACAGCAGAGGCCCATCAAAAACCCATCCCCTGCTGTAGCTGAAAAAGCAGTGGCTTTACAATGCTCGTACAGCAGGAGAGTGGTAATGGTGTGGTACATAACTAGAGATGGATTTTGGAGAACTGGTTAGCTAGCACACTGTCATTTACAGAAAGCACATTTTTCTTTGAAATGGTCTCCACATATGCATAGACGTGCAGTTCTACTGATAAAATTATATAATGCAAAAACGATAATGTGTGGAATACTGGTTTCAGCGAATATTTATCATTTCCATATCACAGATAAAGTGTCTTGGTTTGTTTTAATCGTATTAAAATCTTTGCTTCCATCGCACTTCGGAATTACAAAACATGTGCTTCACTTGTGCTTCCCTAATTGCTGTTTTAATTTAAAATATGCATATAGTTCTTTTGGGATTTACTTTTGTTGTGTGTTAGAAAACAAGTTGAATCCTATAGCCGTTCCTTCTTCCTCTACCACAGTAGGATTGCCAAAAAGGTTACTTTTACAAAATCTTCTCACTTTTGAGTCAGAGACACATGAGTAAACATCAGTTTCCAAATAAGCAGCAATTTGTCAGGACAAATAGCCTGAAATGTGACCTTTGTCTTTGTACGCCCACAAAATGTGACAAAATAAATACAAAATGTATAAGCCTCTCTTTAGTTTATTCACCTTCTGAACCCCAGCTTGAATATTTCTAGGAGCGTTGAAGCACCCCCATTACGCCTATGTCCAGGGCCTACCTGGTTGTACTTGTTGTTTAGGCTTCCTTTCACTCTTATATTGTGTCGCCTAACTACAGGGTACACTGCTGCAAGATAGATTAAGTTACAATATGCAGCAAGAGCAATCGGAGTTGTAAACTACATCCACAGCCATTCCTAAATGTCTAATGCACAGATTCACAAATGTGTGCTTCCATAGCAAACCATGCATGCATATTTCACAAATGTGTCATAGGAGTCTCACCCATTGATTCTGAAGCAGTTCGCATCTGAATTATTTGATTATTAGGAAAGGAAGAATGTTCTAGTTCCATTGGCTGAAAGACCTACATTTGTTTTCATTTATACAAAATTGTGTACATACCAATAATTGAGTTTAAAAATTCTAATATGTAAAAGGCGGCCAAGTAGAGCAATAAATAGCAATAAAGGTTACAGAAAGTAAAGTGGTATAGAGCACACAATATGAAGCTGTTGTTTACACAGTTCAGTTTGCTATTACATCAAGCACTGGCAATGCAAATAGGTTAGGTGAATGAAGGAAAGTGTGTGTTTGTATCACTGTTGGGTTAGGTACTTAAGAAGTCATCATATGAGCACTTTTACAATCATCTTTGTACTCATGCATCCATCCGATAACTCCTTTATCCATTCACCCTTTGAGAGAACCACACCAGAGCACACAATAACATAACACTGTATGCAAGATAAATTAAAAGAATAGAAGCAGTGGCGGCATAACAAAGGCCCCAGCAGCCCCCACGGGGTAGGAGTGTCCCTGTACTTTGCATGTGGGTTCCCTCAAGTTTTGTTACACCACTGAATACTAGTAGAAAAAAGACAAACATATCACTGTCTAAACACTGTGGTAGTATTAATGCAGTAATGAACCTAAAAATAGCAGTGGATGTCCATCTTGTCATTTTATTGTACATAGTCTATTGTTGTTTAAATGTTTCTGCATGGCTGCCACGTATTGGTCCAATTCATTGTTCACCATGGAACAATGCAACAATGATATGCTGTAGACAACAGCATTTCACAGTGTTTGCCTGAATTAGAGAAAGATCCCACATGGAATGAGGAACACTACAGGTGAAATGAGCGGAAAACTAGAGACCCGTTAGCACTGTCTGCAGAGCTATAGTAGCCTCTTAAGAAAAATGCAAATAAAAAAGCAGGATCTGAAATGAAATAAAGCTATACAAGAATGAAAATGAGTCAATCACAGGGCAAAAGAGCCAATGACTGATGTGGTCTACTATGCCATGAGTATGCCAACATGGATGGCAGCAGCAGAATGTAAATTACACTCAGACAGACCAATGACAGAAAAGTGTTGACCCCAAACTCCCTTTCTGTATGTCTATGGATATATATATATATATATATATATATATATATGTATTATGTAATGACTTATTTTTCACAAAGCCCTGGCAAACAGCTAGTCTGGTCATTTGTTTCGAAGGCATTATAGCAAGAATCATTCTGGTTAAAATCTTCTAATCCTAGGAATTGTCAAAGAAGGTAATCAATACCAAACTCCTTCCCTACAAAAATATTCTGTGCGGTTTCATATAACAAAACACTTGATTGCAGATGTTATCACAGTCGAAGAACAATCCACCCTTAAATGCCTATTTGCTTCAAAATATCTTATATATGGTAAATAAATCAGCCTTACTGTCTTTGTGGTAACTTTTCATAATAAATAGATCAAAATTATGGCAATACATTTTCCTAGTGAAGCAATTGAGCCTATATGTGTTTTCAATGGCTGTCACCATCAGCAATTCAGGCATATTGTATTAGGCTTGAGATTTCCCACAAGGCAATCATCAGGCATAAAGCCATAAGATTACAAAAGTATATAACATTAGTTAGCAAAAAGGTATATCTTCCAAGGGGACCTGATTAGGATCCTCATGTGAAAAACTTCTCAACCCACAGTTTTTCAGAAGGGGCAGCCAAGATCAAGAGCTTGCCTTCTTCAGTGACCTGTCAGATTCCATGTAACCAAATACCTAACTGTGGGCTTTAATAGAGCGTATAACAATCCACCCCAATGACAACTGACTTTAATTTATTCTTTTCACAATAAATATGCCAGCTCTACTTCCTTTACCATAACCTTTCGCATTAAACAATCAAGCCTATAACTTTTATAGTTGGCTTGTCACCATAAATATCTCAGACCCACTGTGTTGGACACAAGCCATTCGACAAGGCAACAATCAGGAATACTGTAATAAAACTACAAATATATACATAATAATAGTTGTGAAAACAATATAAAATCCCTCCTACTAAAGCCTGATTAGGATTGCCAAAGTGCAGATATTCTATCCTCATAGTTTGTTCAGGAGGGCCACCATCACCAAAACATTTGCTTACTGTGGTAATCTGCAAGATCCTATGTAACAAAATAGTCAGGCTTTAGGACAGTGAAGACATGCATGCATGTATGTATTGATGAATGTAAGTATGCATTTATGGATGTAGGTATGTATGGATGTATTATATATGAAGCATTTCTAAAGACAAACTTAGCCAAAAAGCAGCTGAACACTGTACACGGAGAAAGACCTGCAAAGTCAACAAGTAATAGGAGAGGTGGCTGGGCTGTGGACGGTCAAAGCATTGTAAAGAAGTGTACTTTAAAGAGAGGAGTTTTCAACCGTTTTCTAAATGAGAGCAGTATTGGCAATGTTTTAATGAATATAGGGATGTTGTTTCACATCCTGGTGCATAGATAGAAATGGTTTGCCGTCTTATGTTTTTCTTTTTCACGCTTCCTAGTTCTCAGACCGATTGTGCCTGACTCTGGGGATAAAAAGAACTGTTACAGATGGTGAGCCCGCTGCAAAATAAGCAGGGTGCTGTTTCTGAAGACTTTACAAAGGTTGCAGCTGGTTCTGAAGATAAAACAGGGTGGCAATGGGAGTCAATTGTGTTCCATCAAGATGGGGGTGATGTGATCAGTTCTCTTTAGGCCCTGTATGAGACATGCCTCATCATGGAGGATGCCCCTAAGGGGTGCCAGTGTGGAATCCAAGAGGACCTAGAGTGGGGCATTGCCACCATTTCGATACAAGAGATATATGGGCTTAAATAGGAGTCCTGAGGTTGCTTTCTGTAAGAAACGGTTTGTCTTTCTTTAGAAGGGCGAGATGGTACAAGGTTGTCTTTGATTTTTTTGTTCCTTGAGGGTAAGACTGGTGTCCAGGGTGAATTCAAATTACTTGGCATTCAGTGGAATTTGGGGTTCAAAGCTGTCAAGGTCCATTTCACACACTCAGGTTTGTCGCTGTACATATCAAAGAACAGGAATTCTGTTTGGGTTGAAATGTCAGTGGGCTCTGGACATTCAAGTCTGGATGGTGTGCTGGCAGTGTTGGATTTATTGGATGTTTGAAGCACAGGAGACTTCCAAGAACAGTTGTGTGGAATTAACTTGCTGGTGAATCTTGATACTGTTACTTATAAGTGGATCATCAAGCGGATAAATGTAAAGGATGGGGGAACTCCACAAGTGATAGGGATCTTTTGTGACCTGAAGGTTCCCAGGTAAAAAAACTCCTGCAAGTTGGAAAGGCAGGAGAGATACCAGTAAAGCACATTGTCAGAGAATCACATTCGAGACTCCAGGGTGCATATATGGACCGCACGAAAGAAAACTGAGAGTAGATCAAACCCCAAGAATCACAACCATAAAAGTCTTCTTCTCCAAGATTTGTCAGAGTGGCAACCAACATCAATGCCAAAGTCCTTGCCAAATATAGTAATATGTGAGATTACTATAAACTAAAGTACTTTCTGCAGCCTGGTACACATTGAAATAACAATGCATTCTGAGGTCTATAAGCTTTAACAAATACCATTCACAATAAATGAGCCAGGCAAACTGTCTTTGTCATAGATTTTCATATTAAACACATCACACCTATGGTACCTGGCATAACCTTTCCCATTGCACCAACTGGGTCTATAGCTGTTCTATTGAATTGTCATTGTTGGAAATTCAGGGCTACTGTATTAAGCTTTCCCACAAGACATAAATTTACAAAGGTATACAAAATGGCAGCGAACTAAGCAAAATGATATAGCTCTTAAGAGAGTCTCACACAGTAAATCGTCTACATCCTTGGGTTGCCAAAGGGAGGAACCAACATCAAAACCCTTGACTACTACAGAAATCTGTGAGGTTCCTTGTAAGAAAAATCCTAAACGACAGGCTTTCATACAGAGTATTAACAATTCACCCTTAAATCGATTCAGGTTAACACATGATTTTTCCAATATATATGTATTGTCTACTGTCTTTACGATACAATTTCAAAATACACAGATCACACCTATAGCCATGATTGGTTTGTCACCATAGGTATATCCTACTTACAGAGGACTATGTTATTTGTGATGACTGGATATTTCCGTATAATTGATTATATTCACTTTCCTAATCACCAGTAGATTAGGTTTATTGGTCCTGGTGAATTGCCCTAATCAATTACTACAGCTCTGGCAAGAAACATGTTGACCTCTATGTACACTACACTATGAGCCATTTTGGATCATTAGGTCCGTACTCAGTCACACACAGTTTTTACTCGTAACAAGAAGACCTCCACATTAAAATATTTCCTTGTTCCCTTTTAGCTATTTTTAAATCACTTCATGCCAATCTACACATAGAGCACCTACACCCATACTTCACCACAGCAACTTACTTTCAAAAGTCCTCCAGAAAAGATTCACCTAAGGGGCCTGTTGGGCATTGCAGCACCAGCCCAATGAGGAGCTGCTTGATGATTAAGCATGACACTCATTTGGGAGAGTGAGGGCTCTTGCTTCTGAGAAATCAGATCCCCCCTGATCTGCTTGCTTACCTTCCCACCAACTGATATGGTATTTCTATTTCTCTTACGTCAAATGGATCTGCATACTCCTTGTGATTACTTACACTTCTAGGGAGCTTGTATGAAGGACCTAAAATCACTCCCAGTCCCTGTTAGTGTTCTGACCCAGTTCAGTGGTAAATACACCAGCCAGCGGGAGGGGCAATGTTGAGCCATAGGCATACACCTGTGTCACAGTAGGGTGGAGAATTGGTTGTTGTGGGAGCGTCTGCAGAACAGTCTGTGCCATGATGTTTACTGAGGTGCCAGTGTAAATCAAAGCAGTGACCCGCATCAACAACTATGAGGCGTGGTGCACCCCTCCTATAAGGCTCCTCAGGTTGCATGACATATCTACCATGTACCGTCCCCTCCACATCATCATCATCCATATCCTCCTCCTCTTACTGGTTTGCAGGAAGGACTGTGGCATTTACTGACTTCCCCGTCTGTGTTGTCTGGGATGGGGTGGAATGGCAGCCCTTAGAGAAATGGTCAAGGTTGTTGCAGGATGAGCGACTTTTCCCCTTTGTTGAACAATCTTAGTGATGAGGATAGGGGCCTCTACACCAGTGGCATGTCTTGGGGGTAGACTTGGAATGAGGTTTCTTCTTGCCTGGGCCAGGTTTTACAAATATATTGACAGGTTCTGTTTTGGGTAGTCATTTGAGGGCTGCCTCTATGTGTGCAGCACATATTTTGGAAAGTTATTTCGAGCAACCCATGGTCAGAATATTAGCCATGAATATTACGGGGACTTATACAATGTGTTTCCATAATTTGTCGGAAGAGCAACCCTGAATAAATTGGGCCCTGATCTCATTATATGCGTTTGGCAGAGTGCATGTGCTGGCCACTTCTTTTAACCCAGTGTAAAATGAGTCCACTGATTCTTCAGGCTGCTGTCTGGCTTGGTGTAATAGGATCCGCTCATAATCTGGGTTAGCATAAGGTTCAAAGTGGTCCATTAGGGCATCAGGGTGTTGCAGGTGGAAGGTGTAACAGCTTCTACTATAGTCTTTGCAGTCTTGTGAAAGGCAGTACCCAGAAAGTGTAACAGCATGAGGTGCTCTCTGTCATTATCCAAACAAACAGCAGTAAAATAGGTTTCCAAACAGACTACCCAGGTATTCCATTTCGCAACATGTGATGACAGAGGCACCTCCCCTACAAACTGCTCCAGAGCTGGGACTGACATCATGGTTTTCGCAGCCCCACACTATGGTACAGAAGGTGACTGGAGCAGCCCGAAACAAAAACAGTGCACAGCAAGGCACCGAAAAGCATTGCACACAAAAGTTCAGTGCTCATCCGGCTGGTGTGTGAAGCAAAGCAAATGTGATATATGACTACCCCTTTGGAGTGTCAGATGATGGATGATGGTCAGGCAACCTCAAATTTTACTGGCAAAGTCCTGCACAGGGAGCTATGCGTTCATCGGCAGGGGCTGCCCGCCCAACTTCATCATTGCGAGAAAAGAAAAAAAAGTGAGCAGTAGATGGGTGCATCACAGATGGACTCACTGATGAACTCCATCCACTCGGGAGGACCCTTGGATCAGTGCCTTCTTCACATCTTCAACCTGGCCAGTGCCACTATAAAAATGGAACTCTGCCAAACCACCAATCGATCCTTGAAACCTCCACCTTTGCCTCAAACTAGAAGCACACTGAGATCAACCCCCCACTGAAGAAACCCATCGCCGATCCAAGGGATCTGAAGAACTACAGACCCATCTCTCTGCTCCCTTTCCCAGCCAAGGTAACGGAGAAGACCATCAACCAGCAACTCACTGAATTCCTCGAGACAGATCATATCGTAGACACATCCCAATCCAGATTCAGAAGTATCCACACCACTGAAACCGCACTCCTAGCAGCCACTGACGACATACACATCATACTGGACTTTGGAGGCACGGCTGCACTCATCCTCCTCGACCTCTCCGCTGCATTTGACACCGTTTCCCACTCCACCCTCTGCAAAAACTACAGGGCGCTGGCATCCGAGATAAAGCACTTGATTGAATTGGGTCCTTCCTCACTGGAAGAACATAGAGGCCCTCATTATGAGGCTGGCGGTCATCAGACCACCAGCCTCACAGCGGTGGTCTTACTGGCACTGACCCAGCGTTAAAGACTGCCGCATTACAAGCTGTGGGGTTTGGCTGAACCAAACCGCCACAACACCGCTTGGCCGCCAGTGTGGTCGCACTGACGCGGCCGGCGGTGAGCTCCTCCGGGCCGGTGGCAGGCCTCAAGCCTCTGGCCGCATTAAAAGGCAGCATACTGTCAGGCTTTTTTGCAGCAGTTGCCCCACTACGAAAAGCCTGGTGGTCATGCACCTGGCAACAGGAATGCCCATTTCTGTCACCGGCACATTCACACACACATGTCCACACACCCCATGATCCCCCCACTCATCAGCATATATGCACACCCCCCTCCAAATTCACACTCATCCACACACACATCCCTCATCCACACACATTCACACCAGCACCCCACTCCATTCACACTCATCCACACAATCCCCTTCATCCACACTCATCCACACCCCCTTTCATCCACACACATGCCTTCCACGCACACACAGACATGCACTCATGCACACTCATTCAGCACACATAAATGCACACACCACATCCAACACCTTCAATCCCCCACTTTCGGACGATCAACTTACCTTTTCTGGCAAGGTGGTCATCCGGGAGGGGATGGGTCCTGACGTTTTCCACTGCCAGCACTGCACCACCATATAGGACTCTGCCACACTGTATTATGTATCGTAATATGGTGGGCAGAGTCTTGTTGGTATGGCGGTTCCGGTGGTGGAACCGCCTGTTCAACTCTGTTGGCCAGGCTGACGGAGTCAGATTTATGCCTGTAAACGGGCAGAAGTCCTTTCAGGACTCGCTGGTTGCAGCGGCTTCGGCAGTCGGCAGTCTTCAAAAACGACCGCTGAAGTCGTAATGAGGGCCAGAGTGTCAGACTACCACCATTCACGTCAGAACCCAAAGACACATGCTGCAGAGTGCCCAAGGATCTTCACTCAGTCCGATGCTTTTCAACATCTACATGACCCCACTTGTCAAGATCATCAAACAACACGGGCTAAACATAGTATCCTACGCCGACAACACCAAACTGATTCTCTCCCTGTCCGAGGACTCTGCTATGGTCAAGTAAAATTGCCACAATGAGATGAGAGCTGTCGACTTATGGATGGAAGTCAGCTGCCTCAAACTCAATTCGGACTAGGCAGAGATCCTTGTAATCAGCTCCACCCCTTCTGCCTCAAACGATTCCTGGGCTCCTCTCCATCCATGACCCGTCAAGTCAATGCCGTCTCTCCATCCTGCTTCCACACCCTCTGACTCCTGCGGAAGATTTTCAAGTGGATTCCCTCCGACACGAGGAAGATAGTCACCCCACACTCATCACTTGCAAACTGGTCTACAGCAGCGTACTCTATGCCGGCATCATTAAGAAACTTCAATCAAGACTACAAACAATCCAGAAAGCAGCAGCCAGACTCATTCTGGACATCCCCAAACAAAGGCACATCTCCTCTCACCTCAGAGACCTTCCTTGGCTCCCAGTCAACAAGCGCATCACATACAAACTCCTGTTCCACACCCACAAAGCATTGCACAAAATAGGTCCGCCATACCTCAACCACTGCCTCGCCTTCTACGTACTCAACAGGCATCTGCATTCTTCTCAGCTCGCCAAGGCAGCCAATCCCCAAGATCCGGAAAAGCACAGCAGGAGGAAGATCCTTCTCCTACCTAGCAGCCCGGACATGGAACACACTACCTCTCAAGCTCAGGCAAACCGAGCAGCATGCCCACAAACAGGGCTTTGAGATCCTAAGGGTGATTAGCTGCGTTCTACAAATCTCTGATTGATTGATTGACTCACTGCAAGTCCTGAAGTTGATGCTGGTAACACTGTGTGGGCTCGCTGCACTTTTGTTTTTCTTTTTCCTTCGGTGAAAAAGTCTGTGATTTATTCCCCTATGGATCGGCCGGTATAGGGGCTAGCAAGCTGTAGAAGCAGGTAATGCCAAGATGGCCAGGACCAACGATTGCTGCAGTTACATGCAGGCTAATCCCCAGTGCCAGCCATTTCATGTGCAAGTGATAGGCCAAGCTAGGTGGGACCACTAGCCCTGTATCATCATGTGGGTGCTTTCCCCAGAGCCGACCAGTTCAGGAGCGAGAGGGGGCCGCTAGAGAGCCGTGGACATGGGCATGGCCTAGATAGGGGGGCACCCTACCTTTATGGGGCTCCCCTCCAAGGGACTCACTGAACCCAACAGCAATGCTGGCTAGGGTGGAGGAGCTCTGGAAACAGCCTTGCCAGATGGTGCCAACACTGGCGGGAGGGAGACTACCCTCGACAGAAAACCATGATGGCTTGAGGCACACGCCCTCAAAGACAGGTGATGCTCTAGGCTCGCAGCTTCAACAGGGTCCATCATGTGGCACAGAAGCACTGCTGGAAGGGAGCTGGCAACCTCCCAAAACAGCGTGGGATGATGGAAGTCAGTTAAGCCGTGGCGTAGGGCTTGGACACATGCCCTCGTCACTAATTATTGTGGGCCACTTTGGATACACTGTGGACCGCACTTCATGCCCATGTGGAGGGTGGGAATGAGACACTGTTTATGAACATAGCACACACAACAATTTATGTATAATGGACCACGAGGTTGTGTCCTCACCTCTATTCATTGATTACCCCTTTCGATATGACGGGCCAGATCATGACAACGTCTTTGCAGGGATGGTCGACACAACACCCCTGCACTGGCAATTATAGAGGGGCCATCCTAGCCCCAACATAGCAGGCGCCAAATGAGCAGTCGGGGTACAATAAAAAGACCGTTGCAAAAGTCTTCTATGCAAATATGAGAAAATAAAGATGATCCACATAGAAAACGGTTAGCATTTTAGATCATGAAGCTATATTTTTCAATAGAGATTTTTCTCACTTCTTACGAGTAAATGGTTAGCAACTACAATAGAATGTTCACAGTCATTCACAAACGTAGTCATGCTGGCGTGCACCGTGATCATAGTAAGAGATCAGTGCAAAGGTCCAATCATCTAAAGTATGAATTATTTTGAGTTATCCAGTAATGCATATAAACATTGCTACTGAATGCTAATCAAGCAGAAATGAACTAAGAAAACCTTCTTTCCATCTGACCTACAGCTACTGTGGACAGTCACATAAGATAAACTGCATGCTAATAAGCTGCTAATTAACCTCGTGGATGGCAGTACAGGCCACTACCGCATTTACGAAAAATGAGAAAATAAAGTGAAGAAGAAATTCTGCTGACATTTACAGTAGATATAAATATGCGTTTTAATGACTGTCTTCTAATTATGGAGGAAAATGTAAAATATATAAGCCACGAGTCTCTGTTTTCATCCGATCGGTATCCAGACATAGCGTTTACAAAGTTTAAAAATCAGTTGAATATTAATATTTAACACGCAGCGACAATCAGGTAAATAGGTTGGGTGGGGAGCAGAGAAAGTGGTCAAGGCTGGCACAGGCGATGCACAGGCATGGAAACTACTGATGTGAGATGCTACAGGCTCCAGAACTGACCCGAGATCAAGGCGAAATCTGCTCGTTTCCTGATGCCACGCCAACCTGGAGGGTGCTCGAAGGGATGTCGAGCTCACCATGGGCTCGGTACCTGGGAAATTAAGGGGGAATGCTAACTCTCAATTATACGACTAGTAGGGTTTGAAGACATCACCTTGCTACTGTTACCAAACAGACTCTCTCACTACTTGAGTGCAGCAAGAAAGTACAGCAGTACTGAGTAATACTACGAGAGGTCAGGCAAGCACTTTCCTCAAAGGTACATGTTGGTGCCCACGACAGATGGGAGTACAAGGGCTAGATACACCTAAGGAGTACCATTACTCAAAGAAACGGATCGGTCCAATCCGCCTTTAAGTCTTCTGAGGTAAAACAAAATGAGTATCATTAAAATGGGCACTATTACACTCTTAATTTGTACATACTGCCAAATGGCTCAGGAAATGTCTTGTCCCCTTCATGGTGCCCTTGTGCCATCCTTAAGAAACTCCCCAAAATAGCCCCAGAGAAAGCATACTGTTTTGTGAATAATTTAGTATGCGCAAACCATCAACAATTTTTTTAATGCATGGTTATGTCAAAGATATAATTTTTGCTGAGGTGTAAATGAAACTGATGCATACAGCATGAATGTATTTTCATATAACATTGAATGGCGATGAAAATGCTGCTGTGTTTGACAGGGGAACAAATATTAGATACTATATGTTACAAAATCACAAAAGTAAACAGTGTGCACTATTTTCATAATGCAGTTTAAAATATTTTAGGAACATCATTATTGGATTTTGTTGCATTGTACAATTAATCTTGGTTCCCCAAGTATTTAATGAGCAACAATGAATGTCCACAATTTTAAACACTCTAAAAATGTTTTAAAACATTTTCTGGATTACCCATTTTCCGTGTGGAGTGCCGTGTGGAGTAAGCTGCTGAGTGTGCTTGTAATCAGAACAGGGCTTGCATGCCTTCACATGAAGTCGACTTAAAGAACAGAGACACTGTAGCCTGGTTCTACTGTAGTTGACTGTCATTACCAGATGTTGTGGACAGTAATATCACTGGGAGAATATATGCGGAGATGTATATGGGAATGTTTGTTTTCCTCGCACACTTGCACCATCTTTCCATGACGCAGATGATTCCACTCTCACATCGGTTAGCTCCATCAGAAACTTTCTTTTCTCTTTTCATTTTGCTTGTCTTTATAGAGAAGTTAGAAGTAGCAAAGTGTTCTTTGGCTGTGGCAACGAGGTGACGAGAGGTGATCTGGTCTGTGGAGTTGTGGGGGATACAAGAGGCATTTAGGTGGTCCAAGATGAGGCACGTCCTGGCTGCTAGCTTAAGTTTTGAGACCCGAAGCGGGCAGGCAGCAGGAGTGGTGGAGGTGATCAGCGCAGTTTACAACTGAGTCTAATGCCTCTGTTTACCCTTTTACCTTAGGGTTATTAATTGCTGGACTCCAAAAACTACTTCGCATGGTTCAAAAGTTTACAATAGTTTCCTTGTTTCTTTATACTAACCAGTTTACAACTCAGTCTACTCCACAGCTTTCAGAACAGAGTGCAGGTTGGAAACAGAAACCTGGCTCATATATGTCGAGTTATATTTTTTGACTACATCAAACTGATGAAACCCTCCACCGGAGGGGCTTCTAGCAGCTTGTTGAGCCCCGTGTAGTTTAACAGTAGGTCAGTCCACTTCTTTCTCCTGGATACTAGTAGAAGTCGGCCCAGCCTTTCAGGTCTCCTCACCGGACTCAATAGAAGGTGCAGCTATTCTTCTGTCTTTCGCAGGACCTGTAGTTTTCTGAAAAAGGGGCCCAATGATGCCATATTTATTCTAGCACTCGGCTGTAGGTGTGTACGAGGTGACTTCTTGTCCCTCCCTAACAAATAGGAAAAACGTTTCCAGGGGTAACCTTGCCCTTTTTTGTAGTAGTTCCCCTACTGCACAATCCTATAGTTCCCCTCTCTACCTAACTCAAACATGGGAGAACCGGTTTTCACCTGTGGGGAGTGTCTGAGCTCACCCTGAAGGTGTGGCCAGTGAAATGAGCAACCTCTCCTCTGTGGTTACTCAAAAGTGGTTCTGGAGCAAATATTCTTTTGCTGGGATTGATGCCCGGCTGACTAGGCTGATAAAGGATGTGACAGGCCCAGTTGTTAGCTGCACTGTTGTGACAGGGTAGGCCTCTAAAATTCTGGACACAGAACAGATGGTCATCCTGCAAATGGAATAGAATATCTCTCCACTCCC
The DNA here is from genome assembly GCF_031143425.1 of Pleurodeles waltl. Taxonomy (NCBI): domain Eukaryota; kingdom Metazoa; phylum Chordata; class Amphibia; order Caudata; family Salamandridae; genus Pleurodeles; species Pleurodeles waltl. The sequence continues at coordinate 811,484,603 of NC_090437.1, read as the reverse complement.
AATTCCTTTGTCTCAGGTCTGAGAGCAAGTTCACACCTCATTAGAAGCTATTCTGTTCGTGGGCTGGGAGAAAGTTGGGAGCTCATGTAAATGGGCTTCAAGAAGCTTTAGGTAGGTGAAGGGGATTTTGTTTTAGAAGTACCTTTGGCAAAATAATGAATACACATCTGACTTTACCAGTGAATTGGACTGGTAATAAATATTTTTAAAGTATTAACTTTGTAGCTGGTTCTTAAGCAGAGATATCATTATTAAATTGAATACTGTATCCCAGTGATAATCTATGGAACAGCTAACACCGCTACACTGTAAATAGCATTTAAGACCGATTCATTGTATAGACATGTTTAACATTAAAACATATGCATGTCCTACTTTTATATACATTGCACCCTGCCTTATGGGAGTTTAAAGCATACTCAAGGGTAAATTATTCATATTTAAAAGAAGGCTTTAGGCCTGTCAAAAAAGGGTTATTTTAGTAGCTTGAAATTGCAGTTTTAAAACTGCAAAGACAGGTTGCAGTGGTAGGCCTACAGTTATAATTTGCCCTTTCACTCTGGTGGTGGAAAAATGTGTGCTTTACTTACAAGCAGCATTTAACTCACAGGTCCTGGATACACTGTGTACCATATACTAAATAAGTCTGGGTAGTTTAAATATGTCGATAATGAGTATAGCTAATGTAAGCATATTGTAGGGATCAGAGCAGAAGCACTGTGGCCTAGTTTGCGGAGTGCCAGTGCACAAAGTTAAAAACAAAACAACAGCATCAGTCCATAAAATGGGGGTAATCTTGCAAAAAAAGGCATTTCCCCACACAACTCATAGATGAAATAAATTTTACAGACATTTCGAAATATAACACAGTATACTATAAGTTTCACTGGACTTGAATAAACAATAGTAAGTTGCTGCATTTTGTTACGGACTTATAACCCAATGAGCTTTTTCAAGGCTTGACATAGATCATACAAGTTTAGTCTTCTTTACAGCAGAAAGCCATAGGAGTAAGTTCATGCAACAGTCAAAACATTTATCAATCAATCACTTAATTCAATGATTAAACAATAATCATAAAGGCACAAACCATACATTAAAAATACAAAAGCATCCAAATAATAAAAACAAATTTACACCATCATAAGCAATTTTAGTTTTAAAACATGCACCATTGTCTTTGGCTCGGGGCTAATTAAAAAATGTACAACGCTAAAGCACAACACAGGTGAGTTAAGATCTTGTAAAATACAGTGCAGGTTTACTTTGAGTCAATGCTGCATCCCTTAAAACCGGGACTAAGGGCCATATGTATGAACACATTTTCCCATTGACACAGAATGGGAAAAACCCTTTGCTACAACTGGTCCTAAATATCTTTTCGCAAAAGGTCAGTAATATTAACATAAAAAAATAAAAGTTAGTAGACTCTGGACAGACTTCTTATTGCAAGGGCAGGTGAAAATGGCAGAAGGATCGTATTATTCAAGAGGAACAACATAACATTTGATGAACCTTAATCTGAATCTAACCTATTCCATGTGTTATGCACCATATCTAAGTACAGCGCCAATCGCTGGGAGATAGAATCAAGGTTGTTTTAAGCATTATTAAAGTTTTCTAGTTCAAATAACTCCCTTACAAGTTGCTTATGTGCCAAAAATGTGTTCATATTTGAAAAAAATGGAAGGTCTACCAAACTTATTACAGACCTGTCCAAAATAGTGAAGTCAAGGAATAAGTCCACCCCGATCACAGGACAAAATCTTCTATTGCCTCCCTGTTAAACAGAGCATGACGTTTATGCCAAAACGAGCACCAAAGCATTAAAGGAACCATTCTTATGTAATATTCCAGATAGGATACTCCAAGCTCCTTGTGCATGGCATAAGAGCCACTGCTAACTGAGATGTCAAAGATGAACCTGCAGGTTCCTTTTTCCTCTACCTGCAGAGCACTAACATATTTATATTTCAATACTCGGGTACCCTAAGTAAAAAATACCAAACACTTTCTCTTGTTCTCTTGAAGTAGTTGCATAATAGGTTTCTTGCCAATCTTGGCTGTTAGATTGAACAAAAAGCCAAGAGAATTAATACATCTCACTCTCCTCATGGCTAAACTCGGAGCCCCGGTGCTCTCTGAATCAAAAGTATCTCCTAAATACGGAAACTAATGGATTTTAATTACTGATTTCCCCTTCATGAAGAAACATCAGGATTTAAGATTCCTTAGTCCACATACCATCACAAAAATGTATATGATTATTTTTCATCCTAAATTGGTTCATAAAATCAATAAAAGCATCCAACAAAATGTTAAACCCATTAGAGGTTCTTGAAAGTAGAACAGCGTTGTCTGCACATATTGACATAGACACAGCCCCATTCTCAACCTCCAGCATACCCTGACCCTTCTCAAACAACTCTGCCGCATACCCATTTAACTACAATAAAATATTAGGGCAAACACACAACCCTGGCAGACCCCTTGGCAGAGTCTAAAGGAGACAGTACACTAGCCAGCCATTCTCCCCATACAAAACCGAGGCTTGCATAACTGAGGGATCTTAAAAATAATACAAGACCCTTGTATAACCCCAAAGTTTCCAGTACCCCCAATATTGGGACCTGACCACTCTATAAAAGGCACAAAGTAGGTCCATGAAAGCCAGATGGATTGAGCTATATTTCACAACTGTGTATTTGCCTATTATATCATGTGTGGGAACACTGGGCTGATTGCAGAAACTCCCTAACTTTCTATCACCATTTTTCACTTATGCTGGTGTTTTTCTGACTTTTATCATGCCCTGGGCACTGCTGAACAGTCCCACAGCCTGTGCACTGATTAAAATAAATATAAAAATTAGGCTAATTATAACTGGCTGCACCAAACTACCTGTAAGTCCCTAGTATATGGTAGGACATGTAGGGTTAGGGACCCCAGCATAGAAAATACACCCATAGGTACTCTGCTGTGGTGCACAGTGTTATTTTAAAGGTGGGTCTCCCTTGCTGGCTGCTCTTAAGTTAAAGTTAACCCCAAATTAGACTTTGGAATTAAAAGTACTTCCAAAGTCCTAAGCTACCTTATTTCTCCATATGTCACCCTTAAAGTATGCCTGAAGTGCCCTCAGGGTTGGGTGCAGTGTAACTATAAGCAGGGACTTTATAAAAAATGTTTTATGAGCCCTGGTGAGGGACAAAATAGCTAAACGTGTTTTCCCCATTGTAGTGAATGAGTACCATAGGCTAAAATAGAGAGACTTTATTTTAAAATAATAAAGTCTTATTTTCCATAGGCAGGAGCTACATATGGCATGTTTATTGTCAATGTAAAAGTTATAATAAATCCAACAACTTTCCACTGCTGAATTTAATATCACATATACCTCGAAAGAGTTTTAGAACTTTTTCTAAAAGTTACCATCTTTAGCCCTGTAATGTCCTTCTTTGATTGGTCAGCCTCTGGCAGCCTGAGCCAGGCTTCCTTGATGAGGTGTGAAGTGGCCTGGGCTAAAAGAAAGGAAGCGTCTCACAATAGGATATCTGCCTCAGCAGATGGTAGAAGAGGATGGCGAAGAGCAGCCAATCTGGACTTCAAAGTAGGGAAGGTCATTTGGAAGAGCAACTGTACCTCCCCCATTTCCTGCAAACCCAGGCAGCCAGGAGCCCCCTGATTATATTAAGGAAGGGGTGTGTTAAGGGAAACTTAGCCACACTGGTGGCTGGGCTCAGCCAGACCTAAACTCTAACACTGAATTTTTGCCATCTTGGATTTTGGAGAAGTGTTGCTCTCTGGGATTGATTTTTGCCACACTTCACAGGAAGTGGAGACTCAAGAGGGTGGTGGCCTGCATGTGAATGGATAGAGCCCACCCCTGCTTTCGACCCCAGGAGCAAGGATAAAATTGGCAGAGCTGCACTCCACCTCAGATCCCTATGGGAACAACAGAAGAAGAAGAAATATTGCTCTGCTAGACCCCTTGCCTGCATCTGGACACCTCACTCAGGACTGCCCCAGCTTCACAATTGGGCTTCACCAATAAAAGGACTTTGCCTGTCTTCAACTGCTTCAAGAAAGGGACTTCCTGTATGCTTTAGGTAGAAAATAGCTGACCAAAGTCCCGTGCCTAAAGTCCTGAAAAACTGACAAAGAACCTTAGAACAACTTCTGTAAGATGATCCAGAAGTTTGGAGAAGATTGAAGCAACTTTGAAAAAAAGCTCCATAAGTGGACGGACCTGATGTAGTGAGTCAAACTGGCTTAAGTTGACCGCGATCCGGCTTGACTTGCAGGTTCATCCGTCTGAAAAGCTCTGGAGCCCCAGACTTCCATGATTTTACTGGGTGCTCGTGGAACGGCAATCCGACATCATTGCATTGAAATCAGCTTGCTGTGGAGGGTCCTCCCGCATTGGAGAGAAAAGCTCCCAAAAAGTTTCTAAGTCAGAACATAAAAAGTTGACCTAGGCTTCCTGCACAGTGTGTCTGAAGAAGGTTCCAGGGAGGTTGACTTCAATTTCATCTTGGTCCCAGATGAAGATTTCCATCACGAAAAATCATCTAAGTCCGAAGGTGGAATCCTTGACCGAGGCGTCCTACGATGTGCATCAGAAGAAGGCTCCAGCGAGGTCGGCTTCAACAGGTGATTTCATCCAGGTCGAGAAAATTCTTCAAGAAAAAGACTAAGTCCAAAGGTGAAACTTTAACCAAGGCCTCCTGCTCACTTTAGCTGAGCATGAGTCCATCGCAGTCAGCCTCAAATTTGTATTTTGATCCTGTCGTGGGCAACCACATATTCAGAGTAATACTTTTGATTTCTATGCTCTACAAAACATTTAAATGTTAAAAATTAATATCTCTGTTTTCCCTTATTGGATTTGTGTCACTTTATGTCATTTTAGTGGTAAAAAAATACTATATTTACATAAATTTAAGTTGGATTTGTATTGGGTTTTACTTATTTACTGGTTTGTGATTGTTTAATGCTTTACACACCTGTCTCTTAAGTTAAGCTTAACTGTTCATTGACGATCTACCAAGGGTTGAGTTGGGATTAATTTATTGAGACCCTGACTGTACCTAGTGGGGGTTTGTGGCCTATTACTAATGTAGTTACCTGCCCTTTCCAATAATCCACTTTCTAACAACATGTAATTTCAGGGACTCCATCATGCCGAGCCAACTCCCAAAGAATACTGTACCTTGGCTAACACAGAAATGTTTGATACCCATAGGGGCAATCTTTCTAAAACAGTCCTACCAACAATTTTCACTATCGAATCAAGGAGAGAAATCGGTCATTAGCAACTAGGACATGACTCGTTCCATTTCTTAATTACAGAAACTATAATGGCAGAATTCCAGGACCAGGGAATTCCATTTCTGCAGGCAGAATTAATATAGAGACCCCATTAGGGCCAGGGACTTCTTTTGCAGAGCTGTTATTTAAATCCTGTATCACCTCATCAAGGGAAAACTCCTCATCAATAGGAATAGTTGGATCCAGATACTCAGTTCCTATGGTATTGGCTTTCACTGTACAGTAAATCTTTTGAAAATGGTCCACCAGCAAATCTGGGGTAATGTTCACACTGACACCTCTAGCACCACTATTGGTCAGTTTGTTGTGGTTGACAATCTGCAGGAAAAAAGAGGCATCTCTCAGCCTACAGGAGCGAACCAGTTTATCCCAGGTATTTAACTGCAATTCAAGAATCCTTTCCCTCAGAGCTAAGTTGTACTCCCATTTACAATCTACAGCTGCTTCTCTATTCCTTGAGATTTGATGCAAAACTCTATAAAGGGTGATTGCAAACTTGCCTGCAAATATTGTCATATCGTGATGGTTGATTTCCCTCCACCTAGTTCCGGGTCATAGTGAAAAGGACCCTAAATGGATGGCCCAATTTGACATAGGGTTCTGTACGATTAGATGGAACACCCTCAGGAAGAAGAAATTTGCCAATCAAGGTCAGATGATTAACGCACAGTTTACACAGTAGATTAGCCATTTTTACAGAACTCATAACCAACCTACACCCATTATCCCAGATAGCCTTGGCCTTCTTAACAGGCTGCCACACACAAAAAACTAAGGAGATATGGACACTGAAAATACAGGGCATGGCAGTCCCCTCAGCAATCCAGTTGAATAAATGTCTGGTGACAAAAAATGTAACCAAAAGCTGATGATGCACCCCTCCCATAAGTTGCTACAGTGGAATTGGGTTGCACAACCTGCTCCAATACATTGTACAGGTAAAAATTCATCAAATGAGAGTACAGTCCTTTCTGATCTTCAGACGTTACAGGGTTACCGATGAATCTGGCTTCATATACATTGACCTCCAAGGCCCCGAACGTATGCCCAACTTTGGCATTAAAATCCCTCACTAAAATCAAACTCAGCTCTTCCCCCATACTAGTGTACCTGCAATCAAGCTCAACAATTATTTCAAATAATGAACCATAATTTGGGTTATTCTTTGTAACAAAGTTAAAATTATAATAATTAACATTAATGATGTTAAAATTACTAGACCTGTTCACATAAAAGACTTGAACAAGACCAGTATTAGTAGAAATAGGCACTACATAGCAATCCAGTGTAGTCTTGAACCATGCAGTAACCAGTGTTTGAAGGGACATCAGGAAAAGAGTAATAAACACACCTATCACAAACAATCTTATTTGGTGCCCAGATTCCCTGAAACAGGACAATATCATAAGAAGAAGCAACTTCCCTCCAGTTATCCAGGCCCATTTTTGCAGGGTGAACCAGCAATGTTCCAGCACACTAAGGTAAATAAATGAGAACCTTGACAGGTGGTGGCCAGTAATACTAAGGGTTTAGTGGCTACACCAGATGGTGACTCCTCCCCACCTACACACAGCTCCCCCCATTCATGGAAACTCATTTGAGTGAGAAGCTAGTGACAAAACATGATGTGATGAGTCACAATAATTAGTTAGTGTGAGCAATCCTGGTGTCAATCATTAGCAGGTACATTAATAAGGTTGGAAAAGCGATTCTGTATGGAAACCTGACTACTCACAGGGGATTGGCATAGATGATTGCATACAAAGTGGTGCTGGAGGACCAAGCAAGCCAAGGTACAAGGTCTGTAAAAAAGAGAAAAAAGGGAGGATCTTTACAGCATTAAGTATGCCCGAACCCTGAGTAGATATAAGCAGATCCTTATGAGAGTTTGCAAAGTTCACAATAATACAGTCTTCCCAAAATTCCTTCTTCAGTGGACCTACCCACACCACCCTATGAGTGAACATGATTGAACCAATTAACCGACCCTTACAATTGATGTTACAATGCCGCCAATGTGTGACCTTACTGATAAGCTGCTCAGTGGTTTCTGCGGCCTGGTGAGATAATCTAGGGATTTTAGCCAACACAATCACATAGGGGCAAGCCCCTGGGGGTAAGTGACATACCTCATTGCTTTTCTTACATAATCCACCTGTAGGTACCTGTGAGTTAAAGTTTCTGGCTGTACCCTTCTGTATTATTTGGGAACTCTCCCTGGTCCCTCCTGTGAGATTGGGTGCCAACTCATGGGGGTTGCATATTGGCTATTTGCTGGTTGCTTACTGGGCCAGTCCCCAAATCCTTAAAGAGGTACCACATTTAGAAGTAGTAGTAATGCATGAATTTGAGGTAGTTCCCTCTGCCCCCAGCAGGGACAATTTACTATCGATTATGTCCATCCGTTTAGATAGAGAGCATAGGCAACAGTAAAGAACTAATTTAAGTTTATTACAGAGCAGTTTGGCTAAAGTATTCACGTAATCTGCACAAGAGAAGGAAAGGGGGCCTTGAAAAACATCCACGCACTTCTCAATGTCTTGTTTGCATCAATGTTTCCCTAATCTTGATTGCTTAGCTGCAAGTGCTGGACTAAGTGTAGGGGACACACCCAAAAGTGTATCCCTCCCAATAGAGTAATTATAAACAGTACCTTCAATAGGCCCCAAACCTCCATCTTCCATCACCACCAGGAGGATAATGATGTCCTGAAGCTATTAAAGGCAGCTCTGAGGACTCCACATTGAGGGAAATGCTTATTTTGGTTAGTTGAAACTCTTTATGTATACTCCCCAACTTCCAGCTTATTTAAACCATCCAGGCAGTCCTTATCAGTCACTATTATAAATTATGTTTTTGGTAGGCAGAGGTATGCACCCTGTCTTAGCAGGAACCACAATCCTAGTCACAGCAAGTCAAATACACACCATAAATTAACCTGTGCTCACCCACTGGTAGCTTGGCACAGAGCAGGCAGGAATAACTTGGGAGACAATTTGTAAAGTATTTGTGCAAAACAGTAAAACAGTGAAAACACCACATAAAAAATAATTCACATTAGTTAGAAAAATAGATCTTAATTATTGATCAAAAAAGGACCAAAATGACAAAATTACAATAGGTAGAAGTCAAGATATGATTTTTCAAAGGAAATCTGCAATTGTAGTGCCTAAAAGCTTAAAGTGCCAACTGGAGCTACCTGTTTGCGCTAGACTGAGGTAAATCCAAAGTTCAGGCTGACCGTAATGGAGTGCAGGCCAGATGTAGGGCTCAACATTGTCCCTCTGAAAGAACACCTTGTATGGAGGGTTATGTTGATGTCCAAGATCCTATGTGAGGAGCACGGGAGCCGATGCAAAGGCAATGTTGGTTCCATTTTGCACAATCAGGGAGGCAGTTTCATTGTGCTGCGGAGTTGTTGATGAGGGTCTTGACGTGCAGGGTTAAACCCTTGCAATGAAGGCGATGCATCATCATCCAGCTGAGCAGCCGGCGATGCAAAGCGTGTGCATCAGGACCAAGGTTGATGCGTTGATTTTGAGACATGCAGTTGGCAAAGCAATGTCCTCGTTGTGGCAGCACTGAGGAGGGATGCAGCACTTCCAATTTGTGCAGTGACAAAGATGCATGGATTTCTGTAGGAAAAAGCTGCGGAACCCACTTCCATCGCCCAGAACTGGATTGGCACCACTTTGGAAGGGTAGGACTCACAGTTGGCAGAGTCCAGAAGCTCTAGGAAAGTGGATAGAAGTCTTTGAAGTCCCTGAGACTTCAGAATAGGAGGCAAGCTAGCAAGCCCTTTGAGTCACTTTGGGTCTCGGGGTGTAGAGATGCAGTTGTAAACTGCACATAACTAAAGCTTCTGCTAAAATTGATAATTGGCCATACTTTTCAAAGCAATGCATATAAACGATTATTTATGGTTTTATCATTAAACATTTTGGCCACATTTGTGTAATAACACAATGAATAAAGAAGAAAATATTTTACTGAAAAATATTTTTTTGGCTTTCAAATTGTTAGAACTTGTGCTGCAGCTTACCAATCCTCCAGTAGTGATAGCATTTTAGGAATACTACTTAAAACACAATTTTTCTGCCAGTCATTATTTTGGTTACCATAATCCAATAAAACAATACCTGTTACCTTCATCTTTTTAACACACCAATTGAGTAGGTCTTAAAATATATATCATTTTTATAAACTTCAAGTAAACATTCCTGATTTCATGAAAGGTTAATATCCCATAAAATGTAGTTCAATTGTAAATGTGTTTGTCCAGTTTCACACTAAAGACACATTGGGGGTTATTCTAACTTTGGAGGAGGTGTTAATCCGTCCCAAAAGTGACGGAAAAGTGACGGATTTACCACCAGCCGTATTACGAGTCCATTATATCCTATGGAACTCGTAATACGGCTGGTGGTATATCCGTCACTTTACCGTCACTTTTGGGACGGATTAACACTCCTCCAAAGTTAGAATAACCCCCAAAGTTCTTACACTTTATTCACTTGTTCAAAAATGAAGGTTTCCTTTTTCTCCAAAACTTGCAAGCATGCAAGCATGTAAATCAGGGAGCTGCACACATTGCAAATGAATTGGGGAGAAAATGTTCACATTGATGCATTACAGATTGTAGAGGCATTGTTCTAAACAGGGTATTGATGGTCTTGGACAGGGTATTTGATTTTAAAACTTTGAATTTGAGTTCTTGATTTTCTGATGTCTTCACTTTGCTATCATTTGTAGTCCTTAATTGCTGGCCTCCAACACTATTGAAGGACATAAGATACAGTGCATGGAAAAAAATAAACCTTCTGATATTCATATATACATTACCATTTACAAATTGTTTATAGTCAACTAACGGTTCAAGAATAACATGAAATTTTCAGATTTGATATCCCAGCAAAATCTTGATACTGTTGAAAAAGTTATTATTTTGCTATGGATTTCTAAACAAATGCAGCTCATGTTCAATATCTCTACTAGGTTTTGTAATACTTTAGAATCTATATCAGAAATAAAAAATAAAGTAATGCATTCTAGATTAAAACAATCCATGGCTATAAACGTACCAACATGAATCGATCAGTAGAACCTTACCACGTATTTGTGCATCACAAAAATCAATAGGAAGTATCCAGTCAATATGATTTAAGTTTGTAAGTGAGCCCAAATAAGCAATTACTATAAATGATTGAAATATCGAAACAGAGGCCCAAATATAATTTTCGAAGCAACAATTGTAACAAAAAAGTAATTTACATTATTGTTAAAAGTCAAAATTCCAAAATTCTTTATGCAGTCTTGATTAAAGATTACCATTGCCACCCACCAATTATCTGTCCTTTTGCTCAGATCTATTACACAATGTTTGAATATTTGTTTTTTTTTACATTTGTTAATTCTTCAGCATTACCTGAATTTTAGATCCACGTTTGGAAGACAAGTTTAAGTGTTTTCAATCAACATGAAAGATTTTAACCTTCAACAATCTAAAGTAGAAGCATTGCTAAATGGATCCGTGGTTATACATAATCTAACATACACAAAGATCCCTTCATTGAAAATATAATAAAAAGTGCAACAACAGCTCATGAGTGACAGGTATGGGTGGGCTACTAACCAAAGGCACTACTAAATGGTATATGCAAAAGTACTCAAAACACATACAGGCGCATTGTGGAGTCTATTTACTGGAAGACAAAAACAATCATGGATTTACTGTTTTTGACATCAAGAAAATCTGTACACATAATTCAAAGAGGTATTGCAGCCAAAGATGAAGGTGCAGTGTGTACCACTTAGTCAAAAGTGACTCTCAAGTGTTATACTCCTTAGTGAAAACTGCAAGACCTGACATAAATAACCCCTGCTGCTGCGGCAGAGTACAAAAATGTACCATCAAAAACATTTTTTTCAATGACGGTAGGCATGGTATCGAACAAATGTTTTAACCCTACCACCATTGTCCACAGGTTATCATCAGGAGTTACGGATAGTTTAGTAAAGCACTGTCTAAATTACAAAAAGCAACAACTGGGAGGACAGAGATAGTCAGGCTTCCAAAGGGAACACTAAGTGAAAGGAATAACAACAGAAACCTATGCACTCACCACAGCAGGTAATAAATAATCCTCATGCTACTAATTTGAAAATGTCAAGAAGTATTTCAAATTACTGTACAAAGAATAATATATAAAAGACAATCAAAGTGAAGGGTGCTGGGTCTGGCTTGTAAGAGATGTCAAAATCATGCATGTGACTGGTGTGGTTATGGTGGGTATTGGTTGATTCTGAACCTGCTGGTCCCATCCATTATCTTACTCTTTATTCTATAAAATTGTTTTTAAATTCCTTCCATTTTTCTAATGTACTTTGCTTATACACCACAGTATTTCCAGAACTACTCGGGAGGCTGTTACCATGGTTAATACATTCTTGTAACTGGTATATTATTACTGTTGACTGGTGAGAGTTAGTCAGTACATGAGTTAGTGTACTCTTTATACAGGGCCCTCTTTGTAATACTGGTACACCCACAGTTCAATCAAATGAAGTAGTGATTAAAGAAACAATGAGTGGGGTCAGTCATGCCACTAATGTGTCCTACTACTCCCATCTCTTCTTACACATAGAGGACTCGGTAGCTCTCTTATGTAACTGAATGATGACAATCAAATCCTCCAAACACATAAGTGCACTTAGTCTTGCTATAACCTTCAGTTTCTCTTCTTCAACTCGACCCTTTTTCTCTTTACTCTTAACTTGTTATTTCCTCCTCACTTTAAAGCACTTTGTATGGCAATAACTATATGTCCAGCCTATCTGACGTTCAGCTCGATTTAAGACCTTTAGAACTTCATGCAACTTGACTACGTTGTTTTCCTACACTATGCCAATGAAATGTGCAGGGTGAACACTATCGTATTACTTCAGTTATTTGACAACGGTCTTTAAGATTATAAGATTGAAAATTCAACTGTTGAGTAATCCAGTAAAATAATTCTTGAACCGATGCATTTAAACCTGGTAATATATGCAAATATATGAAGACAACATTGGGAAAACAGTTCTCCCATATACACGAAGGTTGTGGGTGATGTAACTAGCTTATTCCATAAGAAGTTGGAGTGTGAACTGATATTGCACTTTTTAGATAGCGTTAATATCTGGAACTGAGAGGACTGGGGCAGGATTGCATGCCAAAGCTTCCTATTCTGAAGGAGAAAGGTTATTGCTAGATCAGAGATTGTCTAGATATTGATTTTGGATCAGGCACTATTAATTTAGATCCACGACAATGGAGAACTGTCCTAGCACGAATGGAATATGTAGATTTAATCAGACACCCAATAATATTTTAAATCGCAAAACGGGCACTTTAATTAAACTTCTGCGATTTTTACAAATGTTCCCACAAAAATAGGAGATTAAAAAATACAGCCTGAACCTCTACTTTCTCGCTCTTCGTTGTGCTGGGCTAATAAATGGAGTATGTCCAACAGGCTAGCAGAGGTCCTTATTTCCCCTGTTGCCTGCCTCGTAAAAGCACACAGTCCTCTCCTCTGCAATTAGCCTGCAGCTTGCCTCACGTTTCAGTGCCCCGTGGCTCCTCTCTTGAGCCCTTTGTCCCCTAGTCTAATCTGGACCTGTCACCAACCTTCCGTCTGCCTGAGACTCTTCTGCTCCCGCCCCTGCTGTTTCTCCATTACCTTTGCATCCCTTTGCATTGAATAAAAAGCAGGACGTCTGATGCCAGAGGAGGAGAGGTTTCATACTGCAATCTGCATTTTATAGCTCCAAACCTCCTCTAATTCCAGGTGAGGTGCTGTTGGAAACTCTGTGTTCAGATTTTATTTCCTTTGGTTTGTGTCTTAGAGGAAACCAGTTGCAGCGGCTGGTTCAAGTAGAGCTTAAGGAAAGAAACAGGGATTTATCAATATACACAACATGCACAGCACATATGAAATTACACTACTAATATACTGTGGCATATGTATAGTGTAAAGGTGAAATATAGCGGAGCACTGTACTGGGTCAATTGCAAGAAATATTTGTCCCTGTGACTGGCCGGCTAATTGGGCTCAGAGTACTGACCTGGACTGTAACTTCTCTCAAGAGGTGTGTTCAGCTCTTCCCAGAACCAGAATACGGTTCTAATAATGAATATACATTCACACATTTACAATTACTGTGCAAAGGATACACTCATTGTTATCACCAAAGTATATTGTAATTAACGTGTTACAAGACCCATTCGGAGTGATTTGACCCTAATGCATGAATTTTACAAACATGATAAAATAGCATGAAATAAACCTCATATGTAGATCCTTAGACAGTAATATGCTATGTATTATCCTTGTTGGTGAGAGGCATCATGATCTACTAAAGGCTGCAAGTCTCATGAGTTACGGCTCCCCTCCACACTCGATGCTTCCAAACAGCATATTACACAATGAGCCCGCACATAAGCATATTATGCTCAAAGCCTATCTAGGATCCTATGAGACAGGTAATTTCATATGTGTCTTAAAATCTGTCACACTATTCCAGCAGAGATACGATCCTTTAAAGTGACTAATAGTAGTGTTTTGCCAAGTTATTGTTGTTTTGACTCAAACTCCAAATCATATTTTGTTTGAAAATATGTATTACAGTTTTTAGGCTGTTGCAGATATATTTTCCTCCAGCAATAATAACAGAACAATTCCAACTCATAAAGGCTGATTAAGGTCAATGAGAAGTTTCTACTGGGAAAATCACTTTGGGAACAAGATGCATTGCAGCCTGGACCATTTTGCCTTTCCCGTCCTACCCTCAGACATAGCATAAGGGGTACATGTAATGCTCTCCCTCGCTGGACCACACTCTCTCCTGCCCTCCCCAAATCTCCCCACTGATCTTGCATCAGCCCTCCCCACTCAGATTCACCCGCTGCTCTAAGCAAGGACTAAATGGAGGAAATACAGTGTACAAATCTACCTAATAAAACCAGAACTTCATTGTTATTCCCTCTTTTCGTGGGAATAACCTCAAAAGTGCTCAATACTGGCGGCGTACTACTGCATGATGATACCAGTTTTTATGTGTGCATGACACCAGTTTTTCATTGTGCCAGACTCTGTAGAAAGTATAAGTGTGGGATAAACATAAATGCAAAAAGAACCGTATAAATTAATTGTAAGCAAGTGCATTCAATGAATATGGCGAGTATATTTGCATAGAGATCGGGACTGGTAATTTACAACATTGGAGTAGTCAGAAAGCATTCTCTTTATCTCTGTGATCAGACACCATCTGCTTGCTAAATTTGTCAAGACCTGCAATCAGAAGGTATCTTTTCAGTGCTGGCGTTGTCCTACATCTTACATGAGTGGCGCAGACCATACCCTGTTCAACTTTTGGGCTATCCTCAAGTAGCATGCTTCCTTCATTTAATCGAGCAATATGCCCATAAATATTATTTTGGGACCTGGCATGCTTTAACCACGTGTACCACATATGGAGATTGGCACAGCTTTATGGGAAAGCTTGCACAGAATTCCAATCATTTTATGTGGGCAGGGTCGGATTCTGTAATGTGTGGATAGAGAGGGCCCTGGCTTTGCATTCGTTTCTCCTGGAATGGAAACATTTGCAAGCGCACAGCATTCTTCCAGCAAATCTAATATCCTCCCTCAGTAATCTTGGAATCAAGATGGGGTACATAAACACTTTTTTTACTATCCCGTACTCCCCAACACAAGGTTACCACTTGTCTGAATTTTAACAGGAAAACGTGCTTTTTGGAGCTATGGGGACCCGGGCTGTGCTAGTGAGATGCTAGCAAGGCAGCTGGATAACATTACATCCCTCCTACATAAATACGTATCTCAAAATAGCTAAAATTTTAGAAGAAATATGAAAGTGGTTTCTGAAGTTCTCTGAAAATGTAGTGACTTTACAAATAAATGTGAACAAAATGTGTACCGAACAAAGAAAGGTAGGAAACTGCTGATGTGATTCATACCATTTTAAGGGTGGCAAGTAACATCATGTCTCATAAAAATGTATGTAATATGTAGGAGTGGGCAAAGTTGCAATATTCTGTCACTTCACATACAGTTATTAAAGTTTGCCACTTTGTGAAGTGTAAAGCTTTCAAAGTTTTTTTATTTCCAATGACAACTTCAGGTGACCTTGCAGCAGCAGATAAATACTTCTTCTGTGAGGGCATTGGTGTACTGTTGCTCCTCAGCAGCAACTCTAATCAAGGACCCCACAAGATCTGTCAAAGCACCGCCCCCCCTTACATCAACCATTGCTCTTTTAATATTTCTTCCCTGAACATCCCTTTATCCAACTCACCACCCCACCTTCTTCTGAACATAAACCCCACTAAGCCAGGGCCTATTTGGGGGTTGGATATCCTGTTTCTGAAAATCAACCCAGTGTGCGGGCTGAAAGCATGCAGGGTAAAATTCACTTCAAAAACAGTGGGGAAATTCAGCAATTTTACCACACCTTCAGTGTGGTGAATATTCTTATCTTTGCCTATCTTTGCAGCAGGTGAAGAGAAAGCCTTTGCCTGCCCTTAGTACTTTGTGGTCTGTGAGAAAACAGGGCTGATTGAAGAGGCCCCCTAACTTTCTGCCTCCATTCTTCACTTTTTGCTGGTGTTTTCCTGACTCTGATGGTGCCCTGGGTACTGCTAACCAGTCCCACGGCCTGTGCTCTGTATAAAATGAGTATACAAATTAGGCTAATTATAATTGGCTAAATCAACCTACCTATAAGTCCCTAGTATATGGTAGGGCATGTAGGTTTAGGGACTCCAGCATAGGTGGTGCACCCATTGGTTTACTGCTGCGGTGCCCAGTGTCATTTCAAAGGCAGGCCTGCCTTGCTGGCTGCTTTTAAACTAAAGTAATATGCAAATTCGACTTTGGAATTAAAAGTAGTTCCAAAGTCTTAAACTACCTTATTTTTACATAAATGTCACCCCTAAGGTGTGCCCTATGTGCCCCTAGGGTTGGGTGCCATATAACTATAGGCAGGGACCTTATAAAAATAGCTTTATAAGCCCTGGGAGGTAAAACAGCCAGATTTGTTTTTCCCTTACTGTAGTGAATGGCCTCCATAGGCTAAAATGCGGAAACTTTATTTTAATTTCTAAAGTCCCCTTAAGTATCAGATACCTTAAGTTTGGTATCAAATTCATTGTTATGATATATCCCACAACTTACAATTTTTGGACTTAATATAAGTTGTTCAGGTAAGAGTTTTAAACTTTACCTGAAAAGTTGCCAAATTCAGCTCTGCAGTATTTTGCTGCCTTGCTCTGATTGGCCAGCCTCTGGCAGCCTGGACAGGCTGCCTTGATGAGGTGTGAAGTGGCCTGGCTCAACACAAAGAGATGTGCCTGGGGGTGGAGATCTTCCATCAGCTGTTGGTCTTCAAAGTCAGGGAAAGACATTTGGAGCAACCCAGCACCTCTCTCACATCCTGCAATCCCAGGCAATTAGGTGCCCCTGATTAGATTAGGAGAGGGCAGGGGAAGGGTGTGTAAGATTGTTAGCCACACTAGTGGGTGGGCTCATCCGGATGTATCCTCCAAAAATCACTTTCAGCCATGATGGATGTTTGAGGAATGTTGCTCCCTGGGATTAATTTTTTTGTCACACTTCCCAGGAAGTGCTCATCACAGGGGAAAGGACTCTGCACCTGATTGGAGAACCAGGAGCCCCCTTTTTTTCACCCAGGAGCAAGGATAAAACTGGCGGACCTGCACCCACACCTCAGATCCCTACCAGATTCCAACAAGGAAGAACTACAGAAGAAGAAGGACTGCCCTGCTGGACCTCTGACCTGCATCTGGACACTGCACTCTGGAGGACTGCACAAGCTGCGCACTTGAGCTTCACCACAAGAAGGACTTTGCCTGGCTTCAACTGGTTCCAGGAGGGGCTCACTGTTTGCTACCAAGAGTCCCCTGCACCAACACCTGAAGAAACTGACCAGCTGACCAGTGTCCAGTGGCCAATTTGGTGTTTGTGCCAGGTACATTCTGGGAGTTGTAGTCCACACCCTCAAGGAGCATATCAGAGCTTCTGGAACCTTGGGATGAGCTGTGGACACCAAAATAACCTTAAAAGAACATCTGGGAGAAGATCCAGAAGTTTGGAGAACTTTTTGAAAAAAGCTCCATAAAAGGACCGACCCACTGCAGCAACTCTAGTTGGCTTGCCTCAACTGCAACCCTTGCAGGTTCGTCGCAGTGAAGAAAATTTCCCAAAAAGTGACTAAGTCCAAATGAAGAAAGTTGAATGGGACCTCCGAGGCAGTGTATCCGAAGAGGGCTCCAGGGACGTCTGATCAAGATTCAGGTTTGCCCTGGTCGAAGGATTTTCATCTAAAAAAAATGACTAAGTCCAAAGGTAAAAATCTTCACAGAGGGCTCCAGCGACGCGTATCTGAGGAAGTTCCAGGACGTCGGATTCGACTGGCGACTTGGTCCAGCTGAAGAAAATCTTCAAGAAAATGACTACGTCTGAAGGTAAACCTTTGACCAAGGCCTCCCGCAAGCTGTAGGGCTCCATCACTCCATCACGGTTAGCCTCAAACCATGACTTTGCCCCGGCCGAGGTGCAACCAGATGACCAGATTGGCGCTATTGGTTTCTAAGCGCTAAAAGCATTAATTCTTTAGAAATTCATATCTCCGGTTCCCTTTATCCAATTGTATTCGTTTAGGTGTCATTTTAAAGATAAACATATAATCTATTTTTATAAATTGGTGTTCGATTTTTATTGTGTTTTGTGTTTTACTTGTTTACCATTTTGTGATTTTTAAATGCTTTACACATATGTCTCCTGAGTTAAGCCTTGTCACTCGTTGCCAAGCTACCAAGCGTTGAGCTGGGTTTAATTTATTGAGACCTAACTGAACCTAGGTGGAGGTTAGTGACCTATTGCTAAGTGTAGGTATTTATCTGCCATTACCAATAACCCATTTTCCAACATGGTCCAAGTCTGCGCCAATCGTTATATTGAGAAAGATCTTGCAAATAACAAGCAACACAAATGTAATGTTTAAGGTCCCTTAACAACATTTATAATTTACATTTAACAAAATAGTATTTATTTGACAACCTAGTCTGGTGGCTCCATAGACTTCAGGAATCTGTACGAGGTCTCGGGGTCATAAGATTGAATTCCGGTGTGTCTGCTCAGCGTTCTATCTTTTAAGACTGATAAAAAGATTATCATTAAGTTGGATAATGGTAAATATTTGTAATTCAGAACAAAGATACCCTAAGCATGAACATGTACTTTACAAATACATCTTCTATGTAGGGTTTAATAGGAGTACATGATCCATATAATTATTTTGTTAACACTGGAGTTTCAGCTGGATCTAAGCAGTAAATGCACAGGTACTAAGATCTATACCTGTGGCCTGTGGTTTACACGAAGCGTTCCAAAACATACTGACTACCCAAGCTATTTACCTGTATTGAATAATAAATATATATATATATATATATGCATATATATATATATATATATTATTTAGTGCAAACATACAATTCTGGATGAACGTGTGCTTGTCGTGTTATGTTTGTAATATAACTAAACTCTTGAGTGATCCGCTTTTTCAAACCACGAGACTGCTCCTTTCCAATTCCACCCTTGATGCAACATGAACCCTGTCCCACCCTGCCTAAGCTCTCATCCTCCCCACATTAACCCAGTCTATTGTCTAACAGTTGTTTGCCATTCTCGTGACTGTTAATAGTGTGTCAGTACCCCCACAGAAGAGGTATAATGTTAGGTAGATGGGGACCATTGCTGAAAACAAGAAAGCATTTCAGCTTTCACACTATGCCAAGTCAGTCACATTCACCCTAAATCCAATATCACCCTCAAAGATCAATTTGCCATCGAAACCAAATGTCTTGGTACCAGCTCTCTCTTCTTAGAAAAGTGAAACCATTCCTCCTGGAAAAAAACTTTATTTATTCTAACACTCACACATCTGGATGGTGACAATATCCTGCTCATGGTCTCCTGAGTCCACACTAACCCCCTTTACTGGCATCCTACATTCTGTAGCATGCTTCATTGAGGGTCTGAGGAAGTATTATCACATCACACCCCCATTATGATGAAAGTACTGTGGCTCCTCTTGGTGGACTGACCATCTTGAAAAGCATCTGAATCTTCTACAAAGCAATAATGACCAGCACCCCTACTTACCAGCCTGACAAGCTCATCAGCTCTGGTGGCTCTAGGCATGCCTGCAGCAAGGATAAAGGGTGCAAAAAATAAAAAAAACAGGGCAACTGGTCTTCTCTATCAAGGCATCTGGGATCTGGAAAAATATCCCTTTATCCGTATGGCTGCTACACCCTGCTCCAATTTAGGAGAGAATTGAAGACTCACCTCTTTGAAGATGACTACGTCATGATTCAATAATAGTTCATAAACCAGGTGCTTCTTCTGTCACACGTTGACTGTGTCTTTTCCTTTGATATTGTAGGTGTTCTGCTGCCTTTTAGCTAGGTTTGTGCTTCATATACACCACATACATGCACACAATCACAGGCACTTCACCACTAAATTACTGTTTTATTTATGTTTACATTGATGTGCTGTAATCTCATACCTCATCTTTCCTGCTTTTCCACTGCACTTTCACTTTGGATGTTGTAAAATCTAATTTCTACATCGTAGAATAGACCTATGACTTTCTAGTCATAAATTAAATCCTGCCACGTCTTTTTCTAAATAAATATTGATGGGGGATTATTAATTCAGCACAGTCTGTGATGGAGATGAAATTCATGCCAGGACACATTTTTAAAAAATTACCATTTGTGTTGTAGGTTTTTGTGTTTTTTTTCCCAGCTATTGTTTCTGTCTAGAAGGGATTTATAATATGTTATGTATTACGTGCTTATACGGCGAATCTGACAGAGCATGTTAATCTTATGTGCATTTTCTGTTTATGTAAACATAATTAACAATACACAACAATGAATTTGACATCTTAAATGCTACAGTCAGATAGCTGTCATCTCACAGCTTTTACCAGGTAGTGGTATAATGAGGAAATTGTATTTCTCACATCTGCCAGCAGAATATGAAGATGTGCACCTTCATGTGTGTAATAGTGTGCCTTCATCAATGTTGGTTGCACCAAATACATTCGACATGAGCCTGGCTTCTAGCACAGACAATAGCAGCAGTTTAATCACATCCTATCACTATTCTAAATTCAGATACATTCATGTAGAGCAGTAAACAGTGAGCGCTGTCAGCGAGATGGCCCAGTGAAGCATATGGTGAGAAATGCAGAGCACGATTACTAATGTTGGTAACAATATCTCAGATCTCCATCATTCCTAACATTGATAAATGACATATATTTCAATTTAGGTATGGTACTAACGGTATTAAGAAGGCGGCTAAACTGCAAACTGGAAATTAACACCGAGAAAAAAATAAGTTATTTGAAGCTATATGGTTTACCAATTTGATTGTAAGCCCTTTAGAGCACTCTAAAACACATCTTTGCGAATTACCTCATCTACAGGCTGCCTGGCTCCCGCCCACCATATCTGCGACACCATCGCTGACCTCGCCACCACCCACATGCTTGCTTCCAAGGACTACATCCTCCTCGGGGACCTCACCTTCCACCTGTAGAAACCCAATGACTACAACTCCACCACGCTGCTCGAAAACCTCGCCAACCTTGGACTCAAGCAACTCATCACCTCGCCCACCCACTCCGCCAGACACACACTCGACCCCAATCTTCACCGCCAGCAACCACATCTCCATTAGCCACATCACTGAACTCCAATGGACTGACCAGCACTGTATCCACTTCAGGAAATCCTCCGACCCACACCTCCGTCATCTACCCCCGGCAGGAACTGGAACAAGATCACCATGGACCAGCTATTCACCACCCTCAATAACTCACCCCCCTACATGACCTTGACACAAACACAGCTGCCTGAGACCTCAACAACTGGATCTTAGACTGCACCAACACCTTAGCCCCCATCAACAAACCCTCCAACAGACGCACATCAATGAAAGTCAATTGCTTCACCGCCAACCTCAAGGAGTCCAAGCACAGCTGCAGACGCCTCAAAAGAAAATGGTGCACCGACAAGACCCCCACCAACCACGAAGCCTTCAAAAATGCCATAAACACACACCACCAACTCATCAGGACCACCAAGAGAAACGTCTTCCAGGAGCGCATCAACAACAACTCACACAACAGCAAAGTGCTCTTTGTGATCATCAGCGAACTGACCAACCCCAGAGTGGACTCCACAGACATCCCCCCTCACAGGAACTCTGCAACAATCTCTCCACCCACTTCCACCACAAGATATCAGACATCTACAACAGCTTCCCGACTCAGGACCATTCCACGCCAACCACCGTCATATCCACCGCAGAAGCTCCTCCAAACCCTCACCACCTACTCTGCTGGGCCAACATCTCCAACGAAGAAACCCTCAACAACATGAGCTCCATCCACTCCGGCTCACCCTCTGACCCCTGCCCCCACCACATCTTCAACAAAGCAAGCAGGACCATTACACCCAAACTCTGGCACATCATCAACTGCTCCTTCGAAACCGCCACCTTCCCAGAAATCTGGAAACACGCCTAAATCAAGCCCTTACTGAAGAAACACACCGCAGACCCAGACTACCTCAAGAAACTCCAGACCATTTCTCTGCTCCCCTTCCCAGCTAGTTATTGAAAAAGCAGTCAACAGACAACTCACCAAACACATCGAACTCAACAACTTCTTGCACCCTTCAGTTAGGCTTCCAGAGCAACCACAGCACCGAGACCACCCTCCTCTCTGCCACAGATGACATTCGCATCCCCCTAGACAGGGGTGAGACCGCGGCTCTCATCCTCCTCGACCTGTCTGCTGCCTTTGACACCATCTCCCACCACACTCTATGGATTCGTCTCCATGACGCTGGCATCCGTGACAAGGCACTTCCACTCCGACAGGACCCAAAAAGTCTGACTCCCTCTTCTACTCAGAGGCCACCAAGATCATCTGCGGTGTCCCGCAAGGCTCCTCTCTGAGCCCCACTCTCTTCAAACTCTACATGGCCCCCTAGCTATCATTGCCAGACACCACGCACTCAACATCGTTTCATACTCTGACAACACACAGCTAATCATCTTCCTCACCAACGACTCACACACAGCCAAAGCCAACTTCCACAACGGAATGAAGGCAGTCACCACCTGGATGAAGGAGAGCTGCCTCAAGATAAATACTGAAAAAACAGAGGTCCTCATCATCAACAACAACCTCTCACCCTGGGACATCTCTTGGCGACCCACTGCCCTCAGAAGCACTCTGGCCCCCACCGCCCACGCCCACAACCTCGACTTCATCCTGGACTCAGCACTCTCGATGAACCGTTCAGTCAGCGCAGTCTCCTCCGCCTGCTTCAACACCATGCGCATGCTCCAGAAGATCTTCAAATGGATCCCAACCGAATCCAAAAGAACAGTCACTCAGGCCCTCGTCAGCAGCCGGCTTGACTATGGCAATGCACTCTATGCTGAAACCACCACGAAGGTACGGAAAAGACTTCAACACATCAAGAACGCCTCCACCCGTCTCATCAAGAACGCCCCCAGACATAGCCACACCTCTGCCCTACTGAGGGACCTGCACTGGCACCCAATAGACAAAAGAATTACATTGAAACTTCTCATACACGCCTATAAACCCCTTCACAATGCCGGACCAGAATACCTCAACCACAGACTCCACTTCTCCACACCCACCAGACAGCTCCAGTCTGCCGACCTCACCCTCGCTGCCGTCCCACCGGTCTGGAAGGCCACAGCCGGAGGAAGATCCTTCTCTCACCATGCCTCCAAGACCAGGAACTCCATTACCATCCACCTCAGAAGATATCCCACTCTATCGCTATTCAGAAAAGACCTCAAAACCTGGCTCTTCATCTGATCCCCTCTGTTCATCGATGACTACTGACTTACTGCCCCCCCAGCACCTTGAGACCATAGCAGGTGACTAGCCGCGCTTTACAAGTATAGTGATTGATTGATTGAGCTCCTAAAAATATGAAATGGGAATATTCAGGGAATAGTTGTATACAGTTACTCCAAATAGAAAGACTGTGCCTTCTTACTTACAGAGAGTTGGACATTTAGGAACCGATTCACAAATGCCTGTATTTCTGCTTCCCATACTTCTAAATGCTTTTGTGAAATGTCCCTGTGCTTCCTGAAGTAGACATGACAAACAATTGATAAGAAGATGGCATGCTACTAAGTGGCTAAAGGCAGCCTGAACTATGCAAAGGCTGATCACTTAAATAACGCAAAAAATGGCAAGTATAACAATATCAAGAATATTTTAAATGAAAAAATAACGAGATATTTGTTTACCTTTCTTTTACACCAGATTTCAACTCTGCTTTGAGTGACATTTACAGAGCTTCATACTTTTTATGCTCTTCGAAGGTTTATGAAAGAACACATTGAGAACATTATCATGAGTGTGCCCAGGGGCAATTGCATTTTTATGCGTCCTATATAGTCAATAATAATAATAATACTGCAATTGGAATCACATCGTTTATTAAACCATAGAAACAAATAGGTTTCGAAAATCATTAGCTCTAAAAGTAATCACTTCTGGGTGCTCCCAAAAATACAGCAGTGAAGACTGATGAAATCATTTGCCAAGGATCACACAATTTTGCCTCGTAGGGAGCCTGAGATCTCAGCCTGCATGTCTCTCCCAATGTATAAACTTAAACTATATTATCTCTCTTCCACATCTGTAGCTTTGGTGGACATTACAATGGCTATTACACAGTTGTCTTTTGAGAGTTAAATTGTTGAAATTCTGCACACTACTTAGTTCAAAATTCATCTGCTATATTTTGGACTGTACAAAGCTAGAGGGAGCAACCATTTTGTTTAGAAGCCCTTCATAGAAGTAAAGTAAATAAAGGAGGCCTAGAGCAGTAGTTGCCAACCTTTTGACTTCTGTGGACCCCCACTTTATCATTACTGGAACCCAGGCACCCCCACTGAATCATTATTGGAATCCGGGGACCCGCAACTGAATCATTACTGAAAGCTGGGGACCTAATCGAATAATGTTATTTAATTTTTGAAGGAGTCACGGACCCCGTGAGGAAGCTTTGCGGACCACCAGGGATCCCCGGACCACAGGTTGGAAACCACTGGCCTGGAGCACACTCTTGGGTTACATGCTCACAGAGGGGCGTAATGGACTGTTAAGTTCAACTGAAGTCCCAGTACATGTTTTAATTGAGAGTTTTGTGTTGGTTTGGAACTCCCATCCAAGAACTAAGCAACCCTGCTTAACTTCTGAGATTAGATGATATCATGTTTCAGGGTGGTATGGCTAGCGTTGAAACAGAACTTTGACTAACTATGGAAGAACACACCTTTAGTTGCTTGTTTAGTGTTTCTTCTTCTCCGCATAGCAACATTCAAGCGAGGAAAGAGAATGAGTGTCCTCTGGTAACTGTGCCTTGTAATTTAATTGAGGCTCAAAGCCAGGACAGAGACAAAAATTGAGCATGGGCCAGGTTGATCCCGACTTTGGGCTTCCAAACAATGTTATAAATGAGTCTTCTGAGTTTTCACATATATGTTTAAAGCTGCTTGCTTTTAAAAACATTGCTATTATTTAAATATCTTCTCTTTATCTTCTTTCGAGGGACTGGAAATGCTGAAGCAGCATCTCTTATCACCCTTATTAACTGTATTGTTAGGGACTTATTAGGAGCTGCACAGTACTGACAGGAAGCAAACTCTGCATGTGAAATATATATATATTAGTATGCAGTAACACCTCACAAATACCATGTAGCTAAGGGTTAAACTCCATGAAATGGAGAAAACTTGACTGTATGGTACACAATTTACCAGTTGTAAAAACCAAACACAGTTCCCGTTTATGCGGTGTTCAACGCATACAATTACCATCGCATTCAGCAGGTAACTCTATGCTGTGACCTTTTCGTGAGAAGAAGGAGAGGGAGACAGAATGGAGAGTCCGGGCAGTGGTCAGCATTATGTGCTCTCCCAGTAGAAAAACTACAGCCAAAGCCTCATATGATTTTCCAGATAGATTACCACCGTCGCATACATTATAAGGATATCGCAAGTCAGCTCGGAACATGGTGATTTGTAATATTCTTATCATGCACAGAAGAGGCTTCTATATATTGGCATGGGGTTATATATGTTTTGGATAAGGTATGGTCTCATTTCATTGAATGTTAATAATTGAGTTTTATATATATATAATTATATATATATTTTTAAAAAAATTGTTCGGCTATGAATTTAAAATAAACACATTCAATGTAACCACCTATACTTTCTCTGTAATCTTCCCAAAAATAAAGACGTCACATTAAGTATATATTAGGCACAGTAGGTATATTTCACAGAGGCCACAATAAGTTGTGGCTGTTGCCAAAGTCAATAGGAATATTAGTCTTTCTTCCATTTACATTATTAAAGGGGCATGCTCTGTTGGCAACTCTATGCTGTGATCTCTCTGTGGTATGAAGGAGGGGAAGACAGAAAGGGGTGCCCTGGCAGTGGTAAGCATTATATGCTTCCACACTAGAAACACTACAGCCAAGGCCTCATATAATTTTCCAGACAGAATACCACCTTCCAATACATTAAAAGGATAGCACAAGGAAGCTCAGAGCGTGTTAATATGTTCCATTCATATCATGCACAGCAGGGAGTTCCATATATTGGCATGTTGGGCTATATATATTTTGGATAAGGTATGGACTCATTTCATTGAATGGTAATAATTGAGTTTTATAATTATTTTTTAATAGTTGTGGCTATTGCCGAAGTCAATAGCGATAGTAGGCTTTCTTCCATTTATATTATTAAAGGAGCATGCCAAAGTCAATAGGAATAGTAGTCTTTCTTCCATTTACATTATTAAAGGGGCATGCTCTGTTGTGAGCTGTCACCAGACCATCAACCCATTTTTGTGGGAACATGCAGGCTCTTGTTTGTGTATAATTATATACTGTGCTATAGGCACTGAGTTATAAAATGGATTTTATGTTTTAAAATTTTCAAGTGGAGCTTGTTCTATTTGAAGATGTGGGCACATACATACTGAATGGCAGTGTCGTTCTGTGTCTGTATAAAATAGACTTTCAACCACAAGATATTGTGAACATGCATCAAGAATGAATGAATAGTATAGTAATTTGGCTGCTGATCAGGAAGGGTTCAGCAAGATAGAAAACTGCAGCAAGTTTTTTTTTTCATATGCAATGAATCATGAGCATGGTAGAAATATGTCTTCTGTGATGTAAGTGGTCCTTTATGATTTATTTTATTAATTGTGACAATAAATATTATCACCTCTAAATCACTTTGACAACTATATTATTACTAATTAACATGGACACAAAACAACACTGACATTCAAGCTTCTCAGCAAAGCTATCAACCATAATTATGCATAAACAACATTAACATTAATGCATTTCAAGTCAGGAGTAATGTTGGTGGGAAGCTATGAAGCCTTTTCTCTATAATCACTTCACAGGAAAATTAATTTAAAATGAAGGATCTTATGAATTGACCATCTGTTTCAAAATGCAAGTCTAAGGAGGAAAACTCATTTTAAAAAGAAAGTGGTTAGGGGAGAGGTCTGATGGCAAGAGAAGTTGATCAGATCTGATAAGCTTTGGTGACTCCTCATGTTGCCTACTCAAAAGCAAACTCATCAATAAATATATCTAGAACAATCAAGATGTGTGCTTACGTCAGGTAAGGAGATGTAACAAACTAAATTCTAAGGGCCAAGGCCGGGTGGTTCAATGCAGCGCTGTGTGTCACCTTGCTGCACTGCACCATGCCACAGGGAAAAGAGCATGAATATGCTGTATTAGTCCAAATACAGTGCATTCCTCACATTTCCCCAGCACTGGTGCTGAATAGGCTGCTTAGCGAGGGTCCCTCCATTGCATGTAGGATTGTTTTTGTGTACGAAGGGGCACCGTCTGGCACAAAAACAACACCCTGAGACTTGTTTCTCTTTCTATGTGTGCCACAGATAAAAAGAGAAAAAATGAGGAGAAATAAAGATATTCTTCCTCATTACACCTCACCTGGGGAGGAGTATTTTTTTTGCACATTTTCAGGTCTACCACGTCTGGTGAATCTGGAAATGCATCACAATTCATGGATTTTGCGTGGGTGCACCCATTTAACACCCATGGAAGACCTCCCTGGGGCAGAGTAAGGCAACCCAGTGATTTGTGCTGCGTTACTTTTCTCAAGATTTATGAAGCCACTCAGGGCTATGCAAGGTGGCCTTGCCTGGCTTCATAAATCTCATTTTAGGCTTGTGTCCCTCTTGCATCACACTTCCTTGTGTGAAGGCAATGCAAGGGGCTTGTGAATTTGCTCCTCAGTTTCTACAGGCAAATGTATCCATCTTTTGGATGAGATGTTGACAACCCATTCCCCACAAATCCAAACAAGGTGCGTAATAGATGCAGTTGTAGGGAAATGTTAGTGAAGGAAGCAGCATACTGGAAATATCGATGGTAAAATTGCAGCCAGTGAGTTAACATCAATAGAATGGCAGAAGAGGGTGAGCATCACATCTAGCTGATTGTCAGTAGAATGGACCAGCAAGACTGGCCATCCACACCCATAATGATATTTTCAGAATTAATGAGCTGATAGGACAGCAAAATGAGAACAAACATAGGAGCTGAGAGAATGCACTTTAAATTATACCTGAGTGAGATAACACATGCAGGTAAAACAAGCACCATTAGGAATCTACGTTTGAGAAGAAATTCACATATCAGGTCAGGCATTAGAACCTAATATTTTTGTATTATTATTATGCATGCAGGTATGAAAGAAGGTTTCAACAGAGTGTTGCATTATTTATATGACCGTATCAACTACTTAAAAGTGAATGTAAACCTGTTCTAAAAGCAAGTGGTGGATTAAGTCATAAAAGATACCTTACTACAAGAAAATCCAACATGAGCTCAATAGACCAGCATAACCTAAGAAAGGCAGGGGGTCCTTTGCACCCCCACCAATTTCTATGCACTTTGTACCTCATGTTGTCGCTCTCCCTTCCTCAGCCAGAAACCTCTAGACTCCTTTCCAGCTCCCTGTGCATTTGGAGCCATTTGTTAGTGGCACAGTCATAGAACCATGCTACCAATTATTCATTTTAAGTCAGGCATTTCAATATCTCCAATTTCACACCACCAAAGCAATGTTTTATCCACTAGCGTTAGCTAAATTACATTATTGAAACATTCAGCATCTTTCAACATTCCATGTGTCCATTAGACACAGTTCTCAGTTTTGCCACCAGAAACACACTTTCTAATTACTTAGAAAAGTGCATATAGATTAGTCAGTGGTGCCTCTCTGGACTACCTTGTCAATATACTGACCACTAGGCACTCGCCAGGGTTCTATGATTCATCATTAAGAACTTGCTTGTCATAATCATACAAACCTGCACAGCATCCAGATTCTAATAACTCTACCCCCTACACCACATCACTGGAATTCATTGCCCCTGAAATTGTAGCCAGTCCCATGCACAATGACTTCAAATCCTCCCTCAGAAGTCATCTCATGATACTAGGGCAAAGAATATTCAATAACTCTGCCAAGTGACTACATCAGAGAATCAGGTTAATGTAATATGTATATTAGTCTTACTGGCATTTTCTCATTGTTGATGTTTTGCTCTCTCTTCATCACAAATGACTTATTTTCTCCAACTTTT
The DNA here is from genome assembly GCF_031143425.1 of Pleurodeles waltl. Classification (NCBI taxonomy): domain Eukaryota; kingdom Metazoa; phylum Chordata; class Amphibia; order Caudata; family Salamandridae; genus Pleurodeles; species Pleurodeles waltl. The sequence goes on along the minus strand of NC_090437.1, from coordinate 811,455,392 downwards.
ATATGCATTCTGGTTTTAGTGCTCCATCTTTGATATATAGCTATGTACTGCCATTGATCCAATGTAAAATATTCAGTCAGAAAATGTTGATTATTGCTAAATAAATTTAAACAAATGTATGGTGTGGTTATTATTTGCTTTGGCCACTGAAACTCATTGGTACAATATACTATTTATGAGCACTAACTAAACTTGTGGAATAATAGAGGGGGGAGGACACTCCAAGGCACTATCTAGCACATTTAATTATTGATGGTGGCCGCAAGCTTAACTTTGATAGAAAACTGTTTGGTGGAATAATATTCAGAGAATGAATCTGTGTAGAACAATGGAGAGATTGTGCACATTTTATCGGTAGAAGCACTACCTCAATTGTATGCTTCATTGTTGCGCACAGGCCAATATGAATTGGCTCATATTATTATTGCTCTGCAAGGTGTAAAACTCAGCTCTGATTACTTAGCTGGTCCAACTGTAAGGTGATACCCTGCTGTATGTTATCAGTGTTCAGTGTCATTGCATTTTCTATGGTTATGTTGATTTGTATTTGTTATAAAGGAGGGAAAGGGAGAATTACTGGTCCAGTGTATAGCCTCCCTATAGTAATACTAACTTATTTTTACTGTATTACAGGTTAAACTCTAGAATTGACAAGCCTGAGATGTACTTGACTATTGTAAGTGACTGGAGACATTGAGACTGATAGTGTCAGACTACAGGTGTCTTTGTGTTGTATAATAGCAGAAGTATTGATTTGCTTGGTCCTGAAGAAGCGTCACTGAATCCGGATGGACCACTGAGACGCGAAACATGCTGACCTTTTAAAAGGGATTGCCAGGCAGTTCCTTGCTTCCCATCTTTCTCTAAGTTTAGTAGAGAGTGATTGATCATTATTTCATTCACACTCCCTTTGATATTTTTAACCTTGGCCAATATCCACTTAGGATTAATAAATTTGTTACCCTAAGGTCTGGGTCTTGAGTCAATTTAATCTCTTTTTCAGTTTTCTCTCCTTTTTTCTTCCCTTGCCTACCCTAGAGTTGTTGGCATCGCACCATTGAGAAAAGATCTCTGGCAAAGAGCCCCCCTCCGTGGGGTGCCCGTCAGACATTGCAGCACCGGTCTGACGAGGAGCAGACCCGATGAAGAAGCATGACATCCATTAGGGTGTGTGAGGGCTCTTGCTTCGAAGCATATGACTTCTCTTTGTCCTTTCTCTTCCTTCCTATTTTCGAACAGTGTATATTTTTTTGTCTGATAGTATGTTGATTGGCAACCTGCAAAGTTCTTTCATATTTTTCATTATATTTTAATGGTGCCTTCAGATTCTATGACTTGTGATGCAAAATCAACCATACAAAATTTGTGGTGCACAAATATCACTTTAAAAATATCCACAACCAAAATATTGACATTTTATACATTTAATGTAGAGTATAAAAATAGCGACTACAAATATACTGTTGGCCAAAATATATGTATTTTAATGTAATTACTATTATTGAAATTTTACAAAAAAGGTTAAAAATGCAATGGATGTTTTTAGAAAGATATAGCAGAAATGAACATTAACTTATTAATGTTTACAAAGAATAATAAAATTATATGTAATTAAATTAACACTCATATTACATTGTACGTTGAAAAATGTATTATACAAATAAATATAAAGTGTAAATAAAAATATAATATTTATAGATTTAAAATGATGAAGCACAATATAAATATTCATGACTAATAAACAACATCCTGAATTGGTTAAAAATAGAAACATAACTATTAAAATAAAGAAGTAAATATCAATTTAAATACAATTATTTAACTGCAATTGGGTAGCATGCATACATTGTGGAGACGTCATATTTACTAATCTAACTCCAGTCCAACAAACATTGGGGAAAGTGTGACATTGGGGTAAGATTTATTATTGTGACTCCAACATAACAAACATTGCGGAAAATGCATATATTAAGGTGCAGGAAGTGGTTTACTGTTTTGATTCCAATCAAAGAAACATAAGGGAAAAGGCATGTATTTGAGGGAGGTGTGGCAAATTCACACCCTGCTTACTGCAGGTCAACAAACATTGGGAGAAAAATCCATACATTTAGAAAGAGAGGAACTCCAATCTGATGATACATTAAGCAAAGTACACACATTGGGAGTGAGTGGTAAGGGGTTATATTTATTATTGCAATTCCAGTTCAACAAACACTGGCAAAAGTGCATACACTGGAGGTGTACAATTCTAACTCCATTTTGAAAATCATTGGAGAACACACACCCATTGTCTGGATGTCAGAGCAAAGTGGGTCATTGTGTAGAAACCTATCTTTCTCTCACATTCCAAACTTATTTATAGGTTTGTCTCAAGTTTCTGTATATTTTGTTGTGTATTCATTGTGTGGACCCTTGTATTCTTACCTAGATAAAAACATAAGCTTCTATTTCAGTTTAAAAAATGTATTATGCATCTGGGTAATTGCTAATCTCCTAACTTATTGTATCCAATTAACACTTCACTTTTTATCTCGCTTTAGTGTAAATGATATAATTGCTTTCAAAATTTCCATATTAAGCATACAATATTTCATCAATGAATGTATGTATTGAATTCCTTTATCTGATGAAAATCTCTCTTTCTAATGCATGTTATCCCTAAAGGAAGCAAAAACAAATGGAAGCATACTTTAAAGTTCAACGAGCAAGTGATTGTAAAAAAATCCTGCCTACTGTTTAAATACACAAACTTTCTAAGTCAATGGGCCGGATTAAGAGTAGGGTCTGTCGGATGCGATCCTACAATTATCCAGCACTGAGGTGCTCATAACTTATCAAATGTAATAATTGGTGCATATTCTCAATATTTGGGGAATAACATTTGTAGTGTGGTGCTTACACACCAAAATCTACATGTCCCTGGCAAATGCAGGGCCATTTACCCTTGTTCAATCCCAATAGGTTTTACTGGAATTTAATGAAGAGATCGCTCCTGGTAATCACTTGGGGCAATAAACATTACACTATTTGTAATTGTGATACCAGTGCGAAGAGGTGTTTCTGCAGAGATCGGATTTTAAGGGGCCACTTGTAATCGGGCCCAATATAAGTACAACAAACCTAATCCCTGAATTACACTATAAATGATAAAGCAATCATTCTATTTCAGTATTTATTTCTCATATCAATATCCCATTAATTCCACTACCAAATACTTCAGGGTTCTGCTCTAACATTGAATGTTCATTACAGGTTTTTACTTCTTTTGATACTTTTCATCCTAGATTTTCTTCTGATGTATAAGAGAAAGATGAACGGTCTAGAAGAACTAACCAGCAATGATGTAGCAGGTCCAGGTCACGTAACGAACAAGAGAATATGTTATACTATGAAAAGAGATAAAGAGAAGTTGTGTCCCAAGAAGACTTTCTCCTGACATGTTGGGCCTTTGAACCTCAAAGACTTCTCGGAATTTTGTAGCCACTACAAGCCAATGTCAGGGTTGTAAATAAGCCTCTATAATACAAAATAGAATAGGCAACAGGTAAACACAGATAAAATCCAGAGAACAAAACCCTGGGCATAATACAAAATAGAGCAGGGCTGCACTCAGCTCTGCTGTCAGGCTGAAATCAAGAAAGCTGCTTTTTCTACTGACTCATTTGATGGCCAGACTTCATTAGCCTCTTCTCACTTTCACTGTAAACATCATGAGAAACCTCCATCCAGTATGTCTTATACACAGTCAGTTTCTAACTCACACATATTTTAAACAGATGCATTTCCCACTTGGGAAAAATGCATCATAGCATCACGTGGACTATACCGAACATTTCTTAATCTGGTTTCTATACAGACACTCCATACGGGAAAAGTTGAAGATTGGCTACCCAGATGAATTAAAGGGATCTTGAGAAGAACTAATGACTTCATGCAATAAGAAGGGGACACATTATAACCAATATATACATTTTAGGTATAAAAATACAAACAAAACCAAATTCCTTCATGGTTTAGCAGAATCATTCATGTGAAGATGTGGAGAAGAGGCTCACAATTCAGGCACCAACTATAGACCAAGAATGTAACAAAGCAATGAACAAAATAAGTAGTGTAAAATCAGTGGGAATTCTTGACCTGCCTGAGGAACTTAACTATATTTTTGAAGAAAAACATGCACAATCACAATGGAAAGTTTCCATTGAGACAACATATGCAACTATCATTGCAACTAGCCTTGAGTGATAAGCAATGTAATAGTAACCCTGAAGCGTGTATGTGGTGTAGTACAAATCTAAAAAATAGTAACTGGCCCAGACCATAGCTAAACCAAGGTTCTGTGTACTACTGGGGATGCCCCAACTGAATTAGATGCTATTTTACGTGCAAAATTGAAGCATTGATGGCAAGATGAACCCCAACGTTCATGTTCTACATGACATTTTCAAATATTCATGTTCTGTAAAACCAAAAGCATAAGTGGACGGTGGTGAGCAAACAGTACACCTTCTTACAATGCACAATCAATTAAGAGCCAAAATATTTTAGATTATTTTATTAAATTTGGGATTTTTACAAAGTGCTACTAACCAACCTATCACAACTTTCAAGCCTTTTGAGAATCAGGGGTCCTATTACTCAGGGGTCCTATTACACATAGGGCGCTCTGTCCGTGTTTGCACCCAACCACGCTTTTAAATAGGTGTGCCATGTGCAAACAGAGAAAGTGTGCCCTTTTACAGTGAATGCACTACCCCCAGGGCTGTCTCAAACTCATGCTGTCCTCGGGGAAGTACATTGAAGTGAAATAAGGAGTGACTGCTTCAGAGCATCTCTGTATTTCACAGCGCAGCCAGCAACCCGCTTGTATGTTAAAGAGATCCCTTTGCAGACAGCTGCAGTGAGTGACTTCACCAGCTGGCAACGGGATGTCTGAGGGATTTATAGAGCCTGTCTGGCCCCCTCTAGAAGGCTGCCATCAGGAGGTGCATTGACAGAGTGCCTCCTTTTTGTGGCATAATTTTAGTACGCCTTCTCACAGCTTTTTTGGCTGCGCCCGTAATATTACACAGGCTCAGAGGTAAAGAGGTTTCCTCATTTGCATGGGACTATACCCCCATGTAAATGAGGGAACACCCTCTTGGGATACAGCTGGCACTACATGTGTACTAGCTGTATTACTGAAGGAGACACACAAGCATTTTCAGACCCTTCTGTAATGCCAAAGTGTGTCAGGGGTGGATAAAGTGGGTACACAAGCCCTATGCGCTCTCGGGGCACTTTGTAAAACAGCCCCTGGTAGATAAAAGAGGATTTGTAAGCAGCTATAAATTAACTTATATTACAAGTGTCAGGGAACTAATCTATCGTACAGCAGTTATGGATGGTGTCTGGGGGCAGCCCCCATCAGATATGACCCCAACCAGAGAACAAAGCCATATTAGCAAGAGTCCCTAGATTCAGGTGAATAGGCAAAACTTCCCTATGGTACCTGACTAGGTAGGACAATATTTACATCTAAGGAGGGTTGTATGATGTGCCTTTAAGGTTCTTCAGAAGTTGAGGTAGTAATCTTTCTAGTAGGTTGGAAGCTTGGAATGGAAGCTTTGTTTTAGGTTTGACAATAGGAAACATAGGAGCTAGAGAGAGATTTTAAGGAAGAAAAAGAAGCTTCACAAGTCCAAAAGTTAATGCATTGTGGTGATGACTGGTAATGGGAGCATGTGACTAGTGTAAAGTAATAGTCATTCTGAGTGGCAATAACTGACACATATTCATATTTTTCAAATTTGAAACAATTTCAATTATGTCTAAATAACCTAGGGGCGAGGTAGCCAATTTGAACCAGTAAGACAAGCAACATGACCAGTGACGCATCCTATACAAAAGAACACAATTGCTGTGCTTAGACAAACTGCATTAATAGTAAGTTGAAAGAGATACTACACAAGCAACATAGACTTAACAGGCAAAATTAACATTCTCAACACTTAGAAACACATGAAACTATTGTATGTAAAAATGTTCTTGGTTGTTTATACCAAAAATGCAATTGAATATTATTAATGAAAAAAGAGAATCTTGCTTTTAGAGCTCCCACATAATAATGGATCCAGAATATTGTCCTACTGTCATATCTCCTCCAATAAACCTCCTTTACTATTAAATAGGTAATTACTACCTCACTCCGTTTTAGTGGTTTTAAAAATGAATAGCTAAAATATAAATATCAAAAAGTTTGGATAGTTATCGGGACACATATGTTTTGGTACAGAAAGAACCAATATTTGCATGTTATTCCCTATCATTCAGGAAAAAGTTGGACTACGATCTGGCAAATTCTAAACCCCAGGGAGTAGGACTTTACTAGATACCATAAATGTTGCAACTCCCTCAAGGACATTCATAATGAGTGTTAGAAATGGGATCTCTGGTTGTCAGAATATGCACCCTGAATAAGCAGGAACTACCACTCTAGTCAGGATAAGCAAGATATAAGCTAGATACACATTTAGAGATAACCTGTGCTCACCCTCAGGCAGCTTGGCACAGAGCAGTCAGAATTGTCTAAAGAGACAAAGTGTAAAGTATTTGTGCAAACTAACACACAGTAAAACAATGAAAACACCACAAAAAGCACTCCCCACATGGTTAGAAAAATAGATTATATTTATATGAGTAAAACAAGACCAAAACAACAAACATCCAATCGTGGAGCAGAGTAGGAGGTGCGTCTCTGTTGATCAAGGAGATGTAGACGATGCGCTGGTTCTGAGCTGTGCAGCATCTAGGATGCGTCAAAGATCAGGTAGCGTTGGGCATCAAGGCGATGTGACTTCATCGAACTGCTGAGTTGGAGCATTTTGTCTGAGCCGCGGAAGGTCAAAGATGCATCGGAATCTGGGGACGATGTATCGAGCAGTTGGCAATGTGGTGTCTGTGGCTTAGGCAGCAGTGGTGATGCATCAGCATTAAGAGGAAATGCACCAGTTCAGATCATGCAAGGTCGTTAATGTATTGATTTCTTTGGGTTGCAGCACAGATACTCACTTCCCAGGACTGAATTGGCAACACTTGGCAGAGCAGAACTCAAAGCAGGAAAAGCCCAGGTGCTCGTTGCAGGCAGTCTTTGATGTTCCTGAGACTGCATGAGAACAGGGGGCAATACAACAAGCCCTTGGAGTCAGTCTGGGTTCAGATGAAAGGTGTGCAGTCCTTCCTCAGTAGGGCAGAGATCAGTAGGGAACAGGGTAATTCATTGAAGCAGAGAGCAGTCTTTCTTGGAAAGCAGTCCAGAAAAGTGGCACTCCTTGTCGCACAGCAGACCTTACTCCTGCCAGAGTTCTTCACAGCTCCAGTAGTGTACTTATTTGGTAGGGTCAGCGACCCAGTTCGTATACCGAAATGGGCCTATGAAGTAGGGGTGATGTCAAAGAAGGGTCCTTGAATGCACAGACGCCTTTTCTTCCTAGCCTTGGTTCCAGACTATAAGTAGTGGGTAATCAGCTCTTTATGTGGAGACAGACACTCCCTGTGCAGGGGTAAGTGTCAGCTCCCCCTCCTCCCTTCCTGCCTGAAATAGCCATCAGAATGCAGATGAATGCTCAGACATACTAACCTTGCTGTGTTTGTGCCTGCCTAGAGGGAATGCACAAAGTGTTGCTGTTACCCACCCCATATGTGTATTGGAGATAAGCTGCAGGCACACATACCTGTAAGAGCGGAGAAATGCCCTCTTCCTACAAGTGGCATTTCTAAAACAGTAGTGTTAAATCTGATTTTACCAGTAAAGAGGATTAATCATTACCATTCCAATAATATGAAATATGAGGCAGCTACTATTTTCTAATCAGGAATTACAGCTTTAACGTATATTAAGAGATTCCCAATGCTGGCCTATGACAGGAGTAGACCTCACAATAGTGAAAAACGACTTTGGGATTCTTTCACTTACAGGACATCTGAAACTTAAAAGTACATGTCCAACCTTTTAGTTATGTGGCACCCTGCACCATTGGGTAACTAGGACCTACCTTAGGGGTGACCTATATGTAATAAAAGGAGAGTTTAAGGCTTGGCAAAGGGTTTTAAATGGCAAGTTGAAGTGGCAGTGAAACTAAACAACACAGGCTCTGCAGTGGTAGACCTGAGACAAGTTTAAAGGGCTACTTAGTGGGTGGCGCAATCAGTGTTGCAGGCCCACTAGTAGCATTTAATTTACAGCCCCTGAGGATACAGTATTCCTCTTTGCAAGGGACTTACAAAATAAATTGAATATGCCAAACGTGTATACACAAATGTTATCATGTTTAGGGGAGAATGACACACACTTTAGCACTGGTCAGCTGTGGTAAAGTGCTCAGAATCCTAAGATCAACAAAAAAATTCAGCAAAAATATGAGGCAAGAAGGCAAAAAGTTTGGGGTAACACCTTAAAGCTGACAAGTTTAACAATGATGCTCACAGTAATAAAAACAAAACTTTAACCTGAATGTTTACTCAGTTTTGCCCCGTTTTCCTTAAAATGAACTTTTCTACAGCTAAGCATTATATAAGAAAATTCACCCATTATGTTCCTCATTATGAATAGCTTCATAGCCTTAATTGGGTGCAGAAACACCGATTCCCATAAGCTATTTCCCAAACGCCTATGATCAGGAGTATTTATGCTTCCTAAGAGATATCAATGCCTCTAGCATCAGATATTCAGTGAAAGGGGGAATACCATATCGAACATCGTCCGACTTGTAGTTTCGACATAAATGTGTGCTTGAGTTGTTCTACCAACATACTTTTAGCTGTTGTTTTCTTCCTGGTATTCACAAACTCTGTGAAGTTTATGAAAACTTAAAGTTCAAAAATTTGCAAAGGGGAATTCCTTGAAAATTTGCGTGCCACTAAGAAAGTTACACTTTCACGAATACTTAATAATCGAGTAGTGATGGAGATTTGGGCATTCCTGAAATGATTATATGGAGAGAGCTTCCACTCGCAGTTTGTCAACAGGTGGTTTGGTTTCTCCAAGGTACGCTGAGAGCAGCTGCCATGTGTTCTACTTATATCTAAGATAGTTGTCATCCATTCTAATTATCTAAGTACACACGTGGAAGCACCTCAGTTCTTATCAATAATATTATTAGCAAATGAGAGGTAATAGTTAAGTTCATGTGTTTTCATGCTATACTAGAAATGGAGCCAATGTACCATATCATGGAAAGGTGTACATGATGTGCAGGTGGAAATTATTTTGAGGCATTATCTTGAGTGACCTTTTATGTCATGTAAGGTTTTCAGATTGCAGGTGTTCGCTACCTGTGTTCACTATGTTTTATTTTTATTAAATTTTCATTTTATTATCCTCCACAGAAATGTATCTAACAAACTGTAATAGCTTTCTTATGGTCACAGTGCACACCAGCAGGCAGTTTGTAATGCTCACACTTTTGTCATGTTCCATTATTCTTATGTGGCACTTAGCACCAAATCCACTCCTCTCCCATTTTCCCCGGTGTTTATTCATGGGTGTCCTTTAATCCACAGTGTACCTGGTACATTTACTGATCCTTTCTGCCGTGTTCTTATCCCCATAAGATCCCTGGCAAAGAATGTGGAAGCCATCAGCACACAAGACTGCAATTCCCATAATCATGATAAAATATGTTTATCAGTGCTTCGTGATGTCATTCACAAATCCGAATACATGAGCTAAAACACAGTTTAAATGTTCACTCGGAACAGCACAAAAAAAGGAAACGACTACTTGGGGACGCCTACCGCATTTCTTCCGCAGTTAACACAATCGCTTTCCAACCTATTCCCTCAATTCAGCAAGAACATTATGTCTGCAGATCTGTCCCAGAAGCAATAGGAACTGGCGGTTCTATAATGACTTGCTTGAAATTGAGGTGAAACTAAATTGGATATGAGACTAGATGGGCCCAACCCAGGTATTACATGCACTATCAGGCATGCTCAGTGGAAATTCAAACTTGTTTAATTGAGTGAGCAACCGACAAAGTAGCTCTTCGTTTTGTGAAAAAATGTGTTAGTCATGTCTAATCCGGCTTTCTGATTACTTTGCATATAACATCCTTAGAGAGTCCTCGGGAAAGAAATTGCTAAGTTTAGTTTGTGACATTCATGGTCAAAGTGTTAAATAACTTATTGGGGCTATAGATATAACATGAAACCAGGCTTACACTTGGTATTCTAATATTGCTTCGGTGGTTAAAAACATGCCTCATGCAACATCAAATGTTATTGTTATTATTAATAGATGGAGCCATTTACTCACTGCCAAAGTGAAAGCACAACAGCTATGCTGTCTTAAAAAACATCCTGTTTAAGGATATTAGCACGAAATTACCGAGGGAGTAAAACGTTTTTATTCGACAGTGAAAGGGATTTTATGTGTGTATTTGAATAAATATAGCAACGTAATAGAACACTGTCCAACATATGAGTATTTACATTTTAAGCTGACATTACATTTCAAATACTTGCGACGGCATTATATTGAAGAGATTTTAAAAGGAAACGTGATTCTCCCCGAATCACACAATTTACGGTCACGTTCCAGAACCCGGATCAGAACACAGGTTCAGAGATTCCAAAGCTGAGAACTAAGGCTCTAGAGCTTCTAAAATGGCATGGTTTTCAAAAGGTCAACATAATTTATATATACTTTCACCATTTGTGCATGGTCTCACTATGGGGGTCATTACGACGCCAGGGGTAATGTAGCGTCCGTACCGCCAACAGGCTGGCGGTACGGAGGCTCTTATTACGACCGCGGCGGTAGCGCCGCGGTCGCACCGCCGGGGCCGGCGGTTTCCCGCCGTTTTAGCCCCGGCGGTGATAATCCACCAGGTCAGCGCTGCAAGCAGCGCTGCCTTGGGGATTATGACACCCCTACCGCCAGCCTGTTTCTGGCGGTGTGCACCGCCAGGAAGAGGCTGGCGGTAAGGGGTGTCCTGGGGCCCCTGGGGGCCCCTGCACTGCCCATGCCACTGGCATGGGCAGTGCAGGGGCCCCCTAATAGGGCCCCGGGCAGCTTTTCACTGTCTGCATACCAGACAGTGAAAAGCGCGACGGGTGCTACTGCACCCGTCGCACGGCTGCAACACCGCTGGCTCCATTAGGAGCCGGCTCCTATGTTGCGGCCTCATCCCCGTTGGGCCGGCGGACGCAAACTTGGTTTGCGCCTGCCGTCCCAGCGGGGATGTCGTAATGGGAGCTGCGGGAGTGCGGCTGCATTGGCGGCCGCACGGCGGTTACCGCTGCCAAGGTCGTAATGACCCCCTAAATGTTTTGCATTTCTGTGCTCTCCATATGTCTTCTCAAGTCCATTCTGTGTCACAATGTATGTGCTGTTTCCTAAATTAAATAACATAGATCCAATTGACTTTACGTTGCGTGTATCAGTGACGTTGAAGTTGAATTCCTTGACTTTAGTGTACATTTACAGCGTTCATATATAGTGACCCGTGGACACCATAGTGGCTGCTGTTTAAAACCATGCTATGACACACCGCAGACAAAAATGTGTTCTGCCATGTAGAAATTCTAACTTTAAACATTAGATAAGGCACTCCTAAATTAACTCTATGTAAAAGTGGGGTGCACTAAATCATAAAGAAACATATATGTCCATACATTAAACAGCTACAAAGTGTAGGCAAAGTTGCATTTTCGTAAGAGAGGTATTGATTGTTATAAATATATTTCTACAGTTTTGTCGAGTAAAATAATAGAAGCTTGCATGCAAATTCCTTTTTACTAATTTTGGAAAAACTTAGTGCATTATTGAAAAAAGATTTTGGACATCAGTGTTCGCAAAGTAACTTTTAAAAAACAAAATCTTATTTCGTGATGTCTGGAAGTCAAGTTAAACCAGTTTTACTGGTTTTCTTTTCCCCAAATTTTAGTATTTGGCACTTCAATTAGGAAACTCAGAAATTGTGCTCTCTTTCTCCTCCACTACCTTGCCATGTCATCATATTACAGATGTGGACCTCTTCCTCCAGGGCACATGGGGATTGGCGCAAGCCCTGATCACCTCACAGAAATCGCGCTGAGAACATACAAGAGCACCTTCAATTCCCACACCTCTAAGCTCTCTCCTCAAATTTCAGACAGAATTGACAAATATTCAGTATTTTGGAAATTTAATCCAAGTGCCCATCCCTTAGTGAAAGAGCAACTGACTCATTCCCTACAGGTCACGTGTACTCCTCCACAACGAGGCACTCTTTTGGCTAGAAAAAAATCAGGGAAGTGCTGACAATAGTTGAACCCATTACATTCTTAGACAGCAGTTACGAAGAAAACTCAGCTCCAGGGAGAGATGCTCATGCATACCTAATGGCATCACTTATCAACCTGGCTCACTGGACTGGTAAGGTTTGCAAGGGGTTACAGGAGAAAAACTGCAAAGAGTTATCACCTTACATGTAACTAAACCCACAATCGATAATACATAAGATGATAAGACGCAAGCAGAAATACAAGTCCTACAATTTCCGTAATCCATATTGCCATGCAGCTGAAGAAATATCACACCAGACTGGGGCAAGGCAGTAAAATACCACACCTTTCAATCAAAATGTGGGAATCTTGGTGATGGGAGTGTGACAACACTTCTGATCATTAGCTAATAATGTTTAATTTAGACTTATGTAAGTTGGCATGACAAGGTCATTCACTCACATTTGCAGAAAGAAGGTGCAGTTTTATGTTATATGAACAAGCATTCTATATGTGCATGTGTTTCTCTATTTGTTTGCCCATTTCAGAAAAATCAGCAAAATAGAAGTCTCTTTCGTGGTGATGTTTATTTTTTTTAAAAGAATATTTGTAGTAATGTCCCTTCCCCAAGTGGAAGCCATGACCGGGTATTGAGGTCTTGAAGCAGACTCTATGTTGGTCTAATTGCAGAACTATATTTTGGTTCTGGCTTCTGTTTCCTTAGAATAGACGTTCTGTCAATTTTCTTGCACTATTTGATTTTGACTAATTATGATTGCTGGTTCCCCATGATTTAACTAATAATTTTTTGTCCAGAGGTAATGATCCTAATTTCGAGTGAATCAATATGGATTTGACTTGAATTCTTGTTTTCTGGCGGTATCATTGAATAGCAGAGGACTCAGGTGGTCATTCTGAGCCCGCCAAACTCAACCCGTCTCCTGACCGCTAGTGCCAACAGGACACTGCCGGCCCCAGTCCAAGTTCACCGCAGGACCAGAGGGCAGAAACAGTGTTTATGCCCACAAGCTCTGTGGTGAAGAGGGCCTCAACATTAATGCCGGCTCGGAATCGGCAGCACCTGTCGTGCATTTCACTGCCCGTAATTTGGGCAGTGAAATCCGTGACGAGGCTGTGCATGGGAGCCCATGCCAAGTGCATGGGCAGTGCAGGGGCACGGGCACCCCCATTCTGCCAGCTTTTCCACGGTGGTGCAAACCACCATGGAAAGGCTGGCGGAGTGGGACTCGTAATCTGGAGGGCAGCGCTGCTTGCAGCGCTGCCCTGGCGGATTACAACTGCCGAGACCGCCAGGCTGCAGGCTGACTGCAGCCTAGCTGTGTCAGCAGTTTGACCACAGCAGTTCAGCCTCAGTCAGAATGTGGTGGATCAGACTGCCACTACCGCGGTGGTCCGATAGCCACCCGAGTCTCAAGACCACCAGACTCGGAATGACCCCCTTAGTGTTATGAAGACTCCCACAGTCCTGATCCTATCTAACATTCCCTTAGCTGTTTTAATTACAATGTCGGGAGAAGTACAACTATTTGATGAACCATAGAAATTCAGCAGTTACAGTTAGAAGTATTTCAAGTAACTATAACTCATGCCCTAAGGTACCTATAACTCGCGCCCCCACCATGCACAGTTTTTTCTTCAATAATTTGACTGCTAATGTTTCATTGATATTTTTACTGATGTTATAGAAGTTGTAATGAATGCTGTAATAACAGGGGTAATTAGCAGTGCTATGGCAAGGGCGTGAGTTTTAGTTACCTTTAGAGCGCAAGTTATAGTTACACGAAATAACTTTAACTATAACTACGGAATATCTATGGATTTGTGCCAGTAAAATCAGAACCTAACTATAACATCCCTGTAACCTTTGGTTCTTTAAGCAAATTTCTATGTTTTTTTAATTCTATTTCCTAACTATAATGTATTTGCAATCTTTGCTTCTTTCAGTGAATTTCTATGTTTTTTTTGTTAATGTGAATTAATCTTAATTACTATACCTTTATCCAACCAATGCCACACATGGCATTGGGCTGTGCATGGCAGGGGTTGGCACCAGCCCTGGCATGTGGTCGGGTCCTATGACAACCCCCTATAACAACCCAACCCTGTGCAGTGCATGGCATTCGCCCACGCATGGTGGGGTTAGCCACAAGGCCTGGCCTGTGGTCAGCCCCTGTAGCCGACCCCTATAACCACCCAACCCTGTGCCACTCATGCCCTTTGGCCTTGCACGGCAGCGGTTGGATTCAGGGCCTGTTTCTCTGGGTGTGAGAATAGGTGTGAGGGGGTGTCTATGGGTGTGATAGTGGATGTAACAGTGTCTGGGTGTGAGAGGGTCTTTGTGGGGGTAAGAGAAGGTGAACGTGACTGCATGTGAGAGTTGGTGTGAGAGGGTGTATCTGGGTGTGAGAATGGGTGTGAGAGTGTCTCTGTTAGTGGGTGTGCGAGTGTCTGTGTTGGTCTTTGAGTGGGTGTATGAGTCTCTGAGTGGGTCTGTGAGTGGATGCCTCAGTCTCTGAGTGGGTCTATGAGTGGGAGCGTGAATGTCTAAGTGGGTCTGTGAATATGTGTATGACTGTCTGAGTGGGTCTGTGATTGGGTGTGTCAATGTGTGAGTGGGTCTCTGAGTGGCTGCATGAGTATCTGAGTGGGTCGGTGAGTGGGTGCATGAGTGTGAGTGAGTGCATCTGTGAGTGGGTGTGTGAGTGTCTGTGTGGGAGTGTCATTAGCTGTGTGAGTGATTCAGCCACAAAGTACTCTCACCTGCCTTTCTTTCCAACAAGAGTCTACAGTTTTGCACAAGATACTTTCTGCCTCCTTCGGTAAATGTCCAGTATGTATTCAACATTAAAGCTGCGTACTGGAGCACAAGGAAATGTCACCAGTGACCTTGTGTGTATTTTAGCAATATGATTGTTCCTGGTGCATCTTTATCTAGAAATGTGTGATAACATGAATCTTCCTATAAAGAGGCCAACAAGACTACAAAGACATAAATCTCCATCAAACCAGGGTCCTTCCTTTTATCTATATGAGGTAAATGCTTCTTTGTTTTATGGAGATGCCCTCATATCTTTTGGCATCAAAAACACACCACCAACAAAATTGGTGACAAATGCACTGGGGGGCCTTCTGGTAAGCTGTTCATCATCCTGGCAAAAGTTGGGAAGACCATTGCATACTATTAAGGTGGATGGTGCAGGGCAAAGCGGATGAGGCTTCCAGGTGATTTGCACATTTGCATATCACAGCAAGTTAAAGGGAGAACCATGGACTCTTCTCTCACCAGGATAGGACAAGAAAGAACCCATACAGATTGAGCTCCAACACATCAGTGATGTATTCACCTCCACGAAGGATTTCAGATTGTTTTTTAATATGGAATTGCTGGGTAAACAAACTTAATAGAAGAGGGGGGCTGCATGGCTCCCCTCCCCGGGCCATTCTCAGGCCCAGGGACCTCATCCAGGCAGGACCCAACCTTCACTTCATAGGGAAGAGGGCCATGCAGCCCCCCTCCCTAGGCCAATTTTAGCCCCAGGAACACTAACCCCGGGGCCTGGCCATGTCTCCTGGCAATGGGACCACAGGTGTTGTCTCAAGTCCACATTGGTCCTAACAAACTTCCTGCCTTCTGAGGGAGCCGGCATTGCTATTGCACATAGGGAGCTGCTAAACATACAGCTCCCTGTGCGCAAGAGCAATTGTCAAATTTATTTCCCTGCTCACAGGGAAAGAGATGAAACCTCAGCTTCCAGGGCAAGAGCACGTTGACAGCTCTCAACTGCTGGAAGCGGACTGTTTGTTCTGACTTGGTGGGAGCTGTCAAAGCTTCCCTAGTCAGAGCAAACAGCTGTGTCCCAGGAGTGGGCATCCCAGAGCATAACAGACACCAGCCCTGGGGTGGCGGTCCCCAGGGCCATTAATGGCTCCGGCCGGGCACACAGCCCCACTTCAATGTTTAATTTAGCCGTGGGGAGGTGGTGGTCCCCGGGCTGTGGAGGGGCTGCGTGGTCCGCTTTATTGTGTAATGAATAGCCACAGGGAGGTGGTGGTTCCTAGGGCCTGGGGGAGGATCAGCAGGATATAATTCTATCTTGCCCCATGGAGGTGGTGGTCCCTGGAGAGGGGGGGCACACAGTCACCTGCATATTTTTGCATCATTTCCCCAGGGAGCAGGTGGTCCCAGGGGCTAATTTAAGCTCTAGGAGGGGGTGCCATGCACACCCCTCCTTTTTTAAGCCCCTAATGACCCAGGGACATGGCCCATCCGGGGACATAGTAAAAGAAAAGGGCAGGAGAGAAAGAAAAATCTACTGATCTATTTTCTGATTTTTCTGAGATTTTATGTAAATAAAATGCTTTTTAGCCCCTGGGAGGTCCCTTGGGGACCCCTGCACCAAGGCTAGGGGCTCAGGGTGTTCCTACATTGACCCTTTTTTTGTATCTGTTTTTGTGAGACTCGGCTCAAGTTAAGTCCCAAAGTGGCTGCCAAAAACTTCCTTTTTGAAGTGTTGGCAGCCAATCAGATATCACCATGGGGACAGTGGAATCCACAGAGGATTTGCGTCCCTAGATA
Organism: Pleurodeles waltl; assembly: GCF_031143425.1. Classification (NCBI taxonomy): domain Eukaryota; kingdom Metazoa; phylum Chordata; class Amphibia; order Caudata; family Salamandridae; genus Pleurodeles; species Pleurodeles waltl. The sequence goes on along the minus strand of NC_090437.1, from coordinate 811,438,549 downwards.
TCTATATTTTTTAACCTTTAATATCTCCAAAACTACTGAACAGATTCATACCAAATCACAAAAAGCACAATCTGCAGAACAGGATCTAGCTTCTTGCCAAATTTGGTGTAATTCCGCTCAGCGGTTTGTGCTGTAGTCGTGTCTAAAGACCCTATGGAAAAATGAATGAGGGAAATCTGGTTTTGAGACCCCCTTTTTCTCAGCCCACACTTGACAGATCAACCCAAAACTTTCAAGACAGCAGCTGAACTGACTAAAGTATAAGTTTTGAGCAAATCGAAAAATGCTCTCCTTATGGAAACTAGATCTTAACTGTATCTATCTACTGGCGACTGCCAGTCTGTAAATTGTGTGTGTGCGTATATTATACATATATATATATATATTCATTTTCAAAACAACTTAATGCCGCGTGAATCGGCGCCCTCGCACAGGCAGCAAAGACAAGGGTAGTGGAACCCTTAACATAAACATGTAACATGTCATTCTGATTACTGTGTTTATGCTTTGAAATGCCCTTGCGATATATTTTATATTGGGAGCACTATACATATGGCAAAGAAAAGAGTATTGGAACACATGAGAGCTATAAAAAATGAGGATAAATCTTATCCGGTAGATAGACATTTTAGAGAATATCATGGTAATAATGTTAATGATTTAAAATTTGTGGTACTGGACAAAATAGTGTTGAATTTAAGAGGGGGTAACAGAACATTAGAATTAAGGAAATTAGAATCCCACTTAATTATTGATTGTAACACTATGGAACCTGAAGGACTTAATAAGGATGAGGAATTAGCCGTCCATTTCTTGAATTAGAAGATAAAAAATTTAAATTTTAAATCTAAAATTATGTTGTTTTTAGTGAATATGCAGACAAAAGAGATATGAATGTATTAGGTTAAGTATAGTGAATATTGTAATGTGGTAATTAATGTGTACGATGTCCTTTCATAATAGGTCTTTAACGATGTTTATATGCATCTTATTTTATAGAAAGAAAAATATGACTGGTCATCGGAAATGCGGAAGAGCTATTATATCACAATAATAATTGGTGAAGTATTTATCAATGTTTTTTTGTTTAACCAGTCTGCTTATTCGGGACATTTATGATTAATAGAAAGATTGAGTGACTAGAATGTTGTAAATTTGTGAAACTGAAAGCATTTTTCCCATATAAACATGTGAATGATGAATTGTGAACAATATTGTTTGGAATTGTATATTTAGTTTACAAAAGATTTATGTTTAAGATGGCTGCCGTATTTGGCGAAATGAATGCAGTCCGTTTTTTATGTTAGTGGCACAAATAGAAGTAATATGTAGAAATAGAAGTAGGGACAAACATTACTCATGAACAAGGGAGCTGTGACTCCCAAAACCCGTTGAGTTTTTTCTGTTTGCCAAAAATAAAGAAATCTATGAGTGGACATCGAGTGGCAGAGGCTTCTTTCCGCGAGTAGGAAACTGCAAGTTTATTTATATATATATATATATACACACATTTCAAAAGGTAAAAATACATTATTTTACTTAACCATTATTTCCTATGTCCCTGTCTCGATTATTTTCTATGGGAGAGTTTTGCAGTACCAGTTGTTGGCCATGTGCGGTGCTGGACTGTGGGTCTGAGTTACAGTACATTTAATAATGTTTTGGGTTCTTTTTGGCTGTAGGAGCTTTAGAAGTGGGTAGAATAAATCTCTCCACTCATCCCTTGTACCTATGGAGCAGATTACGAGCTGGAATTGCAAGTACAATCAAGTAACTAATTGCTAGTGCATTATTGTGGTGAGCATGAATTAGAGTTGCAGGACATATTCCTACAACTAGATCTAAGTCTTGATGCTCAATATGACTTTTCTGAAGGTTTTCTCAATTTTTGGAAAACAAGGGTAGACATTTTAGCACCTCTTCCAAAAGTCAGCACTAAGATATTTTTCATCCCTGATGAACAATGAAATAGTGTTAATTCTATGGAAAAAAGATATACTCACCATGGCTATATTTGTTGTTGTTTGTCATGATCAGGGATTTTGACTGTGAAGCACAAGGCTGCCATAGGACCACAAAACAATATGTATTTTTGAGTTATGTGCGGCTACAGTACCTATTACTGCAAATTCCAAAGATTTTCAACTTATCTATTTCTTTAAAACTGAAGATAAAACTTTTGACTGGGTCTTGGTTCATCATTTGTCATCAGCAAAAGGTATCTCAGTGTTCCTGTTCTATAAAATTCGACTGGGGAGTGCCACCTACTCCATTATGACCACTTTTTATCTCTGGGAATAATTTTTAATTCTCATCTATGGTGCCCACTGACTTACATTACTGTTGAGCTTCTATTGTTTCTTTGTGAAATGTGTTTTTTTAATTTCTTACTAAATTACTGCAGCTTCATATTTTCCTCATTTTTGTTTCATATGAAGTCATTTATTACTGAACTGTAGTTTGGTTTCACTGTTGCTGCACATGTAGCACATATATGCAATTTTCTCTCAAGAAGGCATTTATAATAGTGGCACGCTACCAAGCGTGAGAAAGTTATTCAGCAGAGAAACCAGTTCCCCTAGTAGGAATCATATTGTTTTAGATTTATGAAAGTTCAGCCAAAGTTCTCATCAAGTTTGCAATCTACCTCTCTCTTCAATAAAACAAACATTTAGAATGCTATGTCTGTCATTTGGCCACATCTAAATTGTCTGTATCTTTCTCCATCATCTAATTATTTGGATGTGCCCTGTTCCTCTGTCTGTGATACAGTAATTTTGTCCCAACCCTGTATCCAACACACAAAATTGTCTTTACTAAATGAAGAACTAATTTAAATGTCTCTCAAATCACCTGATAAGAGCAAATAATGTAAATGGCAATAAATACAAAGTCGACATCCAAGGTGTTCTTTTCACCTGTTTTGATACCTGCTCCACTGAATACCTCTCTGGGATTAGATTTCTAAAAGAAGATGAATCCTTTGTCAATGCCAATTTAGTGATAATGAGGACCAACAGTAGATGTTTCAAGCCCATTTTGATCACAGTAAACAACTAATCCTAAATTCAAAATAAAACATGAAAAATTATTTCACGTGAATACGTACAAAACCAGAATGCTGAACAAAATTTGTTCATGCAAGAATATGCATAAAAACCGAGGATGACTGGCTTAGTATCTTGTGATGTTTTCAGTATTGACCAATTACTGGGGTTATTTCAGAGCTATCAGAGAGGAGTTGTCCATCAACACTTCATTCCACAGGGCATCCTCAGTTCTACTTTGGGAACACTTCAAGTAATGAAAGACAATATATGAATATTCTCCATTAATTGCTAGATTATCCAAGAACAATGTTCTGGTCACTCATGAAAGAGACCAATCACACTCATATGGGGTAAACCCCCCAAAAGGTTTACTGACTGTATAAGGCAGTGGGTGTACTTCAAGAACAATTTCCTTTATGAATAAAACAGCTGGACAAACAGATCTTGCATCAAAATACATCAGCTCAAATGTGTATATGTGATAATTATGAAAGAAGTTATGAAATTAATAGGGTGAGATCTGAATGCCTTATATCATGTTTTTCTACAAAGTGGTTTAAAGAAAGGTGCAAAGAATATTTGTATTTATAAATGTAAACCAGTCATTCCTATGCAATTGGTTTACTACTTACTTCCTGACTCCAGTTGGCACATCCATGAGTGTAAAGCTAATTTCCAATTGTAGTGCAATGATATCAGTGTGCAGTTGTTAAGGATATCTGTATGGTAAATATGCATTACAAAAATTTGACAATTATTCATCAGTCAACTGCAGTCAATTGCAATAGGATGTTGAAGACTTTTTGAAATTTTGTTACCAATCATGTGGCAGATTTTTAAATGTCTCCGATTTGTTCTAGTTGTTTATTGATTTTGCCCTAATGATACTGTGTTGAAAACTACCTGTTAGTTGTGAAGTGTTGTAAATTGTGTGCCATGAGTTTAAAGATTTTCTGAATTAAATTAGAAATTTGGATAAGGTGTCTGGGGCTGTCTGTCTATTTTTTGCATGTGAGGTGTCTAAAGTTCAAACATGTAAAACTCAGAATTTCTTCAAGGTAATGCATGAATTCTAGATACAAAAAGTCAAAGACAAAGAAAGGCAATTTATGCTCACTGTTTTTGACTTGTTCTTTTTAAAGTTCATGCATTTAATGCATAGAAATGTCAAGTTGTATGTAGGAACACTCTTTGCACATAACAAGATCTTTGCTTAGAGCCTTTATGATTCATCCCCAGAAGGGCCAATTGGTATCCACAATATTTTCTGCATAGTCTTGGATCTAACACATATTCCACATATTTCATCCTCTGTTGTATAATTTGTAGATTTCTGCAAATGGGTTGTTTCTAATTACAATATATGAAAAGGTTACTATGTTAAACTTGCCAATAACATTGCCACGTATTGGCAAACACTTTATAAAATGTAACTGGTTAATTTGCAGGGGATGAATGTCGTAGTCAGCATAGTCAGGTATTAAATAGACAAACCCATGTCCACACTTTATTAATGTTCCTAGTTGACGGCTTGGGGAGGGTTACCATCTGTAGCAAAAATAATTTCCAATATATTTAAAAGGAAATCAAACAGGTTGGAACTAATTATTCCTTTTTTCTCATGGGAAAGTAGCCTGCATTATTCATGCTAATGTATGTAACACCAGAGATACTGTTTTCGAAACATTGTTACAAAATAGCACTCAAGTATTAAATAATCCCAAATAGCTTGCTTTTGGGTTTTAGGTCTGATGAATTGAAGCTTAGAATGACTCCTAGTGAGTCACTTACATTCCATAAATACAATATAAGGGCTTGTTGTGCACGGTTCTTTTGTAATGGAAAGTGTTGCTCCAAGAAGGTATGCCTTTTATTACATTAAGTGTGAAAACCTTGGATGGTTTGTGGTTGAGTGCAAATTGTTACTTAACTATTTCACCTTAAGAGTTTGAAGCAATGGAGTTCATAATGTGGTTTCTATGTTTCCATGCAGGCCAACATCATTATGATTGAACTACCTACTTTTCTTTCTTATGTAATCTTTGATTCTGCAAAGCATTAGGATCCATTATTGCTAGCATCTGCATTAAAATGATAAAATATAAAGATAACAATGCTACAGAAAATTGTTGCATAATATAGTCTCCTACTTAATAATTCCAATTGTCCTGGGTATCACTGAGAGTGACTCTGTTGTGTTTTCTTGTAGGGGAAAATTTATACTAACATGCAGACTTAAAACACATAGGGGCTCATTCTGAGCCCGGCGGGCGGCGGGAGCCGCCCCGCCTGGAGGGAGCCGCCAAATGACCGCACCGCGGTCAAAAGACCGCGGCGGCCATTCAGACATTTCCTCTGGGCCGGAAAGAGCTCCAAAAGAGCGCCCGCCGGCCCAGAGGAAATGCCCCTGCAACGAGGACGCCGGCTCAGAATTGAGCCGGCGTAGTTGCAGGGGTGCGACGGGTGCAGTTTGCACCCGTCGCGTATTTCAGTGTCTGCATTGCAGACACTGAAATACACAGTGGGGCCCTCTTAACGGGGGCCCCTGCAGTGCCCATGCCATTGGCATGGGCACTGCAGGGGCCCCCAGGGGCCCCGCGGCACCCCCTACCGCCATCCTGTTCCTGGCGGGAGACCCGCCAGGAACAGGATGGCGGTAGGGGGTGTCAGAATCCCCATGGCGGCGGAGCGCGCTCCGCCGCCATGGAGGATTCCCCCGAGCAGCGGGAAGTCGGCGGGAGACCGCCGACTTTCCGCTTCTGACCGCGGCTGAACCGCCGCGGTCAGAATGCTCATGGGAGCACCGCCAGCCTGTTGGCGGTGCTCCCGTGGCCGGTGGCCCTGGCGGCCACCGGCCGCCAGGGTCAGAATGACCCCCATAGAAATTAAAAGAAACCTGGCTAATACAACATTGATGTCATGCTAATTAATCTAAATAGCATGGCAAGAGTTTAGCTCAGAGGTCTGAAGATGTTTATTTTTAATGATGAATGGTGTTTAGACCATCAAACTTAAAGGGGGAAATACTCATGTATGGTCTGGCATAAGAAGGATGAAGATCAAAACAGAATCTTGAAAAGTGGCCACATTCCATAGGAGTGACAATTAGAAGACCTTCACAACTATACAATTGATTGCAGTGAGGAGCAGTGCTATTTTCCAGCAATCACTTTTATCCAGTGTTATAGACTGCAGTGTTAGCCTCGTCTCGTTTGTGACAACTTTTCAAAACCTAATACATTCTAATTAAATAAACCCACATAATGAAAGAAAATCTAAATGAATTTTCAAACTATCTGACTGAAAAATCAAAACTCGTAAACTGAGATTTTCACTCTTTCCATTTAATGAAAGCAATGAATCACATACAAGTGAAATAAAATTCCTTGTCCAAGGGTATTTGAATGCTTTAAAACAGAACCAAGCTGTTACAAATGTTCTTTTTCTCTTTTAGGCACAGGGAGATTAAATGATTTGGCCATATGCAGAATGATGAGTGGAGGTGGGGACTGAACCTAGTTCCCCATTTTTCAAAGTTAGCAGCTGTAGCCATAATGTCATATCCTCTCGCATATGTTCTTTACCTATTATAGTGTTCACTAAGTATTAATTACTAATTAGGTTGATTTAAATATATGGCTGAGATATAGTTACCAAAATAATTTATAATGCAGTGGGAAAAAATCAACATTTATCAATGAAAAGATATTGCATGGCAGTACCTAATTTCTGTAAATAGTTTACAAATGTCGAGATTTCATTTATGTTTGACGAAGAAGAGGAGTCTGCAAGCTGAAATAGAAAAAGATTCCATTTGTACAGTGTGGATTATGAGCAATAGTATTAAGAGCAATTATCCAATACCAAATCAGTACTTATCCTCCAAGATGTATTTTATCCAAGATGTATAAAATAAATGTATAACCTGTCACAGAACATTGTGAGATGTTTACTAATGAGTAATATGTTTACTAATGAAGAAATTTGCTTTCTGAAAATATAAAGGACTGATATTATGTTAAGAAGAGAACCTACTTATGCTGTAAATAAATGAATAATATTTTACCGATGACAGACCTATTCAGATGAAATGGAAAGTTTCAGACTGTGTAAACTAGTTGAAATAGAAATGCCAGCAACAAACATTAAAATGTTTAACATATGTGGAATATGTAATAATGACTTGGTGGAGGCAATTTTTAAAACACTTTGGATACAATATGTTTACTAAGCAAACAAAATGCAAAGTGGCCTTAAAACTGCTGCTATCCGTTGTTTTTTTTTTATAATCAGGGCTCTCTAATATTCTATAGTACTTTAAGAGATACAGAAATTATTTCCACAATTAAAAAAACATTATTGACTCTGAAAACCCAAAAAGAGAGTGGTACAGTAAATGATTTTACCTAATGAAAGTATTATGAAATACCTCTGAAATACATAGGGGGTCATTACAACTTTGGGCGGCCGCCAATGCGGCCGCACTCCCACAGTGCCCATTTGGACATCCCCGCTGGGCCGGCGGGCGGAAACCAAGTTTCCGCCCGCCGGCCCAGCAGGGATGTGGGCCGCAACATGGGAGCCGGCTCCAAATGGAGCCGGCGGTGTTGCGGCCGTGCGACGGGTGCAGTTGCACCCGGCGCGCTTCTCACTGTCTGCATAGCAGACAGTGAAAAGCCGCATGGGGCCCTGTCAGGGGGCCCCTGCACTGCCCATGCCAGTGGGGCCCCGGGGCCCCACGACTCCCCGTACCGCCAGCCTTTTCTGGCGGTTCATACCGCCAGAAAAAGGCTGGCGGTCGGGGACTCGTAATCCCCTGGGCAGCGCTGCTAGCAGCGCTGCCCAGGCGGATTATCTCCGCCGGGGCAAATCTGGCGGAATACCGCCGGCCCCGGCGGTGCGACCGCGGCGCTTCCGCAGCATTCGTAATAGGCCAGGAAGCACCGCCAGCCTGTTGGCGGTGCTTCCGTCATTTTAGCCCTGGCGGTCTCGTACCGCCAGGGTCAAAATGACCCCCATAGTACCATAACATAATAAAGCTAACCAAAAATTAAGATTTTTATAGACTGAATTAGGTTTCAGTTCAGATTATTAAAAATGAGCGGTATGTATATCAGAGTGGAATAAATATGTTTGTGTCATATTAAATATTATACTTTCTTATAATGAGCTGTGAGGCAAAGAGTGTTCTTAATTTATAATACATGGGATTTTGCAACCCCTGTATAAATGATTGTTTCTAATTTCTTTACAATCGGCAACTTCCGATACACTGAATCACTGATCATAAAGAAAATACATCAGAAGTCAACTTTAATAGCTTATTAAGGTTGAGTTCTGATTTCGCATTGCCTGCTGCCAGAGCCAGCAGCTGAGGTGAAAGGCAGCTCACATCATGGAGGAACTGTTTAAAGCAACAAAAACAAATTGTAGTTTTTCCTTTTTCTGCTCTGTTGCTTAATTCTATAGTGCCAAGCAGAAAGTAAATATTTATGGCAACATGTTTATTTTGTGCACTGCTCTGGAAAATATAGAAAAGGTAGAATCTATCTGCATATTTCTGATGCACCTTTTTTTAAACTAACTTCTATTCAACTACTTATACTATCTTTTTTCAACAACTAGCTAATAAGCTTTTGTTTTCAACTAGTTTCTATTTGTATTCTTTGTGTTTGTAAATGTGCTCTCTCTTTCATATGAAAGAGCTGTGGATGTAAGTGGTTTATGGGAAAGGTGATGGCTCGACTATGTATTTGTCAGGAATAAAGCTGTGCGTGGTCCAGGTCCCACCCGAAACTCCTCTGCGCGTATTTGCGGCGCTTCATGTGCACCACTTGTCATCCCCTCCTGCTCTAAAAGTGGTCATCAGCGTCGTCTGCCCTGTGGTAAAGCTCATGTAGCTGCAGGGTCAGGACATTGGTGGACAAGATGCACTTATTAGTGCTATTGTAGGAAGGGAGTACAATTCCCAGGTTTTTAGAGGCAGCGGCCATCTTGGGGTGGGGCAGGCTTATAAAGCCCAGCCACACCCAAACACATTGCTCACTATTTTGAAGACTTCAATGCGTTCAGACCTCGTGGGGGGTTCCTCTGAAGAAGAGCAGATTTCCTGCATGGAAGATTGACAGCGAATCGGAGTATCCTTGATTCCATGGTGAATTCAGATATGAGTAGGTCGTACTTGTAGCGGTAAGGTCTTGATGAGTCCAATTTTGAAGGGAGTTGTTACTTCCAAAAGGTAAAGTGCCCCTTAGCACAAAGAGCAAAGTGTTTTCAGTTTTAAGAGAAAAGCGGCCTTGGCGCGACGATTAAAGCGCTTCGGATCACAGGAGTAAGGCGCCCCGTAACACAACGAGCAAAGCTCTTCAATTCACATGAGTAAAGCGCCCTTGGCACAGCAATCAAAGTGCTTCGGTCCACATGAGTAAAGTGCCCTCGGCACGGCAATCAAAGCGCTTCAGTCCACATGAGTAAAGCACCCTTGGCATGGCAATCAAAGCGCTTCAGTCCACATGAGTAAAGCGCCCTTGGCACGGAAATCAAAGCGCTTCAGTTTACATGAGTAAAGCGTCCTTGGCACGGCAATCAAATTGCTTCATTTCACACGAGTAAAGCGCCCTTGGCACGGCAATCAAAGCGCTTAAGTCCACATGAGTAAAGCGCCCTTGCACGGCAATCAAAGCACTTCAGTCCATATGAGTAAAGCGCCCTTGACACGGCAATCAAAGCGCATCAGTTCACATGAATAAAGCGTCCTTGGCACAGCAAACAAAGAGCTTCAAGTTCAATGAGTAAAACTTTCAGGCCTATATAGTAAATGTGAAAATGTTTCAGAGATAAGCAAATTATAGTTTCATTGTTTTTTGGAAAGCATAATATGTGAGATAAATATTTAAGTCATTGAGAATTTCTAGGTTGAGATCAAACGTTTATCTTAAGAATGCATAATAGTTATAGGAAAGATATTCAGAGTAGGACCATAGTCCAAAGCGCTTGCCACCTCTAGTGTCAGAGGTTGCAGTTTGTTCTTGTTCCATGATTCAAAGAAGGGGCTATGCCCAATTCACAAAGGGTCTCAATCTGATATCACGGAGACGCCTTTACTCAAGAGTCTATGGGTGAGTTATAATGTTATGAATGAATGTATGCATATTTATTCTAACCGTTTATTTTTCAGATCTCTCTCCCTGCAGTTCCCTACCCTAATTCCTTTCCCCCCGCCTGGCTTCATCATAACTCTGTGCTATGATAGCTTTCTGAGTTGGTGACGCTGGGAGGTGGGCCTTTTGTTCAGCAGCGTGCAGATCCAGAGGAAAGGGCACTGTGACAGTATTGTAAGGGATAACATACCCACTTTTATAGATGATAAGGATATTGCAAGTCCCCTTGGAGTTCCATAACCTTATAAAGGAACTTGTCCTTTGGTCTGTGTGACTCACAGTATTCCTATAATGTACATTAGGAGGTACCTTATCCTATATATACTATATATATCTTATATAAATGCTATAGTATTTGACTAATATTGGAGCACATGGACCACACTATAAAGATGTAATTGTTGGGATGTATTTATTGTTTTATGATTAATACAGTAGGTACATCAACTTATGTAGATTTATTATTACACGGATATATTTTCTATTCTAAAACATAAACCTAATATTTGACTTATTTGAATGTATTTGCAGTTTTAAAGTAAAAAATGCACACATTATTAAAAAAGGAGATTTCTGGGCCTCTCCACAAAGAGTACTCTGCTAAGTGTTTATGAACGAATACCTGACTGATTAAGACAATGCTACCATTAGGGAGGAGAGGTGATACGATCCTGGTGCAAGTTGGAGTAAGTAGGATGGGGATCCAAAGACAATTACCAGTGTAAATGCAAGATACCTGCATTGGGAACACAGGCCCTCACAAGCAGACATTAAGTGCAAATGTTGGAAATCACACTAACTTACATGTGCATCGAAAAGAAGCTGATTAGATAAATCTGATCATGCTGGTATTACTAACATAGTACTCAGAATTTTGAGGATATGCACTATTAGAAAAAACTGGTAATCATTACCCGACTTGGTGGAATGTCAGTTAGATCAGTGCTCAGCAGAAAAACAACAAACTTAGTTGTCATCAAGTCCTATCCCATATACATGAAAGATATGTGTCAGCAACTGTGGAGTGACAGTAAATCATGCTGCTTCACAACTGGATCTAAATCAGAATATCATTTAGTTGTCACTGTGTTGTGACATTTGGGAAAAAATCATTTCCTTTCTGCCTATGAAATTATACATTAGCATTCTTATTAAAGGCACTATAGCTCGTAAGATAATTTCTGATTGCACATTGAAAGGCAGAAAAAGGAAGGACTACAAAACAACAGCAAAATATTTTCCAAATATGTTACATCTTTTTCAAGCTTGGGTTAATTAATGATGATATGCATCTGCCTCAAGAAAATACAATTTGCACAGTTCTAACTTTTGTATACATGTGTGAATGTTACTACAGTTTAGGTACAGTTGAGCAATAAGCATAGCATAACAAAATATTGAGTATGATATTCAAACTGGGGCTTTGCCCAAAAATATTGTATAATTGCTAAGGTATTTTGAGGAAAGCGCCTGTAGCAACCAACACAAACTTGAAAGAGAGTTAAGTGATTAACAATTCATTTGCATAACCACATTCGCAACTGATTTCAATAAAGGAATACAAATATCCTTGTATGTAATTTTTAGCTAAATTGAACAATATTTAGAGTGAAAAGAAAGGTAACCTAATGTGCACCATTAGTGGATGTGATAATATAGTAAGAATAAATGTTGTCTAATATAAATATTGTGTTATAAATATTGTTTACAAATATATTGTCCCATTCGGTGTAGGTTTTTGGTGGACAATATTTAGGACACTGCATTTTTGTGTCAGCTGATATTGTGACAAGTATAATCTAGTAACACACCTGCAGTAACCTTACTTGAAATTATTTTTAAAAACGGACATTTACAATATAACATGGGGTACACGTAGGTAGACAATATTGAAGTTTAGGTTTGATCAACACAAAATGTAAACTAGCCAGAGACAGCATGTGCAGAAATACAAGAGACAGAGGCCGCCCACCAAACTTGTGTGTCTGGAACCAGTTTGGTTTTGCGGCCGCTGGCCCTATTATGAGTTTCCTGCTGGGCCAGCGGGCAGAAACAGCATTTCCGCCCACTGGCCCAGCATGAAACTACCCACAACATTGACGGTGCATTGGGTGCAACAGCACCCGTTGCATTTTTCACTGCAAAAGCACAACAGGGCTGCTCATGGGGGTCTCTGCACTTCCCATGCCAAGGGCATCCATGGGGCCCCCGGCACCCTGTCTCTGCCAGCCTTTGCATGGTGGTTCCAGATAGACAAGCTAGTGGACACGTGGTCGTAATCCCCAGGGCAGCGCTCTTAGCAGTGCTGCCCTGGTGGGTTCAGACCGCCAGCACTGCCACGCCACCAGTCGGTGCAAATGTGGATGTGCTGGTGGTCCAACTGTGACACTTTGCCATGGTCATAATGTGGAGGCTGGACAGCCGCATTGGAGGCGGTCCGACAGCCACCGCAAGTCTGGTGGTCCTAGGACCGCCAAACTCGTAATGAGTGACTAAATGTCAAAAGCAGATGTGGAAAATTCTTCCACACATTTATATGTCATTTGTCAGGCTCCCAACAGAGTTACTTGTAGCATCTGACTTTTAGAATTGTGTGTCTACAAAAGAATCCTTCAGGACACAAATGTACAGAAGAATATGCGGCATGGTATTTTACCATTAAACCCACAAGCTATCAAGAAAGGGCTTTAAGAGTGATATTTTCCATCAGCATTGACCCTACATTTTGTATGCAGAATGCCATAAGGAAGCAACTGAGCTAGCCATTAAAATCTGAAATAATACACATACCTCAACATACACCTGGTTGAGTCCATGAAACAAAACTGTGTTTGGAGGATGTCATATGTCTTGGTGTATGCACAAACACAGGTAGTTATTATGTCCTACTATCCTAACAGATAAAGCTTGAGGTACAGGCACTGTAAATGATGTCTAAAGGTCAGCAACCTAACCCATGTCTTTACCTAACGGATTACATCCTATAAATCTTGAGATCCTACATGATGATGCTTTCTGCAAAATAACCAAGAGAAACAAGAGCATAACAGGGAATTATGGCACATCCTGATGCACCAACGTGATAGAGGAATATCTGCCCAAAGCAACTAATGCATCTCCATATATAAAGCCTACGATATCTGACAAAATAGGTGACATGGTGAAATTAGGAACTAGCTGCACAACAAGGGCAGCTAGTGGTAGTATTGTAATTTAAAACCTTTAAAAAATAATATATCTGGTTCTCCGTATTGAATGTTTGCTGGTTTGATGTCATTTGCTTAATTAAACTACTCTCTAGTTACTTATAAACTAGAATGTGATTTCTATTGTGTTTTCAACTTTTTAACTGTTGGTACTTCTAAAAGCTTTGCACATTTTCCTAAGTAAAGCCTGTCTACTCTGTGCAGCTGCTACCAGTGATTGAGCTCAGGTTTAAAGTACCAAAACGTTTACTGGACATACCAAGAATAGTGACATTATACCTTCTGGTGGACTACCACCCACCCCATCTAAAAATCGATTTTCTCACATTAGTGTTCAGTGGTGTGATCCAGAGCTTGTGTTTAGCAGAACCAATCAGGTATTAGGTGGGAAATTAAAAACCCGTCGATTGAACTAAAATCAGAAATTGAAGAATTGGTAATTTTTGAATTTTTAACTTATTTTTATTCCGATTTATTCCAGTTTTTGCCCCTTGTAAAAGTCTTGAAGAACATGGAGTTGGATCTAGCTACCCTGATAACTAACACAGTAGTGGAGAAGAAGGCTCTATGCAAAGAAAGGATATTGAAGTTGTGCCAGAATGTCAGGAAGATGGATTATAAAAGGCCCTCAAGACCTGGGAGGAAACCTACCAAGCACAGATCCCCTCTGATGAAGAGCAGTTGATGCCGCCTCAGAGGTTGAAGGGGGAGAGGACCACCTGTCCAAAAATGACATGCAGGGCTGGGAGCACCGTAGACTTTGCCAGTATAAGCCCTTCTGAACTGGCCATCTGCAAATTGGAGCTCAGTGACAAGCAATCAGCAAAGAGCTGCAGGACAAACTAGCAGCCACAGGACTGGAGAAGGCATTTGCACTGGAGGGAAAGAGACTGGCTTTGGTGAAGAAGAGTGTCATCATAGGACTCTTGATTTCTAAAGTAGATGGTTAGAGTAATGCGGTGGTGTCTAAGGGTGGGGGTCGCATGTCCCTCACTTACTCAAAGGTATTGTGCCTACAACTGTGGTAAAGGACAACATTGACAAATGGTTTGTATCCTCTGAAAGAGCATTGAGAATGCACAAGATGGGTCAACAGCATTGTGAGTGTCTAACTGTGGAAGTTAACACTAGGAATCGGGAAGATTAAACTCCTGGCTCTAGAAAAGAAAGTAGATGACTCCTACAATCACATGAAACATGCCTTGTGCAGAAATTGGGTCTCACACCAGAAGTTGCCCCGTTGAAGTTCTAATACACACACAAAGACACATAACAATACTGGGTTGGCTTTATAGATGCCAATTAAAGCACTAGAAGGCTAGGCAAAAGGCAACACAGCTACTACTTATGACTGACTACATAATCTGATCATGAAGGAGCACATCATGAGGCACATCATGAGTAGTTGTTATTCAGACTGACACCAGTCGATTTGGAGTAGTTTGATATCAGGCATACTGGTAAGGCAGTAGATATAGGATGTGCCCTAGAGTGTCTAAAAATTCCCAAGAAAGGAGGTTCTGTCCCCAACCCCTACAGAGTAAGAAGGGCAGCAAGAAGGATAAAAAGTGAGTTTTCACAAGGGCCCCAAAGTACACTCAAGAGGTGGAGTCCTGAGCCTTTTCTAAACCCAAGTGGGGAAGACACAATGGGAATCAGCCTTTTGCCCATGTGACGGCTGGAGTGTCTTTGGACTGTCATGTGCCAGGACAACAAAAGGGAGACTCAGGCCCTCATTTTCGAGTCTGGCGTGCCAGTGGAAAAGACCCCCAGATTACGACTTTGGCGGTGTGGCTGAAGTCAAACCGCCGAAACACCACCTGTACAGCCAGGGCAGTCGGGCCGCCAGCCGGAGGTGAGCACCTCTGGCTAGGCGGCAGCCACAATACCGCCATCGGTATTCAAACTCGGTATTGCACCGCCACAAAAATGCTGGCTGTCATGCACCACCAGCAAAAATGCTGGTGGCAGACACCCCCCACATGACCACACACCTACATTCACGTAGCCCCACTCACCCATGCATTCGCGTACATACACCCCACACACTCGCACCCAAACACGCACTCAGATACACCCATTCACTTGCGCAAACGCACTCAAGACACACACTTGCATGCAAGCACTCAAACAGACATACACTTGCCTTCACACACTCAAAAAGACACCTCCTTCCCTCTCCGCATTCAAACACACATACACGCACACACTCACACACACACACACACACAACACCCTCTGAGAATAAATGCACTCACACCCACAACATCCCCCTCCCCCTCTCGGCATACATGCACTCACAAACGCACACACATACACTCCCCCCTACATTCATACACACATGCAGGTACCACACCCATTCAACAACACCGCCTCCCTTTTGGACGATCAACTTACCTGCTTCAGTGACGTGGCCTTCTGGGAGGGAGTCCCGGTGCTTTCCACCACCAGCGCCGCACTACCGTGCAGGACACCGCCGCACCATATTACGGATCATAATATGGAGCGTGGCATCCTGTTCGCGGGTCAGTGCCGATGGTGGAAACCATCTCTATTACGACGTCAGACAGGCCGATGGTGTCAGATTTCCACCCAAAATTTGGGTGCAAATTGGCACAACGTCATAATATGGTGGTCTTCAGACTGCCAGCACTGTGAGTCTTTTGGCCCCCGCAGCTTCGGCGGTCTTACGAAAAGACCGCTGAAGTCAAAATGAGCACCTCAGTCTGTTCACAGAATCCCTCCACAGGTAGGCAGTTCCAATGGAATGCAAGTGTAGGAACTGGGGTGGAGGTTTGCCCAGGAGAAACCAGGGTTGGACTGAAGCCAACTTTTGATTCATGTGTGTACTGGATTTTGAATCCCTGGCCCTGTTACCTCCCAGCATGGTAAAGCACATGCAATGGACAATCATCAACAAGAATAAGGTAGATGCTTTGAGGCTATGGGGGCCATCATGACCATTGTGGTGGACAGGCAAGTGTCCCCAGAGCAGATTATCCCAGATGTTCTCAATTGTAACCTTGGAATGGCTGGGGTTACTGGCCTGAGAAAGGTAGCTGTGAGTCCTACCATGTTATTGTTTGTGCTGTGGTAGAAAGGAAGGCTCATGTAAAAATGTTGGTTCTGCCCAAGTTAGTGTGTGTTGCCTCAAGAAAGCAGACAGCCGGTCAGAGAAGTCAATGGATGCTGGGGTCTGGAACAATGACCCACTTTAAAAAAAAAAAACAAGGGAAAAGGCAAGGGGAGCAGGAAACCAGCTTCAAAACTTCCTATGGCCCAGAAGGAATCTGACCTCGGGAAGATAAGCTGGAGCCTAAAGAGGAAGAAGAGTCCTCCATGAGATACCTGTCTGAACTCTCTGAGTTGCATGGGATAGGAGAACCCTCCAAGGAGAAATCCTGCCAAGCATAGAAAGAGTGCAGGGGCTACCAGTGAAACCCAAACAATTTATTAGGAAGAGGATGTCTCATACAGTGAGGCTAGGGATTCAAAACTAGCATCAAGTAGGAGGTTGGTGGTTCCCCAGTAGTACAGGGAAGTCTTCTTAAATTAACCCGTAATATTCCCTTGGCTAGGCATTTGGGGCAGACCAAAAGCTGAGACATTACTATTTAAGAACTTTTACTGGACTCAGATGTTTGAACAGGTAAAGGATTTTAATCAATCCTACACCGCCTGTCAAGCCAGTTGCAAGATAGGAGGGCTTCGCAAGGCAGCCCTGATCCCTCTGCCTGTGGTAGGGACACCACTTGAGAAGGCGGGGATTAGCATTGCCTGGCTCCTAGATGCTAAAGGAGCTGCAGCGAACAGGGCTACCTTGGTAGTACTGGACCATGCTACTAGGTACCCTTGAGCCACCACTCTGATGATGGTGACTGCACCCATGGTGGCCAGGGTCTTGCTTGGTATCTTTCCCAGAGTGGGGTTCCCCAAAAAAGTTATCTTAGCTAGGGAGACAAACATCATATCTGCATACTTGAAGGCTATATGGGGTGAGTGTGGGGTGACTTACACATTTACCATTCCTTATCACCACTAAACAATCGGTTTGTGGAGAGATTCAACAAAACCGTAAAAGGTACAACTGTGGGGTTGTCAGAAAAACTCTGGAGGAAGTAGGTTGTCCTAATACCGCGTCTTTTATTTGCATACAGGAAGGTACTACAAAAGATAGTGGGCTTCAGCCCCTCTGAGCTTTTTTGTGGCCACCCTATTAGAAAGCCTTCAAGTCTTTCCCAAGAAGGGCAGGAGTAATATCTTAAGGAACGCAGACAGGACATTGTGGGGTTTGTGCTGGGACTGAGTTCTTCCATGACTGAGTACTTCAGAATGGCTCACAAGAACTTGCATGCCGTTTAGGAGCCTATTAAGCACTGGTATGACCAAACAGCAACCTTGGTGAAATACCAGCCAGGTCGAAAAGTGTGGGTTTGGAGCCTGTGGCTCCTAGGCCCCTCAAGGACAAACGGACTAGTCCCTACACAGTATTAGAGAAGATGAGAGAGGTCACCTACCTAGTGGATCTTAGTATCAAGAGATATCCCCACACAGGGTGATCCAGGTCAACCTCCTGAACCCCACTGTGACAGGACAAATATGACTATTCCCATGGTCACTGATGGAGGAGATGAACAGGAGAGAGTATGCCCCTCACAGACCTCCTATTCCACAATGTCAAAGATGGTTAATTGGAGGGAGTAGTGTTCTCCCCTACACTGATAAAGCATCAGAGAGACTGTCATCAATTTTTGGAACAGTTGTCACTTTTGACAGTTTACCCATCAAAAACAAAGTATACAGGTTGTCAGACAAATCAAAGGCCAACATCAAGAAATAATTTTCCAAAATGTTGTCTCTGGCAGCTATCAAGCACTCCATTAGCCCCTGGGAAAGCCCACAGGTCCTGGTCACAAGCGTAGAGGGCTAAATGACATCCCCAAGACTAATCCACACATGATTCCCAGAAATTATGAGCTTCTCAAACAGTTAAGTGCTGCCAAGTATCTCAGCACATTTGATCTGAATTCTGAGTACTGACAGATTTCTCTGAATGAGGGAGCAAAAGAGAGATCAGTAATTTCATCTCCTGAGGGCCATTTCCAGTTTAAATAAATGCCCTTTGGTTTCTTTAATGCCCTGCCACCTTCCAGATGCTGATGAAAAAGGGTATTGTCTGGGTTGGAGACCTTTAGTGCAGCATCTCTAGATATTGCTGTCTGTAGCTCCACATAGCAAGAACATATGACCCACCCCAGGGAAATGCTTCAGGCCGTGCAACAGAAAAGACTGACTATTAAGGCCAACAAAGGCCAGATAGAGCAGAGGTCTGTAGTGTACCTGGCCCATCAAGTTGGTGGGGGACATGTACAGACTTTCCAGCCCAGAATCCAGACTATCATGGCTTGGGAGTCTTCCAAAACCCAGACACAGGTCAGAGCTTTCCTGGGTCTGACAGGTTATTACAGGAGATTTGTCAAGGGGTGTGGCACCATTACAGCCCCCTGAAAGAGCTGGCCAGAGAAACAGCCAAAGATGTCATATCGACAGAGGAATGTCATAAGCCTTTGATACCCTGAAAGAGGTGCTGTATAGAGTACCTGTACTAAAGGCACCAGATTTCAGCAAGGATTTTCTGGTCCAGACGGATTCTTTTGAACATAGGATTGGGTCAGTATTATCACAGCTAAATGAAGAGGGTCAGGATCAACCAATGGACTTTATTAGCAGGTGACTGCTCCCCAGAGAGCAACAAAGAAGTGTCATAGAGAGGGAATCTTTGTGTGTTTGTAGTTGTTAAAGGGGAGCTCCTAATTGTTGGTGCATTGGAAGGCAAGTTGATAAGTCCAGCAAATGAAACCTGAGTGTGCTTCATGTTAGCCTTCAGCTGAGGTAGGTGATAGGGCCTGTTTTGTTGCAGTCTTCTGGCAAAAAGATCGTCTCTAACGCTTCTCATTCTGTCTCCCACTTAAATAGCAATATATTTCCATTGTCAAATCTTTCAGACTAATCAATTAGCAGAAAGTGCCCTGATGCCCATTTGCTTATTTGCATTCTATAATCATGCCTTTTGAACAATACTGCTAAGCGAGAAATACAATTATCAGTTTTCATGAAATCCTGTTAACAATAAACAACCATGTAAAGCTGAAAGTTCAACTTAGATTAAATACTCTGAGTAAATTCCAGCAAACATAGCTATCACATTGCAAAAATAATGACATTAACCAACATGCATTCTCTGTTTAACACTTGTGTCTGAATAATCAACATATGGAGAAAAACATTTCTTGCAAGAAATGAAGAGATTAGTAAAAAGAAAAGATGCTAAGTACTAGACATGGTGGCCATGTGCGTTCTTAAAATAAATAACCATTGGTAATGATTTTAATTGAACTGTGCAAATGCTTCCTAGAAAGCAAATATACATGTACAGAATCACCTTTTAGTTTTAATGCAAATGGAAGTCATAGCTTAAGCACACAAGAATGGATAAAAAAGGATAAATAAAAGAAAACAAAAACATTGTCAAAGTATTGGCCCACCAGCCCTTGCACCTATGTGTGCATCTTTTAATGCAGGTGTATACTTATGATCGCACAAAATGCTGCCTCTCAGTGCACGTGAGTCAATGGCTGAAGTGGGCAGAACCATTGCCCAGTGTTGTATGCTTTGGTGGGTGGCATCAACATGTGAATGACAGTTGAAAAGGCAAATCTCCTCTAGGTCTGTTTTTATTTATGTATTTTTTACATGAGACTGGAGGGTAAATCTAAAAATACAATACACCATGCCGGAGAAGGTGCAGCATAGGTTGTGATACCATATGTTTACATATTTAATCACTGCTATGACATTAAAGGCTAAATAGTTCATATTAACATCATGAACAAGGTACAGCATATTACTCACTTGTGGTAATAGCTGTAGAATTAGTGCCTACGTTGAAATGTGCGCTTAATTTACTAGCTGAGTTATGTCACTTGAACTTTGCTTGTGATAATCATATAGATTTCTTAAAGTATTAAGTAGTACGTGTAATACTGGATGCCTACTTTTTAATTCCCAACACAGCCAATTAGCAATGAACTTTTCAACAGATGGGCAAAGCAGTCTATTAAACATAACCTTTTTATGTCCTGCATCTATAATTGTCTTTGAGGTCCATTAACAGATGCATTGAGATCAGAAACTTCCATTTTTTCCAAAGGGCATATGCAGTGTCTCAACACCTAGCGACCTGTAATTACTCAACCAAACAACTTGTATGCACAAAGCGACCGAACAACCAGAGCTTTACCTGCTGTATAGAATGTTCATTCTTATTTTCTCTAATATTGCTTCCCGGCTTGAAAGCGGAAACCAATAAAGCTGAGGCTCGCCAGGGTCATAAAAGCAGCGCACGCTCTCATAAAAAATTTAACACTCAGAATAACCCTGCCTTTCTGTGCCTGGTTGGACTGAACATGACATTTTATCCAGGCATCTAGGGAGGAACCTGAAATGGTGCAGCTCAACAGTTATTTATCGGTGGATAAAATAATATATCGAGCTCGCCTGAACTAGGGTAAAATTAAAAGACGTTTATCACATCCAACAAAAGTATTATAATCAACGCCATCATCATTGTGGTGATAATCTTTATAAGAGAACATTCAGTTCTCCCATAAGGGCCACCATATTAGTATATACAGTCTAACAAAGGAGAAGAGACATCACAGCCGAGCTAAGTTCAGTAATACTGATCGTTTTCAATGTGCACACCACAAACCGAATCGTCTCTGTGAGAGAAATTTGAAAAATAGCACAGATATCAGTGCCTTCCTAAATGCTACTATGCCATTTGTAGGTTTATTAAAAAGGGAAGAGAGCTCCAGATCATGTTGGCCGGCATCCAAAACGTCACTTCTACCTATAAACCTGGATGATCACATGGACGTCGGCAGGTGGCAGAGACCTTTTGGACCATGCCACAAGTAGGCAATTGTTGTGCCTGTCTTCCTTGCTGTGGTGTTCCCTCGTACTGTTTTGCCTTCACCCCTCCTGTCTGCTAAACAGTGCTTGAGTCCTGAGGATGACCTTGTGGCCCTCTCCGGCCTGTTGAGGCCGAAACATCAACAGTGTATCCTCTCTGACAGAATCTATTGCATAGGTTGCCTCAGTCCTCTTTGGAGTAGTGGAATTATAAAGCTAAGAACTGTGTAGGACTATGAAAGTTACACTGTTATTGTCAGGAGGATGGTGCGCTTCTATTAATCGCCAGTTGGTGTGTGTATAGGGTTTGTAGGGTGTGCGGTGAGGGTTCTTGGATTTACTGGTATATGCTTGCTGTGAAAGCAACAAGTTGTTAATGTGATATTGATATGTTTCTGTATATATTAAAAAGTAATCTATTATTGCACATAACAATCTGCTGTTCACTGATTGATTTATTTATATATTGAACTGTTGGATGACTAGCAGAGCATTTGACAGCCCATTATGCATTTTTGTTGACTGGAATATAAATAATTCCTCCAGGAACACTTTTTTATGCTTAAAAATAGTTGGCATTTTCTTGTCCTAACTATTTGATGCATCCTACCTTGGTCTTGGGACACATGACTGTGAGTAGCTTGGCAGATGGCCTTTGTGTATTCTTCCTAGGCAATGAGACAAAGAGGGACAAGGTGTTGGCAAGATGGGACATACTGTCAGGATAGATAGGACAGAGCAGATCTGGTCTATGCCAAACTTATGTTTTAAAGAGCTGCCTTCAGCACACACACACAAAGGAAACTGACACGTCTTTTGTCACCTCAGACTACTTGGAGACTTAGCAGGGGAAGGGAAGAACTTTCTAGCACGAGATGTAGGGGTGGCGAGGATGTCCCAACTCACTTCAAAGGCTGGCACCAGGTATAAATATTGGACCTTCTGAACCACTTCTTCAGTACACTCTTGGACCTGTAGGTGACTTCAGAAAGGTTTTCTTGTACCCCAGAGGACTTCCCAGGTTCTTAAGGCCTGCGTTCTTCTCTGGTGGACTGCCATGCTGCTTCCAGAAGACTGCCCTACTGTTGAAGGCCTGCTTTACTGCTTGAAATAGAAAGGACCATCTCATTGAACCCAATACTACCAGAGTGACTCCAAGAGCTACCTGGCTGGCCTCTTCTTTGAGATATAGGGGCACAACAAGCTCCGAAGACCTTGCACCTGGCCTCTGCTGCAGTAGGTATAAACCCCCTCTTCCTCTTGGAAGTAGTGTTAGTGGTGCTGCTCCTGCTTAACCATATAATGTTGGGACTTTGAAACATTTTCGCAAAACGTGGCAGAAAAACCAACAGAAGACTGGAACCTACCTGCAAGCCAATCCACCAAAGGTGCATCACCAGTTGGCCTGACTTCATGGTAGTTCCTGCTATGTTGATCTCTGCAGCAGCGAATCCTATTCAGCAGGACTCCCTGTGATAGTATCCAGCTTCATCGAGCCTTCTTCAGCTTTGTAACGTTGGACGCTTCAGGCTTCTAAAAAATTGTATAAGCCTGAAGGTAAAAATCTTCACAGAGCTTGACAGCAACAGTCTTCCAATCAAAGGTGATGGCCTCCATAGCCTTGAAATCATGCTTCTCCTACTCAGAGCTTTTTCCTGACATCATTGATGTCTTCACTGGGACTTATCCAGTGCTCCCTAGCAACAAAGACTCCTCCTTGGCCTGCAGCTTTGCCCTGCTGAACTCTACCTTTTCCTGGACTTTTTTTCTCAGACTTTCTTCAAAGTTCAAAGGTAAGTTGAGACCCGATCCAAATCCACCTTGTGTATCCGACCAACGCTCCATCTTAGTTGGCCTTAACCTTTGACTTTTGTCCCAGGCTTATGCAACCATATACACGAGGTTGGGTATTTGATCTTTTAGGCCCTCTTTTTCATTACAAACTTTTAAACTCAATTTCTACTGATTCCATTTAATTTGTTTTTGTATCATTTATTTATTCTAATTTTCTCTACCTTTCTAAAACAGTGTGGGTTTTTTCTTGTGTTGTGTTTTCACGTTATTACTGTTTGTGTGCTGCTAAATGCTTTACCTGGTTTCTCTAAGTTAAGCCTGACAGCTTTTGTGGCAGGCTTCCATAGGGTTAAGCACAGTTTAATTTAGTGACTTTTATGGTTCAACTTGGCAAGGGTTGTGGTTGTTGCTTGTGTCTGGTTTTCACTCCAATCAAAAACCTAAACTCTTACATGTAAGAACTTTTTCTTCAATCATTATTAGGAAAGGGAAATGAGTACAAAAGCAGATGGAAGTCAAGGGATCAATCACTGAGGGCCACCAAATTGTTTTTTTTGAAGCAACAGTATTCCATGTATTCTTCGGATGCTGTGAATGATCAGTAGGAAATCTTATGTAAAGTTCATATGGCATTTAAGGTTAACTTTATTGGAAAGAACGCAAAAGACAGAGATTAGTCATGCATATGTAAAGTAAACTCAGGAACATCATCGTGGACCTATGAGCCTCTGGTGCATAGTTCCAGATCCTGGGCATTCCACATGATCTGCTCAATCCATTTGCATTGCATGAGTTCAGGGATATCAAGGCTGTTTCAATACTGCAGGCACCTTAGCCTATTAGCCTTAGCTAATTGTTGCACAATGCAGGTTACTCAGTTTAAAGTGTGAGACTAAAAGCAACATGCAATAGTTTGAAGCGGCATATTAGTAGTGACTTCTATATTTCATGCTAATAAGCATACCATCGGACTCAGTATTTCGAAATTTATACACGTTTAATGTAACATCGTGATAGAATAAAAGTGTTAATTGAGGGGGATTGCTGCCCCAATATTTACCTAGCACTACTTGGAACAACGTCCATATTAAATCCTATAAAAACACAATGATCAGAGTAGCAGTGCTAAAATTTGTTACGATATGGATATGAAAGCAGCAAATACATGATTGAACGTGTAATTTAAGACATGGATACGCTAATCGAAAGCATTTCTATTATACGGGTAAAATAAAATGCTGTCTCGGGACAGCACATCTGTCTCTACATAACTATGTTTTTTTTTCCAATTAATGTTGATGTTATTTTCAAAACATGGTTAAAAGAAGAAGATTTTAACTGTGATAAATCAGTTTCTATAGAGGGCTTCAGGAACAATTTCCATTGAGATAAAGTGGTTACAATGAGAGCGACCTTGATTCACCTTTGATAGCTTATAAATTGACTCTAGTGAGAATGCATTTCTTGGGGAAAGATCATGAATGATCAACAAACTAACCATTACAAAAAGCAGACAGATATATATAAAATCAACTTCCACGTCAATGGTATGAATACATTTAATAAGAATTATAGAGTAATAGATGGTTTATATGTTGCAGAAAATGAAAAATTCTCAGCAAAAAAATGAAATGGGATTGATGGAAAATCAGAAATAATAAAAAATGTGGGGCCAGATGTAGCAAACGTTTGCGACTCGCAAACGGGCCGATTCGCAATTTGCGACAGTGCAAAATCGGAAATGGGACGCAAAAAGCCCATTTCCGACTCCCAAAAAGCGATGGGACCCGTTTGCGAGTCGCATCCGTTGCGACCCCATTTTGCGACCTGCAAATTGCAAGTCGCAATTTGCGAGTCGCAAACCTTATGCAATTGCAACTCGCAAATTGCGACTAGTCGCAAAAAGCCCAGTTTGCATGTCCCATTTACCACTAACTCAGAGCAGGTGGTAACCATTACCAAAGTATAAAAGGGGACCCAGAAGGCATCTGGGTTACTCAAGATGGCGGAGATATACCTGATAGCAGTGAGGAGGAGAGTCTACGCAGCCCAGCAGAGGAGGAGGAGGGGCCACAGACAGGAGAAGATATATAGAACCAGGCAGACTCTTTTTCAGCAAACTGAAGAGGAGATCTATGACAAATACCGCCTTAGCAGCGCAGCCATTCTAGAATCAATAGATTTACTCAAACCACAGCTAGAACACAAGACTCTGCGTGGCTGCGCCATCCCTACGCATGTGCAAGTGCTATGCGCACTGCACCTCTTGGCCTCAGGGAGCTATCAGGGGGTCATTGCCGTGGCAGGTGGGGTATCCCAAAGTGCAGTGTCAAGGTTCCCCAGGGCATTCCTAGATGCCTTAGTCACGCACATGTCTCACTTCATATACTTACCAAGGAATGAGGCAGAAATTAACAGCACCAAGCTGGACTTTTACCGCATTGCCCACTTTCCTCATGTCATAGGGTGTGTAGATGGGACACACATTCAAATATGCCCCCCTGCTAATCTGGAACACATTTTCCGCAACAGGAAGTGTACCCACTCACTCAACATACAGGTTGTTTGTGATGCCCATTATGTCATCACGGACATCGTAGCTAAGTTTCCTGCCAGTACCCAATACTCATACATTTTTAGGCATAGTGGGATACATCAACGCCTGGAACGTGGGGAATTTGGAGACGGTTACCTCCTAGGTAGAGCCACAGACACTTGCAGACATACACACAGGTCACTGTGCACGACAATCTGGACTTCCTAACCGTGTACTTTTGTGCCCAACAGGTGACAGTGCATATGCTCTCAGGCCTTGGATCATGACTCCGTTTTTAACACCCAGAACTGAATCAGAGAGGCAATACAACAGTGCGCATAAGAGGACCAGGAACTTGATCGAGCGCACCTTCGGACTGCTGAAGGCAAGATTCAGATGCCTCCACCGCAGTGGAGGTGCCCTCCAATACACCCCCATTACCGCTTTCAAAATTGTGGTCGCATGCGCCATCCTCCACAACATAGCCAGATCCTGATGATGAAGAGCAAGAACAACCACATCGCCATCATGGGGATAGGAGTCTAGCTAATCAAGGCAGACTGAGACGGGACCAAATTGCAACGCAATATTTTGGCCGGTACGTGTCAACTCCCACCATACTCACCTATTAACCATTTGTTAAGTGGAACAAAAATAACTGTTTTATTAATGTCATGAAGAAACTATATACAAGTTGAAATTGTCCATGGGCAGGAAAATGCCAACCAGTCATGTGGCACATTAACGCCATGTGCCACATTAATCTGTCCTGGCTGTTATCTATGATCTCCTGCCCCTCCTGCCAGCCTGGCTGGTCCCTGCTGCGTCCATGGTGCTGTGCCTACCACTCCTCAGCACCCTACTGTGAGTGGCAGAGACACTGCTGACTGTTGCGCCCTCCTCCCAGGTGTATTTGTTAACTTCCTGGCTGTGATGTCATCATCATGTGCCAGGAAGTGCTTTCAGGGTTCTGGTATGCTTCCTGGAGTGTTCTGCTGCATCTGCAAGCAATTTTGAAGGTATTCGCAATTTGCGACACCCACTCGCTAATTGCGAGTTCGTTTTTTGCACACTCGCAAACAGCGACCTCGCAAACTGCGGACTCGCACACAGCGTTGCGAGTCCGGCTGCGAGTCGCAAAATGCGATCGCTTTTTTTTCTGGCATTCCAATTTGCGACTCGCATTTTGCGAGTCGCATCAACTCGCAAAATGCGAGTCGCAATTTTTATTTTTGCTACATCTGGCCCGTGATCCATAAAACAATATCAACATTTAAAAGGCGTGGCAGTAAAATCACTGGCAGAATAAACAGTAATTCCTGAGAGGTTGTTGAGACCCTGGCACACGCTGAGAATGACTTACACATTGACACAGGTGAACACTAGAAGGAATTTTGCACCAGTGAGATTCTGCTTTCATACTTAGAAGTAATTTATGGAAGCTAAAACTGTCGCTAACCTCTAGGGTGCATCCATTCTGGGTTGTAGGGGGCCATTAACCTCTACAACACTTTTGAAAACAAACTTTCAAGTGAAACAGCCCAATTATACAAAGGAAAAAAAAGGTAAACATCATTACATTTATGTGGGTAAACTTGCCAGGATAAACTTCAGCTCTCCACAACAAAGTCCGTAGGTACAGGTTTATTGCAATTTTTAATGAACCGTGAAATAGAGATGTACAATCGGTATTAAAGGTTTATTTAGCAAATGTTCTCAATGTAGCATTGTATAACATTGAGACAATAGTCACGCCTTCTCTAAATACTGTATTCTGTATTGAATCTGAATAGTGGAAGCAATATATTGGCCCTAGTCTTTCTAACCCATTAGAAATGATGTGTCTCGACCTTGGTTCACTGAGATAAAATTTTGACTGTATTCCTAGGTTATTCCTTACTTTTTTCACTTGTTTTGTAGTACGGAAAAATCTTTGAAAAAAATTATTTGGAGTGAACCTTTATGTGATAGGAATGGGACCTATATCTTTTGTAAAATGTATTGTCAGTGCTTGAAACAGATGGATTTGGACTATGGTGAGGAGCTTTCATGCAAGAATAGTAATAATTTGAAGCTATCATTAAAACATGTGATGCTGAAAAGCTTTAGGTTGATCTGCACCATTGCTCACAGATAAAGTTTGCAATTGAGTTGTCTGGTTGTAATCTGGGGTATGATGCAATTCTACTTGTAGGGTAACATATGTCCTACCATAAGTAGTTGTTGCTGAGATACAGTATATGAATCGTGTTTAATATTTATGATATGCCCCCCACAGAGGGAACAGGAATTTCTTCTGAGCATCTTCTCTTTAATTTTTGAGTATTGAGAAAAGTTGTTGTGCAGGAATATTTAAGGAAACATCCTACTAGGTGAGTAACAGAAAAACACTATAATATACAAAATGTTCCCCACAAACTCCCTTCCTATATTTGGTTCCATATGATATGTTAGTTCCTTTGGGCATATCACACAGAGATATTTGGTGAAAATACAACTGAATGCCTGGAAAAGAGTTCTCTCTCAAACTGACTACAGCCCACAAAAAACAAACCGTACCCCTCAAAACCATTCATTGTTCCCTAAAGACAACAATAGGATGGGCCTCCTGTGCCTTTTTTTCGCTGACTGCTCTGGGAGGTCATCTCCTTAAATGTAGTAGGGCAAAAATGCCACTCACAATTCAAGAAAGTTAATCGTTAACGGCTCTGCCACCTTCACCTGCCCTATGTCCCACGAAGTATTTGAACCACTGGCAAATTTAGTGTTATCCATCTCAGAAGATTCCATTACATATTGAATTATCCTTCTCCAGAGACTGCGTGGAATGTGAATACTAAAAATACATTTTTAGAATCTGCTTGAAGATTTCTGCTTTTTGTGCAAAATAAGCCTTGCTAAGTAACAATAAAATCCATTGTTGGAACCATTATCTACATTAGCGTTAATGGTTTAATCTGACATATGGAAGCACAATGCTGCGAGCTCTCAACATCTTGTGTGACTCTCTCTATTGAACTGATATTTCTGGATAGTGAATATTAAAAACGATGGGCCTGATTAAGAATTTGCAGTATGTTATTTAATAGAGTACACATACTCCGAATTTCGAAAGGTCTGCTCTTAAAATTAGAAGGAACTACCATCACGGTACATGTATGTGTTTTCAGGCACTAAGGTCAAAGTGACTGTAACATGCACAAATTGTCAGCATGTTTTCGTTTCTTCAAAGACAAAATCCCAAAAAGAGACTTGTTTTTGAAAAAAACCAAAAAAGAAAACAACGGCCCCCACACCATAGGAGATTCCTTCTGTGGTGTTGGTGGAGATGGGTGCGGTAATTGAAAGGCTTTTCCTGTCCCTTACCACTATGGTTTGTTTTTAGCAGTAAGGGAAAGTAAAAAGTGGGCATTCGACTATCTATTCAAAATTAAGCGGCCAGTCCAATGGTCAAACCTCTGATGGCCGTTACTACATCAGGCTGCGACAGATAAGGAGTAGCCTGCGTTACTGACATAGCTAAGGTCTACCTGTCCATCTGTAAGTCGGGGTGGACCTTCAATTTGGCAAAGAAGGTACTTCATCATCATTTCAATGGAGTACACCTTCTGACAAACTCTAAATTAGCCTCTATAATTCAATAGACATCCTATTTATACTTGTACCAGTGCAGGCAAGTTATACATCTTTAGTTGCCTTATGGAGGTACCTTTTAATGTATCATTTTTACTACGCCAGCATGGCATTCTGGATCAATGGTAGACTGTGTCTGAAATATGAGGGCTATGCTTAAGTAAAGCAGAATGCAATTTTAAACAGCGTATGGTGTTTTCAAGCCTCAAACCATAGTAGCTGTTGTATTCATGGTGAAAGAGGTGAACACACTGAATAGTTACCAAAGGTTGTAGATTTGCTGCAAGATCAGTTTTTTTTTTTTAAATGAGCAACCTTTATAACTTATTTTAGGAAGGTAAATTTAGCATTTTCATTAGTAAAATAAATTACATAGGAAAATATTAAATGAGAGAAACAAAACTTTTAATTTGGCGAATAAAATTGACTATGCCAAGGAATAACTATTAACCCCAGACTTTAGAGGACACAGGTTGGTTAGAATAATAGAGTGCCTTTCAGATCATTTCAGTTGCTTTCAAAATGACATACTTGATCCCGTAAACTTTCACATTAAAACTGCAGTGATATTTTGTATATTCACTTTATAAAGGCTTTATGTCACATATTTGTTGACACTCATATGTTGCAAGGTTGCTAAGTTATATTACTTAAGTAACTGTTATATTGTGCAATTTTTCCCCTAAATGCTAGCTAAAGTTGTTATGGTCATTAATAGGACCTATCATAGTTGGAAAAAGTCAGTGTTGGTTCATATTCAAGACAAAGTGGGAGACGCATTTAGTCTGTAGCTTTGTAGTGCAAGGAATTTCCTGCCTCTCCTGTCCTAGCTCAAAGCTGGCTGAAATGAAAATGCAGGATCTTTATGCCTTTTGTGTGATGGCAGAGCACAAACTATTCAGTTGTAAGTGAGGCTGTGCTCAGCTCTGAAACACCCACCTCCCTGTCATTAGATGGCTCATCAAGGCACACCTAATCCCTCTATTGTGTGTCTGTCTGGGAGGAATTCACAAAGTCTAACGGTCTGTTACACACAGCCATGCGACACAGGCACTAAAATGCTAAGAGCAGAAAGATTCCAACTTTCTAAAAGTGCCATTTTCAAAATTGAAATGAAAAAGAATAACTTTACCATTAAAAAGGGCTCATCAATACAATTCCAAAGACAACAATCATGACATAGTTACCAGCTTCAACTGGAAATTACATCTTACTGAATGCAATAGGGAGACCTCAAGGTTGTTCTATGGGAGGGGTAAGCCTCACTACCAGGACATTTAAAACTTAAAAGTACATGTCCAACCTTTTAACTGCCCAGCACCGTGCCCTACCTTATGGGTGACAAATATAATAAAAGTGGAGCTTAAGGCTTGGCAAGGGTTTTTAATGCAAGCCAACATGTCAGTTTAAAACTGCATTCAGGCTGCAGTGGCACTCCTGGAGCATGTTTCAAGGGGCTACTTAAGTGGGTGGCACAATCAGTGCCGCAGGCCCACTAGAGGCTTTTAATTTACAGCTCCATGATACATGAAGTACAAGGGACTTATAAGTAAATTTAACATGCAGATAAGATATGACCCAATGTAAGCATGTTTTAAGGGAGTGAGCACAAGCACTTTGGCACTGGTTAGCAGTGGTAAAGTGTGCACAGTCTTAAGGCCAGCACAAATAAGTTCAACAAAAATGGAGACAGTGCAGCAAAAAGCTAGGGGGGGGGGGGGCACCCTAAGGATAACAGGTCTAACAATTATCTTCAGCTTGAGTGAAGCCACTAACTGAATTTAACACATTTTATCTGTTTGATGATTAGGCACTAGTAGCACCTAGCAAGTCCTCATGCATATATGACGTTAAACTACTGTATTTTGGTACATATTTTTAGAGCACAGAGATACTCGGGTGCTCAATCTTAATTGGGTGTTTTTGCTGAGGGGGTGTTCAGTACCTAAGAATATTTGTAAAGTATTTTCCTTAACATCAAAATCTCTGTCAGGTTTCACTAAAGGGACACTCATTAAAAAACTGAAAGCATTACAAACATAATAAAATGCTACCAATATACTAAGGCAGACCTACTCTGATGCCATTAAGGGTTTCCGCCCTTGTTTCCTTTCTATCTACTTTCCTTTTTTCTTTCTTCATTTCCCTCACTTTCACACACTGTCTCCTTGATGACTCTGCTTCACTGCCTGTGTTTGCTACTTTTCATTACAGTTCTCATGTATTCTTTTCCCCGTCTCCATCGCAATACATCCCTTGTAATGCCTCAACCACCACCTCTTAGCTCTACTGTGAAAATTCTTTGGATTTTTTTATTCATGAGTTTCCTCGTAAATAACAGGAAAACGAGGTCAATAAAACAATGTTTAAATGTCTCTGTGACTCACTGAGTTGCTATCAAAGACACGACACAGGTAGGGGTTGGGGAATTATAAATTAATCTCCAAAATCTTACGAAGGTGACACACCTTCTAAAAATGATGCCTGGGGAGTTTATTCCTGCAATAATGCTTTCGGAGAGAAAATGCTTCCTTAATTAGATTATTTAAGTGAGCAAGGTGGGGGGAGGGTCGATACAGCTGGGAGATCTACTTTTTTGCAGAATTTTTCACCTGACCTTTTAGTTACAAACGTTGCCAAATTTGTGAAATGTTATGAGTGTATAAGATCAATGATTAGAACTAATGACATTAAATCTGTACATAAATAATACGGATATACAGTCACATTGGCGACATGCACAACTTTTTTAAATGCAGATGTAATATTGCAATCTAGGTTTAGTATGTTTATTCTTGAAAACTGTATCTGGAATTCTCACAACGTCAGCACAGTCTGAGATTCCAAAGCATTCGTGTAAGTCAGTTGCTCATGGATGCCAGTCTTGGATGGCTGCTAGTGTTGTCATGGGTCCACGACGTTAAAGAAACTGGAATATCGCAAGCAGCTCGTCTACGAGTGCTTATTTACTTCAAATGCTCACTAAAGCTGCTCTGTGAACCTTCCTTCTACAAAATTTTGGTACCAGGAGTGGGGTGATCATTGACGTGTAAACGGACCCACGGATTGTGCAAGCGCGGTATTCAAATTTCCTGCATACCAATTGAAGACTATCCACATTGGCACCACGGTCAGTGGTATTTTATTTGTTTTGAGTTGTGAATTTACAGATTTATTACATTCGCCTTAATGATGGACGGTTACCTGGATACAAGCAACGGCTGGTTGCCTGGATACAACTTGCGCTGTTTACTTGGTTACGGCTGCCAGCAAACCGACTCCTTTTAGAATGTTCGTGTGCACCCCTTGAGCTCCTCGCTGCACCACCGTCCTCATGGTAGCGTGTATAATACGCTGCTATGCATTTCCGGCCTGTGTCATGTGACTTGGTTTCCTTGATGACAGGGATCATTGGATTTCCTTCAGTTTTTGCTCTGTGTATATGTGCACAGAGCATCGCATGATACATCGACTTGATTCTATACTCTTTTTTCGGCACTCAAAGCATCGCAGGATAAATTTACCTGACCTTATTGGTTCGTTGTGGAAATATTTTGTTTATATTGCATTCTTTGTGCCACCGGATGTGAACCTAGTAGCCATAATTTGTACTGAGGAGCAGTGACATTTTTCTCTTCATCTTAATGATTTTTGCTGGATTCTGTAATACTGCACATCATTTTAAGCCTGTTTCATAAGCTTTTTGCTTACTTATGCCTCTTTAGTGTGGTTTATTTTCTTTTAGTTCTTGTGAGTAACAGGGCTGATTGCAGTAGCCCCCTGACGTTTTGCCCCCATTTTTCACTTTTTGCTGGTGTTTTCCTGACTTTAATGGTGCCCTGGGTACTGCTAACCAGTCCCGGGGCCTGTGCTCTGTGTAAAATCAGTATGCAAATTAGGCTATTTATAATTGGCTAAATCAACCTACTTACAAGTCCCTAGTATATGGTAGGGCATGTAGGTTTAGGGAGCACAGCATAGGTGGAGCCCCCATAGGTGCACTGCTGAGGTGTCCAGTGTCATTTTAAAGGCAGGCCTGCCTTGCTGGCCTCTTTTAAATAAAGTTACATGCAAATTAGACTTTGGAATTAAAAGTAGTTCCAACGTCTTAAACTACCCTATCTTTACATATAAGTCACACCTACGGAGTGTCTTATAAGCCCCTAGGGCTGGGTACCATGTAACTATAAGCAGAGACCTTATTAAAATGGTTTTATAAGCCCTGATGAGGAAAAACCGGCAAATTCGTTTTTCCCTCATTGTAGTGAATGGCCTCCATAAGCTAGAATGGGTAGACTTTATTTTAATTTCTAAAGTCCCCTCAACTTAAGTATCAGATACCTTAAGGTTGGTATCAAATTCATTGGTATAATAAATGCCACAACTTACAATTCTTGGATTTAATATAACTTGTTCAGGTAAAGAGTTTAAAACTTTATCTGAAAAGTTTCCAACTTCAGCCCTGCAGTGTGTGGTTGCTTTGCTCTGATACTGGCCAGGCTGCCATGATGGGGTGTGAAGTGGCCTGGCTCAACACAAAAGAGATGTGCCTGGGGGAGGAGATTGTCCCTCAGCAGATGGGGAAGCAGGAAGGGGGAGGGCTTCCAAACTGGTCTTCAAAGTCAGTGAAGGACATTTGCAGCAACCCTTCCTCACATTTTGCAAACCCAGACAATAAGGTGCCCCCTGATTAGATTAGGAGAGGGCATGAGAAGGGTGTTTTTAAGATTTTGAGCCACACCACTGGGTGGGCTCAGCCAGATGTATCCTCCAAAAATCACTTTCAGCCATGATGGATTTTTGAAGAATGTTGCTCCCTGGGATTGATTTTTGCCACACTTCCCTGGAAGTGGTCATAATAGGGAGAAGGACCCTGCACCTGAATGGAGAACCAGGATCCCCCAGGAGCAAAGATGAAACTGGCAGACCTGCACCCACACCACAGATCCCCACCAGGAAGAACTACAGAAGAAGGACTGCCCTGCTGGACCCCTGACCTGCACCTGGACACTGCACTCTGGAGGGCTGCACCAGCTGCACACTTGGGCTTCACCACAAGAAGGATTTTGCCTGGCTTCAACTGGTTCAGGGAGGGTCTCCCTATTTGGTACAGGTGAAAAAGTGCTAACCAGGGTCCCCTGCACCAACTCCTGAAGAAACTGACCCACTGACCACTGTCCAGAGGCCAAAAAGGAGTTTGCACCAGGTGCATTTTGGGAGTTGTAGTCCACACCCTGAAGGATCATCTCAGAGCTTTTGGTACCTTGGGGTGTGCTGTGGACCTCAAAAGAACCTTAAAAGAACATCTGGAAGAAGATCCAGAAGTTTGGACAAGTTTCTCCATAAAGTGACCGACCTGCTGCTGCAACTCTAGCCAGCTTGCCTCAACCGTGACCCAGTCTGACTTCCAGGTCAGTCCTGGTGAAGAAAATCTCTGAAAAAGTGACTAAGTCCGAATGTCGTAAGTTGACTGGTTCCTCCCAGGCAGTGTATCCGAAAAAATCTCCATCGAGGGCTCCCGCGATGCATATCCAAGGAAGAGTTCCAGGAGCTCGAATTGGACTGGCAACTTGGTCCTGCTGAAGAAAATCTCCAGAAAAATGACTAAGTCCGAAGGTTAACTTTTGACCGAGACCTCCCGCGAGTTGTAGCTGAGCAGGGATCCATTGCGGTCAGCCTCAAAGTTTGACTTTGCCCCGAGTTTGTCGAGGTGCAGTCAGATGACCAGATTGGTGCTATTAGTTTCAAAGCTAAAAAAAGCATTAATTCTTTAAAAATCCATATCTCAGGTTCCCTTATCCGATTTTTATCATTTTGGTGTCATTTTAAAATTAAAAATATAATCTATTTTCATAAATTGGTGTTGGATTTTTTTTGTGTTTTGTGTTTTACTTATTAACTGTTTTGTGATTTTTAAATGTTTTACACACATGTCTCCTAAGTTAAGCCTTGTCACATGTTGCCAAACTACCAAGGGTTGAGCTGGGTTTAATTTATTGAGATCGAACTGGACCTAAATGGAGGTTAGTGACCTATTGCTAAGTGTAAGTACTTACTTTCCCTTACCAATGACCCATTTTCCAACAGTTGTCATTACACTATGGCATATAATCAAGGAGTTGTTCAACCTTCTCCCTTTTTGCAAAGGAGTGTCAAACCAGATAGAAAATGGAGTGAGTGGCTGAGAATATTTGAAAACGACCTCACAGCTATTGATTCTAATGACCTTTCTCCTGTTAGGAAGATGGCCTCACTGTTCAATCACCTAGGAGTTGCTGGACAACGTGTGTTTGACAATTTGCCACCTATTCAGGCACAGCAAAGTTGAGGTACTGTCTGGATTGTTTATTTGGAGGGAATAGAAAGGATGGGAAAACAGTATTCGGGTGAATCCACTGTTCTACTTGAGAGCTTTAACTTTGCCACGTGCAAGCAATCTGCTGAACAAACAGTTGAGGATTATGCAGCACCTTTGTGAGATTTAGCCGCTAAATGTGATTTTGACAATAATGGAGATATTTATATAAGGGACCAATGTGTGTTTTGCTGCTATTCTAAGAAAATACAGGACCGTCTCTCAGCCTGTTGTAATCCTACTTTAGCAGAAACAATTGACATTGCAAAGAGCTTAGAAAGGTCCATGGTTTCTTCTAAAGTTTTATCAAGTCACACTGGCCAATCTACTGTCAGTTGTGTGATGAAGGATGATTTGATCTGTGTGGTTAGCAATACGTCTTTCAGACAAGTGAGAGGTACAAGAGCCTGTTTACACTGTGGTTTTCACAATCATATCAGAAATAACCCGTCATGTCCTGCAATAGGAAAAACAAATGCTTGAAATGTCGCAAATTAGGACATTTTCAAGTGGCGTGTAGAATTTCAGCGATTGGTTTGGGCACGACTACCCATGCTGATAAAGTGAAGATTAGTAACATACATACTAATGACTTTGAAGATCAGACTCAGGGTTGTGTGGAAAGATTTTCCAATGTAGTTTTGACTGTGGATTCTATGGATCCTATCAAGCACATGAAAACTGAGTTCATCAAGGGGCCTTTGTGTGAAGCACTCTTGGATGGCAGAAGAGTAATAGTTATGGCAGATTCTGGAGATCTTGCAACAATTTTGGCAGATAGTACATATTTTAAGTTTTGGTCGGATTCAAATGTTTTGTAATGGCTTGCTATAAGCTCTAGAGCATTTGGTGAACAGGATATTGAACTCCTTGGATTATTCTGGTCAAATCCAGAGAATATGGGGAGATGGAAAGTTACAAAAATATATGTTGCAGTTAATGGGAGGGACATTGTTGGCTGGAAAGATTTGGCTAGGCCTGGCATTATTCTACGTCCTAGACATGACATTCCTATTGTTTTGGGAGACATGCCTCTTGTTAGTGTAAGTGATGTTGCTTTATCTCTCATTCTGCAGATGGTGGGTTTGAGCAAATGAAATCTAAGTTTCCCAAAGTTTTCGCAGATAAGGTTGGAATTGTTCAGGGCTTTGTGCACAAGCATGCCCTTTGACAACATTGTTATTGTTTAATAATAGCGTGGATTGGTTACAACAGTACCTCAAGGAAAATGCAAAAGGTACGGACAGTAACAGCATAAACGGACAGCAAAGTACTTTTCAAACAATTATATTTTTTATTAACTGCTTTAAACTCTTTGAAAAGTAAGTAGGAACGTGGCATGGCAGTAGCAGTGCATCATTAAGATGCAGCTTTAACTTTTACCTATTGGAAACTGAGTGACAGTATATTTCGGTGTAACATCCCGGTGCATTACTTCCTGCGAGGTGATGTGCAACTACTGTTAATCCTCTGAGAGAATGCTGCTTTTCCCCAACTAATAGAAGTGAGAGAAAAGGCAGTGTTCAAAGTAAGTCGACCAACCGAAGATTGAATGAGAAATCCTTCAAAAAACAGTCAGCGGTTCCCTACAAGCGAATTAAGCTTAGGTTTAACTTGTGGGGGTGGGGTCAGCAGGTAGTGAATAGAGAGAGAGGGGGCAACAGAAAGTGGAAAGGGGAGTGATAATGAGGGGAGGTGGAAAGTGAGCAGCTGTATGTGAAGTAGAGTGTGAAGGGGAGCGGCTGGAGGGAGAAGAGAGGGAAGGGGGAGGAATCAGAGGAAGAGCATCAGGAAAGGGAAAGAAGACGTGGACGAAGAGCAGCAGCAGTGGAAGGAGGGAGTAAGGAGGAGCAGCAGGAGGGGGAGGAGAGAGCAAGAGCAGCATTGGGAGGGGAAGAAAGAACAAGCTGGAGCATAAGGAGAGACAGCAGGAGAATTCAGCTGGACCACCTGAAGGGGAGGAGAGTGATGGAGAGCAGTGGCAAGTAGGAAGAGGAGAGCAAGAGAGTAAGCATGAGAGAAGAAGAGTGTAGTGGCAGGGG
Organism: Pleurodeles waltl; assembly: GCF_031143425.1. Lineage (NCBI taxonomy): Eukaryota > Metazoa > Chordata > Amphibia > Caudata > Salamandridae > Pleurodeles > Pleurodeles waltl. The sequence continues at coordinate 811,400,799 of NC_090437.1, read as the reverse complement.
AGAAGGAGAGACCGCTGGGGAGCAGTGGGGGGAGATACAAACATGAGGGAGCAGTAGGAGAGGCGGAGATGTCTGTTGTATAACACCAACTACAGCTCACATGGGTGGAAAGAGTTTATGAAAAATTTAGAGGTGAACGTCACAGAGAGATTGAGGCCAGGTGAATGCCTTCCTTTTACACACAGCGTAGTAGTAGTAGTAGTAGAATCTTACATGAAACACAAATATAGGACAGATGTAATTCAATAGCAAAGGTTTTTGAATATGTGCTCTTGTGGCATGAGGTATCCTACTACCAAAGAAACCTGTGAGAATCAGCCAAAGCTCAATGAATACCCGTGACTTTAAAAGTAAATACCACAGCAGACTTAATAGCTACTCAAATAGTGTGTGTATCAGTCTCCCTCAAATAAGAATCTGAAGACGGTAGTTCAAAATTTTTATTTTCCTTTCAGGCTTTATTGAGCGCCAGGTCCAGCTAAGTATGTTCTTCTGAGTATACTATATCCCAACTGACATGTTTTTTTCACATATAATTACTTTCTCAATGCTGTAAATACATAAAAAGTACAAATCTCACATAAGAAATGGGATAAGACAAGATGTATATGCATGTTGTGTGAAGGAGTCATACATGAAGCATAGTTTCTCTACTAAACTAAACATACTGAGACTACTACATTGAACGATAAAGAGTAGCATAAAGAAGTGTTTAATATCGATAAAGAACTAGTGATTACACGAAAAAAGTAAAGCAGTAAGAGGGACAAAGTCCACAGTCAAGTGGAAATAAGAAAAAAGGTGGCACATCATGTGCTCATAAAAATGGGAAATGGAAGGTGAGGTATTAAAATAAATAAAGGGTCACTCAAAATAGTGCTGATAGGCAGTAATAGTAACAAAAAGAGCACACAGTTGTCCAAAGAACAGGGAAGTTGCATATTAGCATCCACAAACAAGTCTGATCCAAAAGAAACTCCAAGTATTGAGGAAAGCTGAAGTTAAGCAAAGGACATTATTAATAAGTCCAAGTCGAGTTTAGCATTTTTTTCCTTTCCTTTTCCCTGGCTGGGTATACTGGAGAGCAGATGTCAAGCCGGGTCTAGAGCAGGTCTCCTTGCTCCAAATACATAGCTCCTGTGACTGTTGACGCAGAGTGTCACTGAAGTGTGGGGAGAGGTGGTGCAGAAAGTGAATGCCATCTCAGAAAGTGCTTGTTCTCGGAGGCAGACTTAAACAAGCATTTGCAATGCTATGGGTCTCGCATTTGCTCGAGTTAGAGCACAACGTTGTAAACTCCTAATCAGACTAAAAAGTAATACAGTTTCACATAAGCGAGCCGGTTCAAAGCACCACAGCATCAAGGAAAAAGAAGTTCGCTCACAGTAAAACATATTGGCAAAAGTGCAATTAGTTATGTAACAGGTAAAATGTCCAAGGTGGTAATAAAACCGCCCCAAGGAGGGGCAAACGTAAAGCATTTACCAACGAAAGTGAAGAATTTTTGAAGGGCAAGCCCATGCATAAGTGATAGTGATGGGCGTGTGGTGGGCGTGGTTAAAAGCCCAGTTACATACCAACACCTCAGAAAAACATCGGTTGCGCCCTGCTATGCTCGACCTAAAAAATGTGATGCTTGTGCTCACTTTATGTTAGGCAGTCCCTTTACGCCTCATCTGAGATATCTGTGATGCTAATAGAGAGCCATTTAATGTACAGTACTCCAGCAACATTGCTGGTACTGGTGAATACGGAGGTGGAGTAACAGCAACAGTGAGCTCACGCCAAATTAATAGATGTAGAGAGCATAGTAAAGCCAGGACCAGTTGTAATGACTACTTTGTTGTCCTTCGTAGTAAATGCTAATCATACCCACAAAATGGCAATGGGCTGGTCCAAAACGTGACAGGCAACCAATTGAGCCAATGCCTGAAAGGGGCACAACAAGCACATAACTATATACATATAGCTGTATGGTTATGTCCATATTGTGCATTAAGTGTGATGTGCAGTAGTAACATGGGGTATTCCCAGGCAGCTCGTTATATCTTCATAAATACCTAAAAGTTATAGCACAGAGTAGAGCAGTTATAGTGCAGCGAGCAGCACAAGTGAGTAGACAGTAGAGGGAGCATCAAACCAGAAGGGAGTTGAAGAGACATAAACAAAGAGGGCTTGAGAGAGGACCATGAATACATGATGTAAAGGAAAGTCAGGAAATGAAAAATAAGATGAAGCTAAGTAAGAAGGAAGTGAATGGCAGGGAAATGCGATGGAATTAGTGGATATGTCAAAGGTAGAGGTGCTGTGACTTAGCAAAAATAAATCAGAATGCCACACAGATAGAAAGGGGAATTAAGGAAGAAGGGAGAGAAACTAGAGGGAAAGGAAACGAGCATAAAAGCACAGCAGTAGATGGAGAGACAGGGCACTGTGAAAGCAGAGAGGAGAACCCACAAGAGGGAGGGAATTTTAGGAAACTGAAAAGAGAACTGTGCAGCAATGGAATGTAAGAGGCAAGTGACAATGGAATGGAAAGAGGTGCTCAGAATGTTAGAACGATGGAAGGAAGAGAGGGAGAGGAGCTGATAGCAGTGAAGGGAAAATCAGAATGTTTAAAAGTAAAGCGTGAGAGATGAAAACAGGACGTGAGTGGAGCAATAGGGGATTGATGGGGTCAAAGGGGAATGAAAGATAAATGCAGAAGGCTATGGAAATGTGCACAGATGCTAAATGCAAGGTAACAATGAGGCAAAGAGGAGACAAGAACACAGCAGAGGTGTGGCAGGTAAATGGTTTTGAGCAGAGAAAATGGAAAATACGAGAGAACACAACAGGGATGCACCAACGTGGTCATAGAGGTAATAGAGTGGAGCACGAAGGGTAAAGTAAGGTGTTTACAAAGTAAGTGAGCAGCAAGGGTGGGGGCGGGGAGGAACACCACGGGACAGAATTGGAGAAAGTTAAAAAATAAGAGAGAAAGACAGGGAACAAAAGGCAGCGAGATGAGCCTCCTTCCAGCCAGGAAGGTAGCAGATGGAGAAAGAATTGGGAGAGGGGAGAAAGAAAGGGCAGGCATGGTATACGAAGATTTAAACAGGAGTGGATGTTTGAAAAGTTTGTTATGGCGGAAGAAGGTATAGAAGTGCCGAGAATACATCACTGGAGACCTGATTGTCCAAATAATAAGAGACAACATTTAGGCCCTCATTCTGACCTTGGCGGTCGGCGGAGAGGCGGCGGTCGGACCGCGAACAGACCGGCGGTATTAAAAATGGCATTCTGACCGCGGCGGTCACCGCCGCGACCGACCGCCACTTCCCCACTCCGACAGCCACGGCGGTCATGACCGACGGGCTGGAGTCTGCGCACTCCGGTCCGGCGGTCGACCCAAGACCGCCAACGGTATCATGACCCTGCTTACCGCCGCGGTTTCTGGCGTTCGGGAACCGCCATGCGAACCATGGCGGTAGGCACTATCGGGGCCAGGGAATTCCTTCCCTGGCACTGATAGGGGTCTCCCCCACCCCCCACTGACCCCCGAGTCCTCCCCCCACACCCTCCACCCCCCTGCCACCCCCCAGAGGTGGTACAAACCCCCTCCCCACCCCCACCCCGACATGCACATACACGCACCCCGACATGCACACACCCCCAACATGCACATATACACACCCCCTACACACACACATACACAACGGGGACACATACCCGCACACATACATGCCGACATGCGCACCCGCCGAACTACACACATTGCCCATAGGCACAGCAGCACTCCCCGCCCGCATGCACGCACTCACACACCCCCTCTACACACTCACACGCACACCCCCATGCACGCACACATCACACAACACCCCCCCACCCCCTCCCCTCACGGACGATCAACTTACCTTGTGCGTTGGTCCTCCGGGAGGTGACAGGAGCCATGGGGAGGTGACCGCCAACAGAAGACCGCCAACAGAAGACCGCCACACAGAAATGTGGGTCGTAATTCTGTGGGCGGTGTTCTGCTGGCGTGGCGGTGGAGGTTGACCAGTCTCCACTTTCCCGCCGACCGCCAGTGTGGCTGCTGGCGGTTTTCCGGCGGAACGCTCCCAGCGGTCAGAATGCGCACAGCGGCATACCGCCGCGGTCGGCGGTCTTCACCGCGGCGGTAACTCGGCGGTCTTGCGAAAAGACCGCCAAGGTCAGAATGACCCCCTTAATCTCTAATTTTGGATTGCAGGATTCCTATCATCAGTCTTAGCACCATGGTTTGGAGTTTATGTGTGACCAGAGGGAACAGATACGTGTTCTACTGTACACTAGTTTGTGATCTGGTTTTATCAGTTTATAAATATTCATCAACAGTGAAATCATTTTCCAGGCAAAACATTGTTAAATTTTAAATGTTACACTTCCTCTAAATCAAAGTTACTCTTAATGCTTAAGGCGTTTTTAGAACTGTAATTGCAAAGCGCATTTTCAATCTCTTTTTAGTGCACACTATGGTTCTCTTAAGCTCTAATATTGCATATGTTAAGCATAAATTTCTTTCTCAAGGTTAATACTGGTGATTTATGCTTTTGTATGTTTTTGAATAGGAGAGATCTAAGGTGGAGGAAGTGTTTGCTGGTACTCGCCCAATTTAGCGGTAGTTAAAACAATGCCCCCTCAATTTAACAGCAGGTTAGATTATTTTGAATTTACCAAATCACTAAAATCTGAGATGTGAATTAATGTTCTCAAGAAACGTATAGAAAGGATATTTCTCTGTTGAATGGGGGACAAGCAAATATAAGGTGGTATTATTATGTACTATAGGGACATCTAGTTAAGTAATATTTGGGTAACTTGATAATCAATATTTTCCTTATTTTTAAAACATTTTTTTTACCATACACTTATGTTGGAAATGTCCCTTTTTGCCTTTTACCCACACGTTTTGCTGAATTCGTTATTGGTGGCTTTAGTACTCTGATCACCTTATCACTGCTGACCCGTTCTAAAGTGCTTGCTCCATAAAACAGGGTAACATTGGTGTATACACAATTGGCATATTTCTTTATTTTTCAGTCCTTTGTAAACTGGTATACTATATACCCAGGGCCTGTAAATTAAATGCTAGTAGTGGGACTGCGGCACTGATTGTGCCACCCACTGAAGTAGTCCTATAAACATGCCTCAGGCCTGCCACTGCAGACCATATGTGTGCTGTGTCACTGCCACTTCAACTTGGCATTTAAAACCCCTTGCCAAGCCCTAAATTCCCCTTCTATTACACCCTCTAAGGTAGGCCCTAGATAGCCCAGAGGGCAGGGTGCTCTGTAACTAAATGGTAGGGCATGTATCTTTAAGTTTGACTTGTCCTGGTGGTGAAAAACACCCAATTGGTCAAACTAATTTTTCACTATTGTGAGGCTTACTCCTTTCATAGGTTAACATGGAACATTCCTTAATACACTTTTAAGCTGTAATTCCTGGTTAGAAAGGAGTAGCTGTGTCGTGTTTCATATCTTTGGCATGGTAATGATGAATCCTCTTTACTTGGAAAGTCAGTTTTAACATTACTGTTTTAGAAATGCCACATTTTGAAAGTGGATGTTTCTCTGCCCTTACAGCTCTGTGTGCCTGCAGCATGTCTCCAATACATGCTGCGTGACAGCTATACTTTGTGCATTCATTCTAGATAGCCACAAACACAAGAAGCTTAGGTGTGTCTGAGTGCTCATCTGTATTTATCTGCATTATGATAGCTCTTCCTGGGTAGGAAAGGAGGGAGGGGCTGACACATTTGAATAGTGTTAGACTTTTCATCCTTGGCATGGTCTCCCTTAACTTTTTGCCTCTGTTCCCTAGGTTGTTGATGTGTGCTGGACTCTGATTTTACTGTTTATGTTACTCTGGGCACTTTACCACTGCTAACCAGTGCTAAAGTGCAACTGCTCCTTTACAAAATGTGTATGTAATTTGTTTATCCATGATTGGCATTTCTGGTTTACTAGTAAGCCCCTGGTAAAGTGCACTAGAGGTGGCAGGGCCTTTAAATCAAATGCTACTAGTGGGCCTGCAGCACAGGTTGTGCCACCCACATAAGTAGCTCTGTAATCATGTCTCAGACCTGCCACTGAGGTGTCTGTGTGTGCAGTTTTAACTATAAATTCGACTTGGTAAGTGTACCCATTTGCCAGGCCTAAACCTTCCCTTTTCTTACATGTCAGACATCCCTAAGGTTGGCCCTAGGTAGCCCCAAGGGCAGGGTGCAGTGTATGGTTAATGTAGGACATATAGTAATGTGTTTTATATGTCCTGACAGTGAAATATTGCTAAATTTGTTTTTCACTGTTGCAAGGCCTGTCCCTCTCATAGGTTAACATGGGGGCTACCTTTAAATCTGATTAAAATGTAGATTCCCTTTGGGAGTGGATGGACATGTGGAGTTTGGGGTCTCTGAGCTCACAATTTAAAAATACATCTTTTAGTAAAGATGATTTTAAGATTGTGTGTTTGAAAATGGCACTTTTAGAAAGTGGCCATTTTCTTGCTTATACCATTTCTGTGACTCTGCCTGTTTGTGGATTCCCTGACTGGGTCAGTTTGGCAGTTGGGCTGGTTGCACCTCACACTAGACACTGACACAAAGGGAGCTGGGGTGTAGCCTGCATATCCTGATGAACCATCTGTGCTAGGAGGGAGGGGAAAAGTGGTCACTCACACCTGAAAGGGCTGTGCCTGCCCTTACACAATGCAGACTCCAACCCCCTGGTGAGTGTCTGGGGCCTGGCCGGGGCAAGGCAGGATTTCACATTCAAAAGAGGCTTTACTTTGAAGTAGGCCTACTTCAAAGGAGAAATTGGGTATAAGAAGGGCACCCAAAACCACAGACTTTAGAAACCCTTCTGGAAATCAAGAGGAACCTCTGCCTGGAGAAGAGCTGAAGAAGAAGAGCTGCCCTGCCTGTGACTGTGCTTTGTGGAGCTATCCTGCAGTTGCTGCTTCTGCCAGAGTAAGAGGGCAAAGACTGGACTTTGTGTGCCTTTCATCTTAAGAAGAAATCTCCAAGGGCTTGATTTAGAGCTTGCCTCCTGTTGTTTGAAGTCTCAGGGACAGCAAAGACTTCTGTCTGCCAGCACCTGGAGTCTCTGGAGAGACTCCTACTCTGCCCTGTGGTGCCCATCCAGTTCCTGGGACCCTGAAAGGAGAAGTTGGCAGCCTAAAGACATGGAAATCCACGTACAGAGCGCCGTGCGGGGAAAAGATCGACGCAACTCCAATCTGCTGCTGAAGAATCGATGCGCCACCGGCTTCGCAGTTGAGAAATGACGCTCGCAGGAAACGCGACCGAAGAATCGACGCACGGAGCAGGAGAAACAACGCGCAGCATCACTGACGGAGGCTGGGAGATCACAACGTGCGCTGCAGGGTTTTCTGATCACCTTGCGGCTGGATTTCCAACTCAAGTACCGCTGTGCGTGGAAAAACAACGCAAGGCCTGGCCGGACCCGAGAGAGCTGACCGGATCGATGCACCGCTCTCCTGCGGAGCGAAGAAACTATGCACCCGACCCGGTGAAAGGAGAAACGTTGCACAGTCCCGCTCGTAAGAGGAATCAAAGCCTCCCAAGTCCTTTTTGACGCACACTCACCTGTGCGGGGTTATTTTTGACGCGCACCAGGTACATTTTCATGCTAGCAGCGCTTGTGTGTGTTTTAAACTACTTAAAGACTCTTTTTGCATTTTTATTGACAACTTGACTTGTGTCTTGTGGATTTTTGTCGTTTTGGTCATGTTTTGTTTCGATAAATATTTCCTATTTTTCTAAATTGGTGTTGTGTCATTTTGTAGTGTTTTCATTAAGTTACTGTGTGTGTTGGTACAAATACTTTACAACTCTGAAGTTAAGCCTACTGCTCTGCCAAGCTACCAAGGGGGTAGGCAGGGGGTTAGTTGAGGGTGATTCTCTTTTACCCTGACTAGAGTGAGAGTCCTTGCTTGAACAGGGGTAACCTGACTGTCAACCAAAGACCCCATTTCTAACAAATAGGTAGTGGCTTGACCCTACACAAAGGGCTGATTGCCCCCTACTGATAGTCTGGAGCCAGGGCTGAGGAACACATGGTACTTGTGCACTTCAAAGGCTCTGCTTTGAATTCACCCCCACTTCAAAGGCACATTTGGGTATAAATACTGGGTCACTGAACCCACTAAATCAGCCACTTCTGGACCTACTACGGTTTTCTGTCAGAAGAACTGCTATGCTGCATCAATTACTGTGACTCTGCTGGACTGCTGACCTACTACTGTTTTTCTGCTATGCTGCTTTGCTACCTACTCATCTCTGACCTCGCTGAAGGAGAGCTGGACTCTGATCTCTAAGGGATTTTTGCCTTGCGTCCTGTTGATAGAGACTCAGGGATATCAAATTCTCTACCCCTGCTCCTGTGCCTGGTTCACCACAAGTGGACCCAGATACTTGCACCAGTGAAATCAGCCCATTTCCTGTCTACTAGAAGCAGCAGGTGATGCATTGACCCTGTTGCGGGAATAGAACCGGTTCATCTCTGAAGGAAGATCGGAGTATCCCTTCACTGCATGGAGAAACCTGGGACAACAATTTCGTAACAAACTCAGTGACAAAACATCAGAACCACCACATAGCCAGCACTCCTGAAGGAAGATCGATGCATCCCTTCACTACATGGAGAAACCCAGTACATCAGCTTTGAAACGATGCATCGCAGCACCAGCGCTTTGCCTTCGGAACTGATGAATCACCAGCACCATGTGAGAACAATCAACACATTTTTTAAGACTGCGTCCAGGATTAAGGTACTTTGTTCAGGTGGCCAGTGTGGGTCCTGTAGCTGGCCTGGACTCATACGAGGGTGGCCTGCACTCTTGACTTTGTCCCAGTCTAGGGCAACCTCAAGCAATAACTAAAGTGCTATTTTCTTCTAAGCATTAACACTCTTTTACTCTTCTAAAATTCAGATCTCGGCTTATCAGATGTTTGTTGTTTTGGTCTTGATTTATTTATAAAATTATTGCCTATTTTTCATAACTGGTGTGGAGTTTTTTTTTTGCGTTTTCATTGTGCTTCTGTGTGTATGTTTTGCACAAATATTTTACACATTGCCTCTTTAGATAAGTCTGACTGCTCTGTGCCACACTGCCAGAGGTGGAGAATAGGTTGTGTTTCAGTTTGTATCTGACTTACTCGGACTTGAGTGGTGGTCCCTACTTGAATCTAATTGTAGTATGATTGTTGGTTTAGTTCTTTTTTGTACTTATTTTAGCCTTGAGAAATCGAATCAATGTCATGAAATGTGTTGGATGAAAATTGATTGAAAACATGTCAATTGGAAACTAAACAGTAGTTAAAAAAAAAAAGAAAGGCTGTTTGAAGTTTTTTTAACATATTTATCAACCTGAATTGGCATCAATTCATACCCAATCTATCTACAGCGCGAACACCACACTAAATAGTATTTAAAATATTTGCATTGGACACTTACTACTGCATACGAGCAGCTGACAAAAGAAAAGATGCATTGGTTATGATATGCAAATAAGTTTTGTACAACTATTTAACATTTAGAACAACCAATATCCTCATTACTATATTCTATCAGAAAGTTATGCAGTACTATGAGGGTATGTGGTTACTAACAAATCGAAGGCAAGAAGTGAAGAAAAACAAGCACAAGTAAACATGATGGAGTGGGCAGAAAAGCAAGATGATGGAGTGGATAGAATATCAGAACTAGTATCTGTTCAGTTGAAAATCAAGATATAGCAATTAACAATATGGCAGGCTCAAAAAAAGTAGGGGATTATTCTGGTGGTAGGTCATCAAATCATGATCTCCTCCTTCACATCTGTGTCCTGGCATCAAGCCATGCTGTAAGGTTGCCCCAGGTCATTCATACACCAAATGGAAACTTGTGCTAGTCACTGCTTCAGCACCCAACACTTGTATGAGTCCTTCCTGGCACCTCTTCCCAGGCTCCTCTACACTGGACGAGCTCTCTACTGCCTTCCGTGTCATGGGCCACCTGACCACTGCTAGTCACAAAAGACTGGAAGATTTTAGTCAAATGGCAGCCAGAAACGACATCCCACACACCGAGATGGGGGCCCAAATGCACAGCCTGAAATATCTACAGGCATCTTGAAGTAACCTTTGGTCTCCACCGGCATTGCCAGGCAATCTCCAGCATCTGCATCAGGAATCCACCCTGACAGCTGAGTACCTTCTATCAGCAATCAAGGAAGTTCAGCAGGAGGGGGGTTTCCTCCTGCTGAGCTCAGTGTCCAGTGATCTGAGGAGACACTCTGTACCCAGCTGCTCCAATTGTATGTCAAGCATTTGCAATGCACTAGGTCTCTCATTTGCCTGAAGTAGAAATATTGGCATTGTAAATTCCAAACTGGACTTTTCTTGCCATATAAATTGGTCAACCCTGCCTTATAACTTTGTCTTTTCCTGCAACATAATTCCAGTGGGCCTGCATATAACTAAAACACTTCCATTTACCTTCTTCCTCTATGTGCAGCCAAAAATGAAAATTTTGCCATTTAGCATACTAATTTAAATCTGCCATGCTAATTTTAATAGAATACGACTTTCAACACCCCACCATCAGAGTTGCTGACTGGCTAACACAATTCCCAAAAAAAGGCACAAGACAGCCACGGAGGAGTAACAAGAGAAATAAACTAGAAGGGTCACCCAAACATATCAAGAGTGTTCAAACAGTCATAGTGTAATAAGAATGCTAAGTTAGCCTGAATCATGGTGATAATTGCTATAAGGAGAGATTACAAAAATATACAATTATCCCCTTAAACCCAATAAAAACCTTTATCAAAAATAAACTTTTGGCATTAGACTGTAATGCTCAGAATAGCCCCTAAAAGACACCACAATGGAAATAGCATTTGTAAGAAATATGGTCATGTAACTATATAGTTAGCCCCTCGAGAGCCTAACCACATGAAAAGAAAATGTCAGTATGTAATGCACTTTAACCATATATTCAGCCGCTAGATGGCATAGTGCCTTACACATTTTCTGAGCTAACAGACTTACTGGAATAATATTACAAACAAGGCCCTTAAAAGACAAACTACTCCTGGCTGTAAAACAAAAGTACCAGCCATGAGAGGGTTAAGCAGACACTGAATGGTGGGAGGGTAATTATTTTGGATGCCCCGCTAACCTAATGTGGAGACGTAGAGATGTAGACAGAAAGACCACGTTGTTGCGAACATATAACCAAAAATGTTCTCTAAAAGTAATGGCCTGCAAAGCATTATGGGGCTAGTTTCCTGAGTGCAGTGAATATTGTAGAGTCGGCTCTCCTGCTGTGTTGGGAAAGCCGCATTGGGGATTTCTGTGTTTTTTACTAAAAGCATTTATCAATTATAAGTGTTTTTGTGAAAGCTATGGACCATGAAGGGAAGAGCCAAAAGAAATGACTCCGATTAGGTAACAGTGGGAACAATGTGACCGGCGCTTCAACACTGTCAATGGAGTTTGCGCTGTTCTGCGCTGTGAGCTCCATGTCCACCATGAGGCATGAAGGGGAGAGACAAAAGAAAAAAATATTGTTCACCCATGCTGAAGTGCATTGGCAGTCATGCAATAATCCATATAACAGGTCATTCTGCAAGGCGGTAACAAACCTGCTCCGAGGTGGAACAAGCATAAAGCATCTACCAATGACATCAAGGGATTTTTGAAAGGCAAGCCCATGAACGAGTGAAAGTGATAGGCATGAGATGGGGCTTGCGCGCTCGACCTAAAAAGGTTTAGTGGGTGAATAATAGCTCAGTGGCTGAATGCATTTACTTAAGATATGTATGATGAGCACAGATGTTACTTGTTCAAATCTTATTGTGGCCGACTCAGCCATTCATATATTTAAGACGCATGTGAGGAGTATTGTGAAACAGTAAGAACACATGATTCACTACAGAGAAGGTGAGAACAGCCAATAGGGAAACAGATAACTACAGGGAAATTAACTCATTTTATTTGCTGGAGTTGTATACGAATTCCCTGTACTTTTATTTAGTAAAAAGAGAAGAAGGAGATGCGCAACATTCCAAAGAAAAATGAATGTTTCAATTCTCATAAAATTGTTGCTTCCGTTTTCAGAAAAAGGTTGCAATAATTTTAGAGGAATGCCTGCGTAGATTACATTTCTACATTACAGAAAGTCTTCCAGTAGCTCAAATAAAAAAAACTGTTGTTTGTCTTTCAATATTTCAGAGTATTTAAACACCTCTCAATGAAAATAATAAATTATTGTACATAGATGCCGATTTGCATTTAGAATCAGCATCAGATTGATCGCAGAAGTAACGTTTATGCCTCTATTCATTTTTCCCACTAATAACCAGGCTCCTGTTAAAATGGGATGAAGTGCATTTGCAGATTTAGAGAGAATGATAATATTGCTGTGGCGGCTTGGCCACAAGGAGAAGAGAAGAGGGGGAAAGGAAGAGCCAGGTTTTGTGTTACACTAAAGTTATTGGAGGTATTGGGGGTCACCGCTGGTAGATTTCCTAAGCCCAAAAATGAAATTGTGACCTTTTTAAAGAAATGGAAATCTGTCCAATGTATATTGTACCTTCCCCACTGAGATATGCTCAAGCAGGTGAGTGTTAATAGATGATAAACCATGTAAGAGAATCGCACATACGCAGGTGACACATAAGGCCATGCCCTGTGACCTCAAGTCAGTACGCCCACATAGTAATTGGTATTTTTAGGAAAATGCGTATTTAATACACTGTTTGTCTACAAGTTACATGCATTAGAATAAATATATCAGCACATATGAGAGCAAAGGTTACATGAGCCCCGATCATATTTCATCACACATCCCTAAGCAATTATCCTAAAACGCTACCATGTTTTAAGCAACCTTCCAACAGCTTGGTAGTATAAGTCTATCGTAGTAGCCCAGCTCATGTAAATCCTCTCCCAGTACCTTATTGTGTCTACAGACCTTAAATCTGAACTTCATGTTTCAACATCTCATTTGCAACTAGATTGTACGTCTAAGGCCCCTCCCCCCTAAACACCACACCTGCATCTCATATATTTTTCTCGTCACTGTATTCTAAGGAGCAAAGAGGAGTCCACTCGTGCTCGGCTCTTGTTTTGTTACACATGATTGTGAACAATATTTATTCAAAATTAAACATGAACACAAAAGCTTACTGCTACTTTCAAACACCTTCTTTCCAGATAGACCTCTGCAAAGTCATATTTCCTTGTAGCCACATTATAGCTACACTGTTTATAAAAGAACACTAGCGAATCGAAGTTTTCCTTTTCTGGCCTTTTAGTTTGAGTCTCAGAAAAACATGCCAATCAAGCACACATTTTTAGCTACATCATTTAAACAGCTTTTTGTTATTAAACAAGCAACCCTACTTTTAACACCCTGAACTTGCATCTAGTGCACAAACAGTGACCATGTTGTCGTAAAACCAAATCTCTAATCTCTACCAAATCTGTATGTAACATAAAAAAATGCATATAGAAGCTTTGCTGCACATCACATGGGAGGCACAGCAGCATGCGACAGCAAGAACACAGGCTGCCACCTAGACAAATCTTCTTTTTTTGTGAAGGCAAAATATATATATATCCATTCTTTCACAGTAACTGAATGGCAGCACTCTTTTGCACTGATGTTTAAAGGATACAGAAATTTGTTTGCTTATTTCCTTACCACTTGTGCTTTTTTCTTTACACACTCTTGCAATAAGTCTCCAAAGTCTATTGCATGTCCAAACAGACAATTGCAGCCCGCTCACCATTCCATTGTGCCATTTGCTTTGTAAAATCAGTGGTAAGAGAAGGGAAAAAAGGTACTTCTGTAAATCAGAATGTATGGACATTAATTATGGAATTATTTGGATGCCACATGCAAAGTAGAGCATTTATAATTGACTCAGAACAAGTTCTTCTTGCAGACATGGTCACGGTCAAGTGACTACCTGAAGGAGGTAGAAAAGTAGATTACTGTGGAGATTGTCTAGATTGCCTGTTTTTTTACAGATATGATATTTTGTACAGAGCAGCAGAAATTCCTCGTTTCTCCCAACGGACACGAAAGGATGATACAGTTTTGCTCTGTAGCATTACAGCAGCCCATGTGTGAAGGCAGCGGGTTTGCTTACATCTTTCTAACATTGCCCTAGGGACTTCACTGTAGAATGTGAAATGTGCAGCTAGGAATGCTGCCTGGCTCTGTGTCAATGACGTGGCAAAACTTTGATCAATACAAAGTGTGCGTGTCCAAAGGGGTGGGTACTGTTGTGATATTTCACCCTCCATAGTGGCCATGGTTAAGCGGCTCCATCCTTGAAAGGGGTCCAGCTAGTACTCTCAAAAAGAGCAAGGCGTGACAACAAAGTAATATTAAAGTGTACCAAGGGCTGAGCAGCCACAAATGCAGATGTGCAACAGAGTTTTTTGTTCTCATATACATTGTTGGGATCTACAACAAATACAGGAGGGATACTACTGTCCTGTTCCCAATTTCTTGTGTGGTGCAAGAATCAATGTTTGCCACATAGGGAATTTAATGGACAATACTATAGTGCTCTGTTTTGTGTAGCAAATATTTTTATTTGCATAAATTAAATCCTAAAAAATAACAACAAATACAGTGACATGCAAGTCTAGCATGAGCCCATACTGAGGTACAAATGTTGATACTTGCACCAAAGACTATGAATCCTAATATATAAGAAAGGGAGAAAAAAAGAGAGGGGTAAGTTACTAAGCTAGAGAAAGAGGAAAGTAAAGAGAGGAAGGGAAGAAGGGGAGAAAGAAAAGACTCCATAACAATGTTCTGTGGTGTGACACAGGGGGTGTGTGTTAGCCCACACCCTATTGTTTTAATTTATGAATGACCTGGTGTCCTTTCTGGTACAATGTAAACATGATGCCCCAAGTCTGTCTGGTAGAGGATCCCAGGCCCCGAGTTTGGAGACAACACCTTACTGATATCAAAGTCCCCCATGGGGATTCAAAATTTGCTTGATCCATTTGGTGTCTTCAGTGGACAGAGGGGGCTTGAAATCAAGCGAAGCAAAACAAAGTATATGGTTTTAAATATCTTCCACACCACTTGGTCTCACCCCACATTAAATGGTGTCTGACAAGAGAACGTTCATACCTTTGAATATTTAGGGTTCACCCTATATAAATCCCTTGGTTGGTCCACGCAAATTCAGAAGTGCAAGCTTAGACCGGTGCATTAAATTGGTGACATTTTGAGGGCAGGCCAGATTCCAGCTTTCATCTGGTGACCTCTATGATACAAAGTTATAATTTGCAAGGTTTGGATCGGACACTGTATGGTGAAGAGCTATGGAGGCATGGTAATGTGAACAGCTTGGAGCTGGTGGATAATTGTTTTGTGCGGATACTCACTAACACGCTGGCTAGTACCCTTCTCTTCCCTCTCCAGTTAGATTTGGGTATCAGATCTCTTGCCCACAAGGCTAGACTTCTGCCTTTATTGTTTTGGAGGAGGACTTGGTCCTCCTCAGATCTGACATAGTTTCAGCTGGCCTTAGATTATATCTTAAGGCTCCCAGGGCTGCCAGGATTCCATGGCTGGGATATATAAAATGATGCCTGATTGAGATTGGATGTGAAAGCTTATGGGTGAACCTAGAAACTATGCGTAGGTTTCTAAGGTTACGGTAAAGGGAATGTACAGGAGACATATAGATGAAGAGTTATATAGACTTGTGAGAGTGGGTTCCCAGACTTCGTTGATTTAGACTTCAAGGACTCCTACTCATTGGAGGAATATATGGATGCTACTGAACCTCTGGCTGCTAGAGCACTGTATATCAAGTTCCGGATTGGGATATTGCTGGTCTGGTCATTTACAGTGAAGTGGCAGTGCTCTGCCTCCACATCAGAGATGAGTTGTCCATTTTGCCCTGACACCAAGGAATCCTTTAAGCATATTTTGTTATTCAGTTAAAATACTTCACCCCCCCACCAGGATGTAATGGGATCGTAATAAGATGGATGGGATATCCGTCATGTTTGTGACAGAGTATTTCTGCTGCTGGGATCTAAATCAGGCCTTTAATGAGCCCTTTTCTATAGCTGTTAGTAAGGGCATTGTATAGTGGAAATGCACTTCTGAATTTTGATGGAACTGTAGGTCCAATTCTCAAAAGGTTATTATGAACTTCCTAAAGAGCTCCTGGAGGATTCCTGGAAAATGTTTATGCTCAAATGTATGAGTAGCCATTTCTTGGTCTACTCGTGTAGAGAATATTCACGCTTGTGTAATTTCCTTTATTGGAGGAAACACTTCCATGATAGACTGCCGATACAAAAATGCACTTACTCCTGACATCTTTAGGAGTAAGTTTGCAAGGGTTTTCCCATCTAGAAAGCTATTTAACAGTGTGTGAATATCCACAAACGTTCAATTTGTGAAGGTTCTCCTACCTTAGCAGGTAGTACCTCTTTGGAATGCCACAGTCTTGCCCAGTACTATATTTGTGATTGGAGAAAATCTGCCATACTGGCATAATTCCCAAATATGGCAATGACATTTGTCTGAGTAAAAAACAGTCACTCCTGATTCTGAGAGTCATGAATGGCATTTTGCCCTCATTAAGAGCTGTGCCAATCCTGTGTAACTAACACAATGTGACTGATTTGCATAAGGTATGTTCCGTCCTATAATATCACAATTTCACTGATTTCCATATGGTATGATTTAATTCTTTACAGAGTCGAATTGGATAACCAAAGTAACTCCACAACAATGCTCAAACCTGTCCTGCTCCCTTCCTCTCTTGGTGTAATTTCTCTTTCCAGCGGACCTCACAGAGATGGTGTCTCTGTGGGTTTTGTCACAATTTACCTGCACTATGAATCAAACACACACCGTTCATATTTCTACGCTTTAAGTCATGTCTACTAGCAGCTCCAAGACTTTAAAAGTCGTTTTGCATTGTGTAGATCATGATTGCCACGCTAAACTACAATTTATTTCACAAATAAACCACACTGTGCTTACTGCTCTAAAATCAGTCCCCAACCCTTGCACTAACGCACTCATTACAAGATGCTTGGATTTAAGGACTGATACTGCCATGCCAAGTGCACTAGTAATATTGGTTACATCAGGTCCTAGTATTAACAGAAGATCATAACCTAAACAACGAAAACCCAATATGTAATGGGAAATAACGTGTGGGATTAAGCACTCTTCCAGCAATTCCTGCTGAGGAAGTGGCACCTATCATTGCAGGTTTTTTTCAAGCGACAACGTCCTCCTGGTTTGACCAGAAGGACTTCCCGAGCAACAGGAGGTTACATGGGGATCATCTTGTGTTTTTATCATGCTTACACCTATCTATCAAGTTCTCGGAAACAAACGAAAGGGGGCATGCAGCACTTTTCGATAACCCTACATTAGTTTAAAAAATAAAAGTTAAAAAGATAATTCAGCATGAATAAATGTTCCAGAACTTAATTCATTAGTCAAATTCTTGAAGAAATGAGGGGTGTGCATTTTCAGTGTAATAGCGAAATGCTCTTCAAACTTTAAGCATGTCTAGTATCCAGTGTTTTTTAGTTCCCTGTTTTTTATTGTTTATTTTTGCTGGCTTTAGGAATCAATGATAATCATTTGCGTTTCTCCTGATCATGCCCAATTGGTTTATTTAACTTTCTAGGAAAGCATAATAAATTGATGGAGGAAAAACACCACACAAATGAATGGCTAGTATTCATGGCTCCCTATATGGGTGCCTTTTGATTCTCTAGGCTGGGGACCTACCATATAAAGTAGGCCATACTTAATATTAAGATAAAGCATGCATAAAGTGAACAGTTGCAAAAAAGGTTTTTCGCTGCATGGACTAGTATATGTTTCAACAACTGTCAGATAAACTAGTGAAGAAATAATTCTAAAGTTCTTTTCCCCGTTATCCAAAATCTGATTAAATAGTGAAAGTAGATTTTGATAGGTGAAGCAGAGAGGCAGTGTGTAAAATATGCACCTTGTGCTGCCTGAGAATATACTAGATTGCCATAGTTTGCCCTGTAACCCTCCTTCGGTGGTTTAAATACACATTCCAGAATTGGTGTGAATGTCTGGTCTTTTGGAAGATAATGAGGCTGCCTCAGTGATCAAGGAGGCTGAAGTGGGGTAAACACTAACTACTTAGGTGGGAATGACCCATATGGAATGAGGACAGGAACAGATGGCAACATAAAGGACTGCCACAACGGCTGACAGGTGGGCCAGCAGGAGGGAAAACTACTTCCTGAACAGGTAAAAAGGGATCACCTCATTTCAATATGGGTTTATCCGAAAGGCAGCATCAGGCTGTTGTGGAAGGAAGCAAACCAGACTTAATAGGGAAAGTTTCCAGTAAAATTGGAAGGAGGTTGGGTTTCTATGGGGAAGTTACCAGGATTGGCTATATGGACTTAACCAATAAATCTCCACAGAATAATAAGAATGAACATTTACACAACCACTTTAGAACATCCTTGGAGCTGGAAGACCATCTTGAAGAAAAAGTATTCCGTCATCTGCAATGGAAAGAATGGTCAAGGACTGCTGTACCAACTGATAACCGGAATGGTGGTACAAGAATAAATGGTTTGGACTCCTGCTGCTGATACTGGAAGAACCAAGGGAAAAGGGCTCCCTGCTCTAAAAAAAGCCAAGCAGACCACTTAGAAATGGACTATTGGAGAGCCCTGGCTAGAGAGAAACCTGGTGCCTAGAAGCCTGCCCTGAGGTTCTTTGGGCGGTAGGAGAAATCAGGAGTGACTATCCAAGCATCCAGGAACAACCGAGGCTTAATCTTTTTTTTGGTGTTTTGTAGAGTACCAGTAAAACGTGTTGTGGTTTCTCTAGGCAGGGTACACAGCCAGTGGCCAAAACCTCCATGTACCACTGGTCACAATTATTGTCATGGACAAATTCTCTTCAGCACAATCTTGAGGTGAAATCATCTGGCCTTGTGGAGCCCTGTAGGGCTACAGCATTTAGCCTTGCTAGTCAGATAACTTTGTGCACAAAAACGTAACTAAGTCTGAAGGTAAAACTAAGGACTAAGGCTAAACAGCAAAGATACCCCATTGGCGAAGCAAACTAGGTGATTATGAATTCCTGTTTTGTCCCACTCAGAGCTTTTGGTGCCAGAATTAAAGTCTACCATGAGAGTTCAAAAATATGTATCTGACACTGAGGGACTTTCACCAGCCTCAGCATCTTGCTTTTCACTGTTGGAGGATATTGAGAGTGGTAAAAGTAATTAAGGGCATGGTTTAGAATTTGGTAGATGAGTATTGTGTCCCAAATGTGATTGATAACTTGTCCTTCTTATTACATGTGCCTTTTAACATAATACATTTGTAATAAGTTGAATGGCATGTCCGTCACAAAGATATTCATCACGTTTGTGATGTAGTAACCAGTCTGCCAAGCTTTAAATCAGGCCCTAAATCCCAATATAAAAATGTTCACCATGGTGACCTTCTGGGTTTACACAACCCACAATCTACTGTGGTTAACACAATATCACATCTAGGTCTTGGTTTACAACGAACACTGATGCTTTGTGTTTCCACGATGCTTTCAACATTAAATGTGAAAAATCTGTATCTTTGATTGGCATATCCAATTTTAAACATTTTTTGGGGTTTTCACTTAATATTTTCTTATGAAATTTGTAAATTGATTGGGGAATTGTATTGTGTTGTGTTCTTCATTTTTCTATTGTTAAGTCCTGCATGATTTATCAGACATTTTACTAAGGGAATAACCTCCTGCTCATTTCTTTGCTACCAGACATTGAGCAAAGATTCATTTAGAACTGTGACCAAATGAGAGTGTGTTTAATACGTTGTTAGGGGCCCCCCATATACAAATAATGATCCACTTTCTGACACACAATTACTTGTACTTCATATGCGTTGCCACTGGTATTATGTGATTCTGTAGCCACAGAACGTCCTGCATAATTATAGATCTGCAGTGTTTACCACTCAGTCTATCATCTTCTGCATAAAATGTAGATTTCAACAACAACAAAATCCTGCTTAGACAGATCAAAGGTTATTACACATTACTGAGCAGTAACAGGAACTTTGCTCTGCAGCAGCACCAACCTTTCAGTTGCTGATTGCTGTATTTCAATGGTAAACCGATACTAAGGACTTGAAACGTGTCCCAGGCAGTGTTAACATGTGTAAAAAGTACAAAAAGAGTGATATAATATTGACACAAAATGAGCCACATTATGCACAATTGACCTTTGTGTGCCACATACATTGGCCTTCCCTTGCTGCATAATTCCAGTGGCCATGGTGAGATGTACTTTTCACAGATAAATGCGAAATCCGAAGACTCCATTGCTTACTTTGCTAAAGCAAATACCACACACTAAACTGTGTTAGAAAGAGGAACCAAAAGGCCCAATTCAATTATCGGATCCAGTTATTTTTCTTATGCATATTTTGCCTTTGATTTATACTTCGTTAAAAGCCATTGAGAAAGACAATTAATTAGAAAATGCTAACTGTATACTTTTCCTCAAACAGTTTCAGTAAATGTATGCATATTTAAAAAAACAATCAGTCTCTTTTTTGTTTCCGCATATTGTTTTTTTATGCATATTAATCATTATAACTAACATTACAGAATACACAGACAAATGATGTCTGATCTGAGGTAAGCTAAATTCAGACAAACAATGCTACTTGTCAGGTTTTGACCTTCTACATGTTACTCATTTACTCAATCAACTGTATGCTGATAAGTCAGATATTTTGATATATCATACATGTCTACACCAGTTGACACTCCAGTTAGGAATCTGACATATGAAGACTGGCTGAGATTTTGCTCTTGCAAATGAATTCACAGAAATCCTTTCCATCAACATCAGTAATTGTCATCGCTCAAATGTATAAAACACCTCAAATAAACAGTATTGCCAACAGCTTGTGTGTCGGTTTATGGCTCCTGAGAGCTGCACAGCAAGACAGCAGCTTAGCAGGGAGAAGTCCAAAGATTCTTCCACTGCTGTGTACACCTGGTTGCCAACTTTGTGCATAATATTGAGGTAAACAAATATGGACCCACCACAACATTCCCCCCAATGATCGACTACAACTATATCAATAGAGTTGTTGTGATAGTTTTTCAGCTAAAACTAATGGGGCTATGTTCTGAGAAGGGGATTTAATGAATAGAGGTTTCAGTAGAAAAGTGGTGCATCTCTGCTTGTTATGTGGCAGTATTACATTCCTAAGCAACGTATAAAAGATATATGTAGTAGCTGGCATCTCTATTTAAGATCTTATTGTTGGAGGATGCAAAGTATCTATTTTCCTCTTTGAAGGCAAAGAGCACTGATACACAGAATCTTACAAAACTGAAGGATAAAAAAAAGCTGTCGGAGAGATTTAGGGATTTCACAAACAGATCAACAGTGGCATTTCTTAATAGACATTGGTTTATCCACTTCAAAATTCTGCATAGTTTGATGAGATCACAAACAATTTTGTTTATGAGATGCATAACATGTACCCCCACTGTAATAGAGAGAAGAAAGATTTTGGTGTTGTAGCATCGTTTTGTTCTGCTCTAAATAAGCTTTGGAGGGAATACTACCTTTTGCATAGCAATAACAGAGCTATTGAGCTTTGTTAAGGATAGCCCCAAAATGAAGAGCAGATTGGTAGCCATTGACCTGCTTTTTATTAAGAGGAGTGCTACTGTGGTCTATGACCCTCCTCTGACTAATAAGTTCTCACTTGTTTCACCCTCTGAATAGAAACTCCAACATGTAACCGAAGGCATGTGTAACCCAAATTTAACTTTCTGCATTCATGAAGGGACCAGACATTGATAATACGAGATAAGAAAAATCGATCCAAATCCAAAGTCCTACTACTAACCTTACCTCAAGTTGCTGTACTCTGCCCCACCACCAACTGCTGAGCTACCTATTTAAATTTCTGCCATTCCTCCCAATTGCAGCAGAAATAGGGTTTATTGATCTCAGTGGCACGTGGGCTTTTTATAGAGGTGACCGTGATCCTTTTCTTGAAAATTTAGAAATGGGTAAGATGACTCTCCAGCATCTCCCCTGTCCCACTTTCAATCATGAAGGAATTGTAGTAAAGCACACCTCCATGAGTGCCTTGTACACCAACCACATGAAAAAACAACTCAGCAGATTACGTCATTTATCATATGAGGTTTTTAGATTGTTTGCCTGAAAAAGGGATTGATGCCCACTAATTGAAGACACATGCACAAACTCCACGTGATTGGCATAGTTAATTTTCAAATTTTGTGCATGATTTATAACTTCCTGCTTGCCACTGCCGCTTGATCAAAATAAAACTCATTCTACATCCTTAACAAACACCTCCACTCAATAAATCGTCGTGAGAATAGCAAAATGCAGATAAGGAGGACGGATGATTCTTCTATCAATTCCCGAAAGGCTGGCACAGCTTCCCAACTCCGATAAAATATCATGCTTTGTTGAAACGTTGCAATTCTTGCATCAGTAAGGTATCTTCAATTCCCTCAGAAGGACACCTTGCTCCCAGATGATTCAAAAGAAAGGAAGAACTAATAACTTACTGGGACATTTCCAAATGGGACATGTAATACCTAACATATGTAATACGGATGCACACATGAGTTCAAATAAAATAAATGTCAGCTCTCGAGTATGCTTATTGTTTGACAGAATACAGTAGAAGACAAAAATGATACATATATGTATTAAACGCATTTGTGTCTGGGGCCTTTGCTTCATATTTCAATTAAATACATTTAAATGTATTGTTAAGCAGTTTCGTTTTGCACCTTCCCGCAGCATCTCTCACGTTCTTTCATATTTCATGTACAAGGATGCTTCACAGAAACAACATGCCGAGACTACCTGCTATTAGAATAAATATTAACAGCATAACTACTTGAAAATGCAAAGCCGATCTTCAAAAAAGAAAATTCCCTCACACAACTGCTGTTCTCATTTATCCAGCCTGCATCACATAATTAGTTGTGCGCATGCTACTGATTTTACATTTCATGGGTGCTTAGTTTTGCTTAGTGGGGTTTTTGCCGTACCCTAAAACAAATGGATTTGGCGCACAGCCCATCATAGCAGATGGTTTACAGAAATTAACATCTTAAACCTCTGGACAAGTTGACCTTGACACGTGCACTCGTTCCGATGCAGTTACCTTCTGCATGGAGTTTTTTCACACGGATACCATAAATACTTTTACACTCAAAGTGTTTATGTGTAGTTAAAACAGTTCCTAGAACCTATCAACTAAATAATAGGAAAAGATGGTTGGCACAAACGGTACCCTTTACCTTCACTAAGGCCTGAACAGCATAAACACTTATGTAGAGGAATGATCTAAAATAACCATGTTAACCAGTGCTTAATTTGTAAATAAAGAGGTGCCGGTGCTCAAAGGCCTTCTCTTAAACACGAGGCTGCTGTAATTAAATCTGCCAGCACTGAATACTGAGGCAGCGTAATCCTGAAGCCATCTCGGGCCTCTTCAATCCATTTCTGGACACCCCTGCCCCCCTCCCCCCCACCCCCCACCCCCCCTGCCGCTTCAGCTCATCCTGCAGCTTTCTACTTTCTCCCTTTATGACGCTTTTTAGTTTTCCTTCCTCCGTCTTTCCCATATGTGTCTTTTGCTGGCAGCAAATGCTTGAGGTATAAGAATAAGCCCCGGCCCTCACAAATAAGTGTGCGGTGCTCAGCACCGGAAACAAAAAGCACAAATTAAGCACTGATGTAAACAGCCAGAGGACACATCTTCAAGCAATGCTATGGACGCCTACTTAGATAGCAGGCATAAGGCTTCCCTGTATAAACCCATAATCGCACAATGCGTCCGTTTTTTTTCTCATATTGATTTCGTTGTATGAATTCACGAGATTGTGTAAAATCAGCAATGACAGTAACATGAGCTGTCTCTGCGTCCATCACAGAAAAACTATTGAGTATTTCTTGCGCTTGCCCGGCAAAAGATTAGGAAAGGAGGGCCTGCGTCAATTGTTAAGCCGATATTTGTATGCAACTGCAATGAGGCCCTGGCTAAAGGCGTTTCAGTTATCCGTCACACCGGTGACATTCATGGGGGGGGGGGGGGGGGGTCTGTTTCCTGGGTTTTTTCTGGGGCCCTTTGAGGTGCGTACTCTCCATTATTCTTAGACCAGTGAGATCTGAGGGTGGAAGAAAGTATGGAGAGCTGTATGTTTTTTTCCCGTTGTTCTTAATGTAAGGTTGCACACTGCACTTTGATTTTCCAGTCCAAAGAAGGCACAGAGTATGATCGCGAATTAATGGAATTGGATTTAGAAATCTCAGGGAGATTAGTTTATCCACTTCTGTATTTGAAGCTCTAGCTGTCAGTCAGAAGGTCTTCACATAACCTTTTTTTCATACAGCTGAACCTACAATTTTATGATTAGTTCCTAAAAGTGTGCATGTTTTAATATGCCCACAATACAGTTTTATGACTATGACTGTGGAAAAAGAGAACAAGGACGCTATTCACAAAAAAATGTAAAAATAAAAGCACAAATGTATGCCTCAGCCTGAACTATACTTTTACATTTTTAGGTGTGGCCATAGCCAAGTCCTTTTGATTTTACCAAAATTATTTGTATAATATACTCAGTGCTTAATTTGTAAATAAAAACGTGCCGGTGCCCAAAGCTCTCCTCTGAAACACGTGGCTGCTGCAAGTAAATGTGCGAGCACAGTATACTGGAGCCTTACATGGTAATTGCGTGTGATACTTGCATGTACATGCTGAGATGTACATGTGCCTGTGCATGGTACATAATGAGTGCTATGTGTTCTCCGATGACTACATGGTAAATGTGTAGAATTTGTGTAACACCAGGCAGCACGTATTACTTCCGAAAACGTGCTGGGACCCATGTTTTTCTGTGCATGGTACATAACATGGAAGGCTGTGGATTCCGGTTTGGAAGCCTAAGGTCTAGAAAGGCTACTGGAGGCGAGGACAACTCCCAGATAGGAGATGTAGATTGCTCATACTCCTGAAGGATGGGGTCAGAATACACACACTGGAGAAAGGGAAGCCAAACATCCTCTCTTGAAATCAAAGATCTCCTGGAAGAGTTATTGGCCAGTGGGGTCTGGGTTCGTTGTCAGGGAGCTGATGGCTATGATAAAGGTGATACTGTGAAAACATGTAGTCATGAAAAAGAGGAAGTCTTAGGCCTTTGAACCTTTAAAATGCATATTCAGTGCAGGTTGACAGCCAGGTGTGATTCTCCATTTATCTCCTGGCCTGTGTTGTGGCTCAATCACAATTGGAACCACTCCTGCTGTGGAAGGCTGTCCATTTTACAAAGGACAGGGTATAGGAGAGAGCACATCAAAGGAGCTGACATCTTTAGCCTAACTTCCAAACAACCAGACACTAAGGGCCCAATTTAGAGTTTGGCGGGGGGGGGTTACAATCCCATTATAGGCTAGGGAGATTGTATTATGGCAGATGGGGGTATCCGTCACATTTGTGACGGAGTAATCCTTCCATCAAACTCTAAATCAGGCTCTAAGTCACATTAGTGTCTGGGTACTGACAATAACGGAGGGTGTATGAGTCCCACACTTTGTGCAATAGCACTGTTCAACAGAGGAGAAGATCACCAAGACTTCTAGATGCTGGAACCTGGGGTAGGGACCACGTCTCCCTGCTGGGTGAGACAACTTGCTCTGATCCAGAAGCACCAGTCTTCTGCCCCCTTCCCAGACCAATGGACCTTGTGATGAAAGGAAGAGCACATACAGTGAGGAAGTTCCAGGGGGGATCCTGCTGAGTGGATCCCAGTGATCGAAGCATTGATCGAAGGATGAGGAACCTGGTCTGGCTAGGACTGTTGCACAGAAGTTGGCAACTGTCATGTGCCAAGAGGGGACCACCATGAAGTAAGGGCCATCACCCTTGTAAAGAACAAGCTGTGAAACCCCATGAGCCAGGAGGGGGCCAAAGTGAAATTAAAACTGTTGACCAAGGAAAGGGGAAATCAGCAATGCCCTTATTCCAGGAGGGGACCACTGTGGAGGCAGAGCCATTGCCCTGGATGATTTCACCCAGGTTGCTGAGAGGAACCCTTATTAATTGCCAAGGAGCTGTGGAGAAGGAGATCTGACACCGAAATGGGCCACCCACATACTGAGGCCAAATATGCCATTTAGAAAACATTGCAAGAGGTTGAGGGCCCTCGGCATCAGGAGACCAGAGTCAACAGAGCCACACCCCTGTCCTCCCACACTAGCTGGCTGCCATCCATTCAGGTAAGACTATTTGAGGCCAGCAAGCCTGTAGGGGGCTTGCAAAAAATTAGTGCATAGCACTGCTGAAGTTGACTCTTAAGGCCAAGCATAGACTGTGAAGCATGGGGATTACATTGGGCCACATTTGAATC
Organism: Pleurodeles waltl; assembly: GCF_031143425.1. Taxonomy (NCBI): domain Eukaryota; kingdom Metazoa; phylum Chordata; class Amphibia; order Caudata; family Salamandridae; genus Pleurodeles; species Pleurodeles waltl. Next base: position 811,374,271 of record NC_090437.1, on the reverse strand, counting down.
GCACCTCCAGTGAATAACCAGCTTCTCTAGAAGGGACGGAGGGACTCAGGGTTTCCTCCAAAGATGACATTAGAATGATGACCTTAAGAAAATGTAGATATTATTTAGTTGGCTTCTATGTGTTTATATTAAAATATGACTTTATTAATTCAATGAAGTATTTGACTGGACTATTAACTTATTGAGGTTACTATTTGTACTTTGAATCTTGTGTCTGAGTATGCCTCACACCGAGCCCTCCCCCCTCGAAAAGCTTCAGACTGTTTCATTGCCCAGTTACTCAGGACCCATATTAGGTTGGGCCTTTGGACTACAGAATGAAAACAGTAGAATGAAACTTTTTGAATTAGGACCTATGGTTAAAATAGCTGGATTTGAAATTGGAATATGCATGATTCAAAAGTCATATGCTTAGAACAATAGCTTGACCTTGACAAAACTGTGACTTAAGGGACATGCAAGCATGCATAACCGTCATACTTTGGGGAAAAAATGTTAATGGCAGATCGAATAGGACACAATAAAAGGCACTCACAATAGATTATACGAAATGCCATGCATCAGCCAAGTTTAAGCAACATATCACATTGTTTGCAGGGATGCAAGACATTTATACAGTGTGAATCTAGCAGCAACTAAGGGCACTGTAATATACATATAAATAGAGGGATAGGTATAAGGTGAAGACTGAGGGGAGGAGTATTTGACTGGAGTAGTATGTCATGTTTACTCTTACAACAATTAAGTGTTATTGCCTGTGCCTTCAGGAAAAAAACAGATTTTAATTACCATCCCCACAATTATGAGACAAGGGAAATTAAAACCTGTTATTGCTCTGCAGGTAAAAACAATAAGGCTATTTGCATTGCTAAGCCTCACGATGTTCAACATATACATGATCCCACTGACCACCATTGTCAGGAACCAGGGGATGAATATCATCTTTTACGCTGATGACACCCAGCTGATCATCTCCCTGACCGAGAATCCATCGACAGCCAGGAAAAATTTGAGAGACCGGATGGAAGCTGTGGCCACTTGGATGAGTGAAAGCTGCCTTGAACTGAACACCGATAAAACCGAGATCCTCGTCATGGGACTCCCACCCTCAGCCTAGGATGGCTCCTGGTGGCCCTCCACACTTGGCAAACTCCCCTCCCCAACAAACTACACACACAACCTTGGCGTCATCCTCGACTCAACTCTCACCATGATCAGGCAGGTCAACTCCGTTGCCTCCACCTGCTTCCACATCCTTCGGCTCATATGAAAGATTGTCAAATGGATACCAATCGACTGCCAGAAAATCGTGACCCACACCCTTGTCAAAAACAGACTGAACTACGCCAACGCCCTCTATGGTAGAACCTCCAAGAAGAAGCTGAACAAACTGCAACAGATCCAGAACACCGCCGCCAGACTCATCCTATACAACCCCACACAGAACACATGAGAGAACACCTGAGAAACCTCCACTGGCTCATCGTAGAGAAGCAGATCAACTTCATGCTCCTTGTACATGCCTACAGAGCCCTCCTCGACAATGGACCCAACTACCTCAACAACTGCATCAACTAGTACTCCCCTTCCCGACTGCTCCGCTCATCCCAAAACAGTCACTCGCCAACGTACCCGCATAAAGAAGTCCTCAGTGGGTGGAAAATAATTTTCATAGCTGGCAGCAGAAGGATGGAACACCTTACCAGCGCACCTCAGACAGTCACCATTGCTGCCATAGTTCAGGAAGGACCTCAATACCTGGCTCTTCGACATATCCTGAAGGTCAACCCTCAGTGCCTTGAGAATGTATGGGTGAGTAGTTTGCTTTGCAAGCTCATGATTGATTGATTCTCCTCAAATAGGAGTCTGTGAAATTAGTAAAGGCCCACAATGAGGGGAGGGAAATTTAAAGCAGGTACTGCCCTTCAGGTAAGTAAAAAAATGCTATTAGCACTCCTGAACAATCTTCAGAATAAAAAGGTGCTGTGATGCAGGAGCAACCTCATAAGTAAATGCGTAAACTGATATACTCTGATACAGTATTGTGCTAGCTTCTTTTCTAGCTAGCACTGGTAAATGAAACAAAAATGTTCCTTTGCTCTCAAGCCTGCTTTCCCCCATGCAAAGGGTGAAGGTGGTGTTCCTTTAGTTTTGAAGGGATGGGAAGCATCAAATTTAATATCAACACCATCAATGATAATAGCTGAAGCAGTGAAGCACAACAGTAAATTGTTTTAAGCTTTCCTTCTAACACAATAATTCCATCAAGATAGCTTAGAAACCAAGGTATCTTACAAAAAAGAGTAACAAATTAATAATAGGTGAATACAGATTCTGATGCCAGTGGTACAGTCAATGCCAGCACACTGGATGGACACGGGAGTGGCAGCCACAGAATGCTACCTTTGCAGGCCTATAACAGTAGCAATAGTCTGTAAAGGGAGCATTCTGTTTGAATTCCCAAATCCCAAAACTCCATTTAGGTTGCTAATTAATCACTACCGTCAAAAGCGGAGGGTACTCCTTAGCCAGGACTGATCAGGGTGGAGTTAAATGGTCCTGAGGTGACGCTCAGGTCCCTAATTCACACCAATCAATATCTACCTAGGTGTGGACCCCTCTTGGATAGTAGTGCTATACTAACTCAGACCCTTAAGCACTTAAAATTATTTGTGTTAAAATTTACAAGTGTGTTCGTTAGATTGTGTGTTTTCATACGACTATTTATTTGGAGTGTACAAAAAGTAGTGCTGTTCAATTTTGAATGGTGAAAAGGCTACAACATCTTTGTCTATTAAAATGCATTGTAGTGGAAGCCTGGTTTTGAGGTTTAATAAGGGTGCATATCGAATGAGTGATACTAGATGTTATCACAATATAACTAATTTAAGAATTTTAAGGTGATTTCACTTTATGAAAAATTCTGACCCACAGCTGGGATTTGGGAACCATATTAGAGAACAAATGTTTTTTCTCATATGAATGGTTAGTGCACCATAAGGGATACATTTTTTACAACTTGCTCACCAATGAGAGGAAAAAGTCTGATACAATGCGTAAAATATGTTCTTCCCATGGAAGAGGCATTCTATCACAATTGATTCTTCAATGTTCTACTGCAGCTTCTCAACAGATTTCCAGTGAACAACTATGACAAAAATGTGGTGCACCTGATCACTATGTTGCTGGAATATGAACTGCAGAGGTGACAGGTTTTGCAATAGAGAAGGCTGCAGTAAATTATGGGATTAATTTTGTTGTAGACATTATGCTTGCTAACCGGAAATGCTAAAATGATGACATCTTATATAAATTCTCAAATATGTTCCTCAAGGTCAGAAATAGGTCTGGCCAACTGGGTGAAATGTACATTTAACAGCAGCAGCATCACAGATTACCAATGAATGACTTGGATGTTATTATTCTATGTTCACATCAAAATAGACACAATATCCCTGAATAGGAGATGTTCAGTTTCAAATCTTTCATATGGATTAGTTCTAGGTAAATGTGCTTTGAGGTGGTAAGGGCCCGATTACAACACTGGATGTCCGAGGACCACCGATTCCGCAGAGGCAGTCAGACCACCGTGTTGACCGTGGTCCGACTGCCACACTATGTTGTTGGTGGGCAGACCTGCCAACCTACTGCCGTCCCCACCATTCGATCCCAACGGGCTGATGGAGGGTGCAGGTTGTAATCAGCCAGGGCGGTGCTGAACGCTGCACTGTCTGCTGAATACAACCTTGTTCTCCACCAGCCTTTTCATGGCGGTACCACCACCATAAAAAAGGCTGGTGGAGAACAGGTTCAGGGGGTGCCCTTGCCCAGCACCCTCGGTAAGGCACTGTCTGCTGTGCAGACAAGGCACCTTTCAAGGGTGCTGGTGCCCCCGATTGGAACACCACTGCTGCCAGCTCAATTATGAGCCGACAGCCATGCTGCCCCCATTTCCCCTCTAGGCTGTTTCCGCCGGTCAGCCTAGCAAAAAAGTCTAAATGGGGCTAGCAGGGAGGTCACTAGCATGACGGCGACCACCCCATCTGGATTTTGGCGTATGGGTATTCCTGTCCACCAAACTCCTAATAGAACCCAAAATATGTAAGAGCAGGTATACATTTTTCTTATTTATGGCTCAAAATATTTGAAAGATCTAAAAATAGTTAATAATAAAAGTCTCTACCTATTTCTACCTACACCCTGCATCGCCCTTCTGCCTTTGATTCCTCAAACTATACATCCTCCATCTTTCTTAATACCCCCTACATATATAAATAGTAACATTTCTGTTGCAATAGAAGGGTTTTATCTTCCATTTAAACATGCATCAATAGATTTTTAGAGGTGCACAAAGCTAAATAAAAACAGAATGACCCTAAGGGCCCCGATGCAGGACTTTGCATTACAGCCCCCTTGTGACCAACACAGTGTGACATACCTTTGAAGCCGACCTTCTCATGGCAAGCCCTTCATTGATGGCATCCTCAGCGATGATGCAGAACTATGCTTTGCAGCCCCACAGCTTCCTCAGAACTTCCACTGGGCAACACATCCTTGATGCAGACCTTTGCATCGCAAGCCCCTTGTTGACTGCATCCTCACCAACAATGCAGGACTCTGCATCGTAGCCTCACAGCTTCCTTGGAACTGGAGCTGCACAATCCACCCATGACACTGCATCTTGCTATGCTCCGCAACCATGATTTAAGGAACTTTGTTCAGTGAGCCTAACTTGGTCCCTGTATCAGGCTGTGCTCCATCGCATTCAGCCTGAATATGCAACTTTGTCTCGGTCCGGCAGCATCACCAGATAATCATAGTTGCCATTTTGTGATTCTAGGCAGTATATAATTTAAATCTTTAAAACTGCAAATCTAAGATTCTAATGAGGGGGATTTTGTTGTTTTGGTCAAAAATACTTTATTAGATTTCATTTTGTTTTGTAAATTGGTGTGGGGTTTTTCTTGTATTTTGTTTTAATTTTTTTACTGTCTATAGTGCTGCAGAAATACTTTACACATTGCCTCTAAATTAAGCCTGACTCCTTGTGTCAAGCTACTAGAGGGTAAAGCACGGGTTAATTTGGGGCTTACTTGTGACTTCACTCTCACCAGAATTGTGGTTGCTGCTTGGGTAGAGTTTCACGTCCCTCTAACAGTAACTCAGTTTCCTACAGTTGTCTATAACAATTTTGAAGTTTATAAACAATGACATTCAAAGGTAATTTATTAAAATATTTTAAAATAGGTAACATTGTAAATCAGGCAGAACGTTGAGAATACTAAGTCAAAACTGTCATGAACTGCACTAAGGGACTGATTTAGATCTGGCGGTTGGAATACTCCATCACAAATGTGACAGATATCCTGTGCTCCATATCACAATCTCCATAGGATGTAACAGTATCATAATATGGTGGTTGTGATGGAGCATTCCCCTGTCATTGGACCTTTACCATAGAGGTAGGACTGCTGGTTTTGGGTGGCAGCACCAGTGCATGTGGGGGAACTGAGCCGTTCTCAAACCATGTGACAGCTGTTGGCCTAATCCTCCTGGCTAGCTAGCAGCAACTCACCCAAACCTAAAGAGTAAAGGTGATTTGTGGCAGCCTGTAACATGACACTCTGACTCCTCAAGAAATGTGTAGTAGAACAGATCTTACCCCTTTCTCACAGTTACTTAAGTCTCATATATGCAAAGACAAACAGATGTAGAACGTGGTCCAATATATTTTATTGAAGCAACTGTGTAAAAAGGCATGAGCTACGATTATTAGGAAAAGAAAACACAATACAGATATCATTGTGACCATGAACATGTAAATAAAAAGTTCCAGCATCCCGGCACATTAGTGATCTAGAATCCCTACCTATGTTTCTAGCATTTACATGAGAGCAGGGCAGTAATAGCCCTGCTCTACCTGTACTAGTCTTTGAAAGAAGCTTCTGCTACATCTCTGAAAAATAAGCATGGGTTTGCCTGTGATCTGCTGGCAGTGTTCCCAAGTGGCTGGAGTGATGAAACCAAGTTCAGAAGAGCTTCCAAAACATGGTGCAGCGTTAGATGGACAGCTGGAATGTACCCTCTAACCTTATTTTTGCCAGTGTGATGGTTGTATAACACAACATGTTGTTCTGAGAACTGGCCTGATGTGATACTGCGTCTTTTCTGTGTAAAGTGGACTTCGTACTCTTGGACAGGAAATACTTGGTAGATTATCATCTACAACCTTGAGCAAAGTAAAAGTTTAGAATGTTGTGCAAAAGAACTAATAATTCCTGCATGGAAAAGAAGCTGATAAAAAAAATAATGAAACATTCCCACTAAACTGAAACCTTTGTGAAATAATGAAAACAAATAAATTAAATTAACTAGGTAAAAGTACACTGGCTGCAGGCCCGAAGCGAAAATAAGGATGCCCAAGCAAAGCACTAAAACAACCCCATGACACTGCAAGTGCGCCTTGTCCTTAGTAAGAAAACTTACAAGGGGACGCGTATAGGTCGATTAATCTTTTGGATCGCATAGGGTATTCTAGTCCAGTATAGCGAGTAAAAGAAAACTTCAACAATATCAATCCAATCAACTTAAAAAATGCCATGAACTAATCTAATCAGAAGAAAACACCATCACTCATATGAAAGTTAGTTCTGTTTTATTCCCAATTGGTTACAATTCTAATCATAAACTTTTATTCAACAATATCAGGACTTCCAAATTATATTATCAACATAAGCAATGAATTCTCAGCACTTTATTAATATGCAATCAACGTTAAACAAAGCATAGAAATTCATGAGCAATCAGATAATTCAGCAATATAAGTCAGTCAGTCTAAGTCACCCTTGTCAGCCTACCTATCTCCGAATTAGCATCCGCATGTGGGGATTCATGCGAAAACAATTTAATCAAAATCATTAATTTGGAAAACTCTAGCTAGAAGAGGAAAACATTTTAAAACAGCGCAGATGGTAACTAGAAAGAAAAAGCATTCATTAGTCAGTCAGGTTATAGCTACCTATCCAAGATAGATCAGCAACAATTCAGTCTTCGTCTCCAGGTAATCAGTCATTAATAAGACTCGGGCTCACAGGAAGCAAGCCCAGGTTTCAGCACTTCGGACAGGGTCTCCTGTCGTTATCAACTTTCGCCTCTCCGTTCTCCGCCCTCCGTTCTGATTTCTCCCCTCATGTCATGACTTTTTATTGGAGTCTCTCAGTCCGTCCCACAATTCGCCCATTGGTCAACCTTATCAAGGGTTATGACTCTAAACTATACATTTTGTTTACCACTTGTCTACGTTATTTTGAGAGTAAAGTTCAATTAACATGATTGGTCCTCTTGTCGATGAGCACATCATCCGGTTCTTCAGGTAACAAAATTGTTTCTCCTAGCTCTCAGTCTGTAGTTCCATTGTTCAAGTCCTGGGAAAGTATATTTAGCCTACTCTACACATAATTGTATCAATTTGTTCCGATCGTCTCCTGTCCGCTGGTGAGTTTGCAGATTGTTCTAGCAGTGTTTCATGGTGAACTCTATACAGTTCAAGGCCTCTTTCTTCAGTTCCAATCTGCGGCACCTCATCGCATCTCCACGTTTAAGCAAGCAAGGCCTAGTGCCGCCTAGGCCTCTGGCTAAGCTAAGAACGTATGGCATTACAAAACATAGATTATATCGTTAATTATGATAAATTAATACAAAACCTTTAAACATTTCACATTATTTAGTACTGTTAACACTGATGGTGACCACTCCCGTGAGCACATTTTGCACATTACAAGTTATTTTCAATTACTGTTAATCAAATGTCAAATTTTCTCATTACTCATTATACGCAACTCATTAGCATATTCTCATATTAGCATATCTGTTGCAACAACACCACTGAGTCAAGATCTAAATCAGGCCCAAAATGTGGAACACTTAAAAAATATAATATAAAGCAAATAGAAAATTAGCAGGGACTCATTATTTTCAGAAACCTATAGTAGCTGAGGAAAGAACAATTTTCATATGCATATTCAGCTTTTGCACAGAAACTGAATGATTCTAAAGTTTCCTTCTCCAACATCATGTCTCCCAGCACAGCCACATTCTGTTGACTAGGCAACATTCTAGTCCTTTTTAGAACTATGTCATCTTCATAGGCAGCAGTTATGGGAAAACAGCTAGTTTTGTGAGATTTGATTCAGTAATGTAGATTATCTTGGGCACTGGTTTTGAATCTCCTGAGTAGATATTGGCTCGGAGCCAATCAAATTGCAGCTTTTTTGGTTGTATACAGCTGTCTGATTTACAATTTTTTCCATATAATTGCATCAGTTTTCATAGACCTCGGTCAAAAGTGCAGTCACATTGTGAGGGTAAGGGGCAATACAAAGTGTGTTTGTATTGTTAAGCAGATGATAAAGTTACTCGTACTGCAATATAATTAAAACCCCAGTACCACACTTAGGATCTGTAATCCTATTAGCATTTTTATGTCTCCACTACCAAGCTTCCTGTATACTGTAATGATTTCATCGTCTCTGTCCCACATTTATTACTTTTCTATGCTTACTTTTATAAATTTTTTCATGTCAGATGTATAACACAGAGTAACTTCTCTTATAATAGTTCTATCTTTTTCCTGCAATTATGATTAACAAACCACTATGCAAATGTATAGCTTCAGCATGTGTAAGCCTTAAAGACAAAATGTTAGACAACAAATGTAGGGATGTTATAGATAGGTTGATATTTTACCCGGACCAAACCATAGAAATTCCTCAGTCACAGTTATACGTATGTTAAGAAACCATAATTCATTCCCAAAGTTACTTTCTGGCATGAGTTATAGTTTCTTCAGATAAGTATAGCTATAAGTATAACTATAACTGCTGAACTTCTATGGTTTCATATGGGTAAAATGTCAACCTAACTATAATGTCCTTCAAACATTTGTTTTTTTTCTTCAGTGATTTTCTATGTTTTTTTAACTGAAAGTAATATCCTATTATCCCATGTTAATACAACCACTGCCGCCAATGGCCTTTGGCCATGCGTGGCAATGTTGCCCACAGGGTCTGTGGCAAACACTCCTGCATGCACCAAAACCCACACTGCACATGGCCTACTGTTGTGCACAGATTGGGTGTTAGACCTAGCTTCCTTAGAGTGGTCTGCTCTGTCTTTTTTGCCTCTGCTTCCCATGTGTTGACTGTGTGCTGGACTTTGTGTTTGCTGGTTGTGAAACTCTGGGCACTTTACCACTGCTGACCAGTGCTAAAGTGCAAGTGCTCCCTGTGTAAATTGTGTGTGTAATTGGCTTTTCCATGATTGGCATATTTGATTTACTAGTAAGTCCCTAGTAAAGTGCACTAGAGATGCCCAGGGCCTGTAAATCAAATGCTACTAGTGGGTCTGAGGAACTGGTTGTGCCACCCACATGAGTAGCCCTGTAAACATGGCTCAGACCTGCCACTGCAGTGTCTGTGTGTGCAGATTTAAACTGCTAATTCGACCTGGCAAGTGTACCCACTTGCCAGGCCCAAGCCTTCCCTTTTTGGTACATATAAGGCACCCCCAGGGTAGACCCTAGGTATCCCTATGGGCAGGGTACAGTGTATGTTAAAGGTGGGACATGTACTGAGAGATTTTACATGCCCTAACAGAGAAATACTGTCAAATTCGGTTTTCACTGTTGCAAGTCCCATCTCTCTGATAGATCATCATAGGGGCTGCCATTAAATAACTTTTAAATGCAGTTTCCTATTGGGAGCAGATAGAGATATGGAGCTTGGGGTCTCTGAACTCACAATTTAAAAATACATATTTTGGTAAAGTTGTTTTTGAAAATTCCACTTTTAGAAAGTAGGAATTTTCTTGCTTAAACCATTCTGTGACTCTGCCTGCTTGAGTATTCCCTGTCTGGGTCAGACAGACAGTTGGGCTGATTTTAAATTTCCACTAGACAGTGACACAAAGGGAGCTGGGATGTAGCCAGCATATCCTGATGGGTAATCTGGGCTAGAGTGGAGGGAGGAGATGGCACTTACACCTCAACAGTCTGCCCTCACACAATGCAGTCTCCAACACCCAGGTGTGTGTCTGGTGCTAGGCCTGGGCAAGGCAGGACCTTGTGAACAACATAGACTTTCCTTTGAAGTTTGCCTACTTCAGAAGCTAAAAGGAGTAAGTAGTGGACCTAAAACCCCAGATTTTTAGATTACTTCTGGAACTAAGAGGAACTATTGGGTATCCATTTTAGTTACAGCTCCATGCACGTTATTTTAACACACTAGGCCGCTCTTCACTTTAAACTAGATATATTTTATTTAGCTTCATCTTATTACTGTTACAATAACCATTTTTACGGTCTTGTTTTATTTTCCATTTATCTAACTGTTTTTGCCTAGGCCAGCACTCTGTTCTCAAACAAGACATTTTTGATTCTGTGCTTCTTCCAAGGCTACAGCACGGTATATTGCCGGTGAACGTGGTAGAAGTTTAGTCTCTAACATTCGTAGAAAATACACGTCTTTATGTAGGGACACTTTCTTGGAAGTACCTGAGAAGCCAAGTATGTCATGCGGTCGGCTGCCCAATCATCCCTATACTTTGGTAGGGATGAGGCACTGCTAGTTAGCCAGAGCAAAACCCGGATTAGAGCGACAGGTGTCACCCGCAGTGGGTTGGACTTAGTCTCCCACACCGCAGGCGATTCTGCCACTCAAAATCCAGTAGTCTCATTAGAATAATGTGAGCCTATGCAACAGAACCTCTGCCAAGGAGAAGAGCTGGAGGAGGAGTACTGCCCCTTTGCCTGCGACTGTGCTTTGCTGTTTGGCCTGCAGGTGCTGCTTCTGCCTGAAAAAGGACAAAGACTGAACTTTGTGGTTTATTCCTGCCTGTGAAGTGTGTGAAGGGCTTGGAATGAGTTTGCCTTCTGTTTTGAAGTTCCAGGGCCATCAAAGACTTCCTCTGCCAGCACCTGGACTCTCCACTGAGACTCCTACCATGCCAAGTGGTTCCCTATCCAGTCCCTGGGTCCTTGAAAGGTGAAGCTGGTGGAACCAAGGTGAAAATTCACTCACATGAGCTGTGCAGGAAGTATTTCCACACCACCTGCAATGTGGCTGTAAAAACGACGCAACACACACATCATGGCTGAAATCGACACACCACCTGCATCGCGGCTGTTGAAACGATGCCTACACCTGCTTGCGGCTGCTAAAATCAACGCAACCCCCACACAGCATGGATTCTCATCCTCGTGTGGCTGTATTTCACGAGCAACTTCACTGGGTGTCAAAATCGACGTGAACCTGCCCGGACTCTTGGTGCCCGTCACATAAATAGATGCATCGCTCTCTTGTGGGAGAGAAAAAGAATGCATTGCCTACCCGACTGGAAAAGAAATGACGCACTGCCTCACTTGCGAGTAAAGAATCGACACATCGCGGACTTTTCCGATACACACTCGCCCATGCGTCTTTATTTGTGATGCAAACCAGGTACTTTGTGTAACAACAGCATTTCCATTGTTTTCTATGGAGTAAGATTCTATTATTTTAGAAATTCATAACTTTCCTTGTGTATGGTGGAGTTTTGTCCTTTCAGTATTGTTTGATTTAGATAAATATTGGCTATTTTTCTGGTGTGCTGTCCATTTTGTAGTGTTTTCACAGTATTGCTGTGTGTGTGGATACAAATACTTTACACATTGCCTTTGAGATACGCCTGATTGTTTGTGCCAGGCTCCCAAGGGGGTGAGCAGGGGGTGTCTTAAGAGTGAATTTCCATTGCCCTAACTATAGTGAGAGTCCCTGCTTGGACAGAGTGCAAACTGAGTGCCTACCAGAGACCCTTTTCCTAACTGTAGGGTTGGATGCAGTGGGTGTATTTTTTGGGGAAATTGTTTTGGTTCTTCCTGGAGTTTACACGGGGGTGCTCTGAGCTCCATGGTGGATTCGTGTCTCAGACTCAATAAAACAAATTGGGCAATTTTCGGCCCAGGAGGGATCCTAAGATACCGCTCCATGTGTTCTATGGGGTATCCAGACTCCTCATATGTTTTCACACTGTTTTTTCCCCACCACTCAGCTGATGCAAGAAACAAAATGATGGCCGTACGTTTTCTGTCAGGTTGCAGCCAGCCAATCAGGATTTTGCTTTTCCCCTGGATCTGCAAAGGATCCAAGGGGAATCTGAAGAAGATCTGTGGATCAACCTAAAAAAATAATTGAACAATTTTTTGCCCATGAGGAGTCCCTTAGGAACCCCTCCGTGTGTCCTATGGGTTCAGGATAACTTTATCCGGACCCCCGATATGTTTTATACTGTGTTTTTTCTACCTCCCAGCCCATATGAGGAACAAAATGGTGACTGACAATTTTCTGTTAGGGTGCAGCCAGCCAATTGGAGCCCTGCTTTTCCTCCATATCCACTGAGGATCTGAGGACAATCTGGGTCCCTAGATATATAATTGTTTCTCCCCTTAATAACTCCGAAACTACTGAACAGATTTACATCAAATAACAAAAAGAGTGCTTTGTGGACCAAGATATACATTTCTGCCAAATGTGGTGTAAATCCATTCAGCGGTTTGGGCTGTAGCTGAGGTCAGAAATTGAAAAAAATCCCATAGGCACAGAATGAGGAAAAGTGTTTTGAGACCCCCCCCCCTTTTTTTCTCAGCCCTTGCTTGATGAATCACGCCAAAAAAATGTAAACAGAGCAGCTGAACTGACTGTTGTATTAGTAATGAAAATTTTGTGAAGATTCGTCAAACGGCGCCAATGTTGCTAGTAAAACATAACATGCTCAGTCTATAGAAAAGGTTGGCCTTCACTGTAACTACCTACTAGCAATCACTCAAGACAGTTACCACCAATCATCTAGAGACTAAGACCTAAACATGCATATTTCTAATGATCATTTATCAATCCTCATAATTTAGAAAATTAATCTCTAGGGGTCATTTTATCGACCATCCAAACATCTCTAAATAAAATGTCCACATCAATAATAAAATTATACCTTGAAAATCTATATTTCACAGTTCTGTGTCCTGGTGTCACACAAATAGTGGTGAAGTTTTAACTGTAAGTACTTTCAGAGCAACCTATTGCCACCAATAGTTTTACAACCAACAAAGAATGTTCCCCGTAGATTTTTAGACCACCTCGGAGTAGGAAGTTGGCTCTTTATATAGTGGACCAAAAAGAGGTACATTGTGGAAATAGTTGAAGGAAACCTCAGAAGAATTACATAAGCATAAATGACACCCCAAATGCTCTCTTTTGTGGTACAATGGGCAAAAGGTTAGGCATATTACAGCGTAGTGCTAAGCATATAATGCACGCATCACGACAGTAAGTGAGAGACATGCAATAAAGAAATCTGACACCAATTTATAAACATAACATGTACATTTATATCATTTTTGATACCAAGATCATCGGAATCGAGTGAGTACTTTTGGAGTTATGAATTTTTACAGTTTGACAGTGCAATTTTGAAGTTGTAATGGTATCCTATGGGAGAAAAACATATACTGCATACAGGCACTTAGCAGTGACTTACAGGACCTACTGTCTGGAGTTGAGGTAAGTATGGGGCAAGGTCCAAGGCAGCACCAGTAGGTCACTTCAGGAGACACTGGGGTGTCCAGGGGCAGAATTGCTTTTCAGCATCAGGTGCCCTAATGTTATCCTACAGGAAAGGAACGGAGGCTGCATATGGGTACTCAGCAATGACTTACAGGTCTGTTCTTCTGAGCTTAAGGTGAGTATGAGGCAAGGCCCAAGGCCGCCACACCAACAGCTCACGCTGGGAGGCTCTGAGGCATCCAGTTGCAGAGGTGTGTTACAGTGCCAGGTGTCCCATTCACTTCAATGGAGATCAGTCTGGTCAGAAAGAGGCTGCAAACAGGGACTGGCCTGCCACTCTGGGGAAATACACAGGGAGGCATGACCCTTGAGATCCTCTGGCATGTAGGGACATTGTTGGCCCACATCTCCTTAGGCTGTATGGCTCCAGTATAGTGGTGTCTTTTGGCATCAGGTTTTGGTGCAGGGGATACTCTGAGAAAGAGGGGGCCTGTAGAAAGAGTCTGAAACCGCCTTTGGGAAGCCCACAGTGGGCAAACTCAAAGTGGGCTTCTTCTCTGGAGAGCCTGGGAGCCACGTTGACTCCTTCAGTTTGGACTAGGTGGCTGAGGTACAGTGGTGATGTCCGGCGTCAGGTTTTAGTGGTCCTAGGTCCTCATAGTTCTTTTTTAGTTGCCTGTAGATGCAAGGAAGCAGATCCTCTCCTACAAGGGAGTTCTTCTTGGCAATTTACAAAGCACTGGCAGCTCTCCCGGGTTCTTGGAAGCTGCAGCAACAGGACAGGTCAGTTGCTCCTCAAGGGTTGGATGCAGCTGGCAGGGTTGGTGCCAAGTCAGTCATGCTCCTCAGTTCTTGAGTCAGCAGTCTACTCCTTCTTTTGTGTCCAGTAAAGATCTAAAGTCTAGGTATCAGGGGGTTCCCTAAATACTTAGGAGGCATTAAGAGGAGTGAAGGGTAGTAGCCAATGGGATACTTACCCTTGGGGTCACCACACCCCCTAGATGAACACTTCCTTTTTGGAGTGGACATCACCTAGTCCCAGAATTCCTAATTTCATCACACACAAGATTGGGAAATTTCTAAGGCTGGTGTGTCCAGCCTGGGAATGCAACATGCCTCCTGCATAGCTAATTTTCCCACCTGTCCAGATGGGCCGTGGGGTGAGGGGTGAGGGGTCAGCATCTTCATCTGAGGAATGCCAAATTTGCATACCAAGGGTGGTGGGCTTCTTTGAGGCCTCATGCCTTGGAATGCAGATTTACAGGGTGTCCTGTAGGAAGGGGTGTGTAACTCCCCTGCCAAACTGGTTCTCACCTTGGGGGTAAGAATCTCGTCTGTTGGTGGCAGATTGGCTAGAACTAGTCAGTGAGCCCACCAACAGTTGGTAGTTTTTCAAGGGGCACCTCCAAGGTGCCCTCCTAGTGCATGTATTAATCAATCCATCACTGGAATACGTGAGGGGTTTATTAATACGAGATGTTTGATACCAAACATCCATAGTTTCAGTGAAGTCATCATATAGCTTGGGGACTCTATTAACCAGTGTCCAGCACATGTATTTAAATGGCTTCCCTGCACAGTTACAAGGTCTAAGAATTGATACAGAGAAAGCAGGGGCATTTCCGCTC
The DNA here is from genome assembly GCF_031143425.1 of Pleurodeles waltl. Lineage (NCBI taxonomy): Eukaryota > Metazoa > Chordata > Amphibia > Caudata > Salamandridae > Pleurodeles > Pleurodeles waltl. The sequence goes on along the minus strand of NC_090437.1, from coordinate 811,359,051 downwards.
TTGCAGATATGCCCACACATGTAATATAATGCACCCTTCGTTAGGGCTGTAAGGCCTGCTGTAGGAGTGGCTTACAAATAATAAATGCAGTGTTTTAGGGGACATGGCACACAGGCTGTGTACCATGACTTGTTTTCACTTTTGGTAGCACCTTGTCAGGTAACCTGCAATGGCAGTCTTCCCGAGGTTGGTGCTGTGTCCCTATGGGTTGCACAAGTTATGTTGCAGCTCTTAGGGACACTCTTTAGTACCTAGGCCTTAGGTACCAGTGTTCCTATTCACTAGGGACTTACAGAGGTGCTAACAGACTTGGAAAACATGGGGATCAGGAACCAGGTGTCTTATTTTGGGGAGGGAACACTTGTACTGGGGACCAGTTTAGCAGGAACCCGGTGCATGTCAGTCAAATTTGCATCGAAATCCAAGCAAAAGGTGTTTTGGGGGTGGGAGGGGTGCTGCATCCAGAACCAAGCTTCCTACACTCAGTGCTAAATTAGCCTTTTCAACTTGATCAAAGTAACCTTTTCCTTTGACCACACCTGTTGAAGGTCATAAAAACGACATAGAGCCTGATCTTGAGTTTGGCAGAGGTGGTTACTATATCACAAACGTAACGGGTATCGCACCTGCCATATTACAATCCCACTATATCCTATGGAGATCATAAAACAGTGGACGGGATATCCGTCACATTTGTGACATAGTAACCCATCTGCCAAACTTTAAATCCAGCCTAAATTTTTAAGATACTTTGCACATTCCCATTTAAAAACCATAGACAACTCGTTCAATATTATTGTTTTCAACACAGAAGAATTGCCACTGGATGTATGATGCTTTTTTAAGAAATTGCTAAATACGATCTTATTGTTCTGCTTTTCTTACATAGATTCTTCCAAACTCATCTCTTATGATGGATTTCATATTACTACGTGTGATTCGTTTTGCCATACTTCTATCCATTTCAAGTGATCTAAAATGGTCTTGCACCTGCTACAATCAATCCCTGTTCAATAATGTAAAACCGAATTTGTTTTACTCGTAAATAATGTTAATGCAGGTACCCATGGAATAGTATGGTATCTAATTTTATTACCTAAAAGAATAGATTGAACCGTGCATCTAAAAATGTTTTACCACTGCCTTTCTCTCCATCTTTCAAAGCCTTCCTCGAATATACTAATATATTAAAACACCGAGTGAGATGTATCATCTGTTAAGGCAGCCTCAAAGAGATCAAAGCCAAAAAATGTATTCTCTTTATATATTTGGGATACTGACTTGTAGATACTATTAAATTCTCATTTGCAATGTCGAAATTCAATGACACACTGTGCTGCTGTGCCATACAAGCCATTTTTCTCATGCCCCTGACGCTACCCGTGTATTTTTTGTGTTACCTATTGTTTTGAAGCCCCTTGAACCGCAGATTAGCGCTCCTCTGGATCATTATTTTGGTGTGCCTTGAGCAGGGAGACCCTGGATTGGTCTTCCTTATTCCTTAGTCATAGTCCCAAGAGTAGCCTGTTTTTCTCCTAATCCACAATGAAAAAAGAAGCATATAGAAAAACTAGAATGACAAATTACCAAACTAATGTAATGTTGTGTTTTGGCGTACAAAATAAAGTTTGGATCTCGACAGAAGTTGGTGGTATTTTTTAAAACAAACTTTGAAAGGTGAAATTTAGGCCAAGGACAATTAGGCATTTAGGGCCAGATGTATGAAAAAGTTTTGCACTCGCAAACGGTTCGAATCAGTAAATTTGTCCGTTTGCGAGTGCAAAACAGTGGTCTACAATGTATGAAAGGCATTCGCAGACCACAAATAAGAAATCGCTAAAATTGCGATTTATTGTGTTGCGACCTGGAAATTGCGAGTCGCAATTTGCGATTCTCAAATTCCAGGTCGCACGGCAATGCTGCAAAAAATCGCAAATTGCGATTTTTCGCAGAATGGCATTTTGCACATGCAAAATACCATGGACTGCAACCAGGTGGTAACCTGGTGCAAAATTTAAAAATGCATTTAAAATGCATTTTTAAATTGAACATGTAAAGCACACATGCCCTTATGGCATTTGTGTACTTTACATGTCCCCCAAAACATTTTTGGGGTGCAGCAGAGGGGGCCATAGGCCCCCAGCACCCTGGGGATTTGCATTTCCAAAATTGTGATTTCTGGTTCAGAAATCACAATTTTGGAAATGCAAAAAATTCACAGCCATGGGCCAACAGGCCCATAGCTGCGAATGGGGCCGGTATCGCAATTTGCGATTCGGTAATAGCATTTGCGATTTTTATCGCAATGTGATACATGGCACTTTGCGAGTTGGTAATAGCGATTTCTTAAAAATCGCTATTACCGAATCGCAAAGGACCGTGATGATACACCTGGCCCTTGGTCTTCTGCGGTTCAGAAGTGCACCATAAGCCTCTTTCGTTTACATGGAACATAAATAGAAAAGACCTTGGAAAACTGGCATACAACTGATTTTACTGCCAATTGACCAAAACAAGTGTAAAAGAACAACGAATGAGACCAAATGAGGAATGTGGCGGTGCAGAGTGTTTTTCTTTCAGCTAAAAGGAAAAATTACTTCAAAATGTGGGTTACTAAAATGAGTCAAAACGTATTCCTCAAAAACAAAGTAGTCAGTTCAGCTTCCTCCAAAACTACATAGATCCCATCAATACATCTTCCTGGAACCCACAAACAGTGCCTAATATTATTCGTTGTTGTACATCCTCTCCATCCTTACATTGTTAAATTACTGAAACAGAACATTTCTCAATTTTGTTTCAATTGGTTGAAGTTAATTCATGAGCATTTGTGAATAGGGAGCTTTTGTGTATGGATTGTTATGTAATTTGTCTGAATGCGCTATTGAAAGTTGCATAGAAGGCATTATTAGAATTGTAAGTTGTGCTTACATTCTGCTGTTTAAATAATGTGAAGTGTAACGAAAAACCCAATTGAGACATTTATTATGATGAATGTTCTCGTGCAATGGTTGCAATGTATTTAAATAGTTATTTAGATTTTTACCAATCTGTGCCTTTTTGCAGATGTTCTAATTAGATCGCGGTGTATCGTTTTCACCCCTTTGACCAGTCTATATTTTTACTCTCACATTTGTAATTGAAGAACATGCAATCTTGTTTTCTTCCATTTGTGGTTTCGACCGTTTCCCAGCGGGCTCCACCAATCAATTGTATTGATCATTTTTTAAATGCAAAAACCTCTGTAGTGTAACTGTGATGGCTTCTCGTTTTATAAGAAAAAAAGAAAACCACAAAACAACCCAGGCAGTTTATCATCGCAGAGTATTTTTGTATTCACGTTACTCTGTCATTTTTTTCGGATTCTAACTCCCAAAATGAAAATTTAAGTGTGCATGCATTTATTGATTTTAACATTTGAATTCTGACGTTCTATAGGCTTCAAGTCCTTTCAAAACAAAGCAGAGATGTGGGTTAGTCTGAGGAATCTAATGAAATGGCATCCAGATTGCACATGCTTTAATTTACATTTCCCTTACGGTTCACCCTACAATCCGTTCAAGAGAATTCAGGTGTATGTGCATAACTGGGTTTAATCAAAATCATATAATGTTTCAAAACTGGAAAAGGAGGTGTAATCCCAGATCTCCTTACACATAAACAATTAGCTAATAACGGCCCAACTTATATGAGGCGGATTCACAAAAACATTTGAGTATTTGAAGAGGAAGCCCAGTAGTAGTAATTTACGTACTCATAAATATCTTTGTGAATTGTCCCCAGTGTTTTATCATTCATGCGCGGGGTCAGGAAAAGGATTTGTGAGCAGATTGTGCCTATTACAACTGGGTTTTGCCCATTTAGTACACCCACAATTGTTACTTTTTGATCACCTGGTTTTGGATCTCTATTGTGGATGACTCTCACTCCAAATAATATCATGGTAAATTGCACTATATGTGTTTACTGGCAGTGTCTGCCTTTTAAGATAAGGTTGCTGTGACATGGCTAGGTTAGGTGCACTTGGCTGGTTACATGTAAATATGTGTGTGCACACACAGGTACAGGCTGCACATGAGAGATTACAGTTGTGCACAGCCTGGTAGATGCACAGGTAACCTGTCTGTGGCAGTTTTTAACTGCAAATTTGACCTGCCAAGATACCCATTTGTCAGGCCCAGACGTTCCTTTTACATAATTGTAAGTCACCCATACATCAACCATATGTAGGTACATCGTCCAGATATTTTTTTCAAAGTGGGGCATGTAGAAATTAATGTTGGACGTGTCCTTTCAGTGAACTATCCCCCAAACTGATTTTCACTGCAGAAAGGCTGGCTTCTGCAAAAGGAAATTACTAGGCCACATTGTGACATATTTAATCCTAAATTCAGATTATTAGCAGTGAGAAAAATAACCCGTCCACTCTTTCGAATTGTGATTTAACGTCCTCCTTAAGGGTAAGGTTGGATCTTAAATAATATTTTAGAAATGCCATTTTACCAAAGTTGGAAATTTTCTGCCTAAGTTTTATGGGAGTTTATTTCTGTCTAGGCTGGTGATGGCTCTATCACTTGAAATGTGGCAGAGAGAACACAAAAGGGCCAGGGTGTGGAGAGGAGTGGGTCTTCCTGACAGGATGACTGGGGAGCAGTTGAGCCTTGACCTGATTACATTTCAAAGGGGCGTTCTTCAGCACACACAATAAGACCTGACACCAGCCTTGTGTGTCACTTGCCAGGCTACAGCCAAGCTCAGGGAAGAGGGGAGAACTGACCAGAACCAGTTTTAATGCCGGACAAAGGGGTGTCCACACCCACAGACTGGACTGGGCAGCCCCAGAATATGAAAGACCTAGTCTGTCACAGCAGGAATAATATGGTCAGCTGGAAAGACAAGCCCTTTGAGACCCTGATGGACTAAGGACTGTCTGCAGCTGACTGCAGGGATAGTGGATCTCTCTAGGGCCAGTGATTCTGCTCTATTATACTCACCGAGGACCAGATGTTGGATGACCTCAACATCTATGCCCCATCCAATAAAAGCACTACGTGTCCTTAACGGCTTTTGTGACGTTTGAATTTAATAAGAGAATCTATTAAGATCTCCTCAGTGACCAATCTTCTTTTTATGTTTTTTTTAAAGTTGAGACTTATTGTCAGTACTAATTTGATTACCTGAACAAACGTCATTTCTAACATTTGGCAGCATGACTATTTTATGATTACGATCTGAAGAATGCCTTGAACATCTTTTTAAGGTCACAAGCCAGGCAGAAACATGGGTTGAATTTCTCTCCACTATTATTTTTATTCTATCGCTTGGGGGCATGAGAATAAATGCAGTTGTTCAGGCCATGAAGAGGTTATTTTAACCTGTACTTATACTCACCTGGCACAATGCATACCTCATCAAGATCATTGACTCTCATAGCACCTCTATGAGCAAAAACACTTCAAAGACGTCCATTATTCGAAGGAGCAGTAACCTGAACCAGGAACCATTGGTCCTAGTGTGTTGAGGAATCCAATGATGAAGCATACCAGCTAAGGGTAGGTGAGGGTTACCATCCTAAACTAAGGGACTTGTAAATCCTACAGCCAACCCTTTCATAAAGAATATTTTCAGGTGAATATTCTCACAGATCGGGTGCACCTCTTTGTGCTTTACATTGTACTTTCGGGAGTGAAGCATGATCAGTCAGCCAAAACCTTCCCTTTAGACTCTCCTTGTGATTTATATCTGGAACTACTTCCTTCCAATCCACCCCTCAGTGTTCACAAATATCAGTAAATCAGGGCATGCTAAGGTGGGGGGTCACCTTCCCACAGAACACAGGTACATGTACATGGCATGAATGGCAGTCGGGTCTATTTCAATTGCATACTGCAAACTCATAGTAATATTGGGAATCTCTGCATGATACTTCTAAACCAGAATGGATTTATATTCTCTAATTGCATATGCATATTTTAAGCTTCAAACACCCATACAGAATATAAATCATTTACGTGCTAATTGACTGTTCTGACTACAATAAAATAAACAACTTATGATGATCAAACTATGAACTTATTACACAATTGCAAAAGCTAATACTTTTTGGGAAATGTTCACAAATTCTTGTCAGCATCCACATTGAGTAGTTTCTAAATGTTCACATGACTGACACCTCCCCCTGCCGTTGGTGCTGCAGAGATAGTAAATTACTTGGGAAGGAGTAAATCCAGAACCAATTTTTATTGCTCAGCATGTGAGTTAAGCTTAGCAGCCTCAGACCAAATTCTCTAAAACTGAGAATGTCATATGGCAGAAATATATTTTGTAGGGCAGATAAGATATGTCTATGTGTCAGTAAATAAGAAGTCCAGTGGGGCGGACGGCACCTACAGGAATTACTGATTTGCCCCTTAATGTTCAGAGCTTCCCTACTCAATGACACTGCCCAGGTGTGCAGAGGAGGGGTGAGTCATTGATACACAACTGCCGGTGTTATGCTGGAACATAGTGTTAAGATTACCAGTCTACACACATCTTGATTTGAGGGTCCCTTTAAACTGCTGACATTCATGTCCAGAATGATTAAGCCAATGGTGAGATTTGTTCTGGATTTCTTTCTGTCATTTAGACTACAGTTTAACAGCTATCATTTATTTAGGCTACTAATAATGTAAACCATTTAATTACAAGGAAAAAGCAAAGCGTGAATCTATCTGCTTTCACTTCCATTCTTCTGACACCAGTCTTGCTGCATAAACTTGATCCTATCATAAAGAGTGACTCATTTATTTATTTCATTTTAATGTTCCCCGTTTTTGAGCAGTGGTATTTTATTGGTGTCAATAGTCCATAAACATGGTTTAGCCCTCACTTTATTCATAGTGCTAACTGCATTGGTATTCAGATTGATGATCCTTGCCGCTTATCCTTAATAATTGTGAAACAAAAAAACTCAGGAAGGCCTTGTGCTTGTGCATTTCGGGCCTTCTGACAAGAGTGCTGTAGAAGACCAGATAGAATATTATTAATTGTATAAATCTTGAAACATTTGACACAAAATATTTTAGCTTGTTTTGCAGTGTCAATTTCCTATATAGACATTTTAGATAATACAATAATTCATACATTCTTCTTATTCTGGTATTTAATAGTACATTTTGCTAATTACACTCCCATTGTAGTAAATCTAAACGAATAATTAAAAACCAGAACTAAATCTGGTAATATGAACAAGTTGCTAGTAAACGAGGAGTGTCAAAGTATATGGACACAGATTAACATTATGGTTTAATCTACAAGTTCTTAGATCTTCTAGATCAAAACATTCTGTGAGAATAATGAGTGATTATTTTAGAAAGATGAACTGGCACAAAATAAAACAAGCCAATTCATAAATTTTTGATGCATTCTGTGTGAGAACAAATACAATGTGAACCTTCACAAAGGTCAAATTTACAATGGGATCTTAAATGCGCAAAGATTGGATCTAGGTGTGTGCATACCTGCTATTGAGTCTTTGTTAACTAAGGGCATGGCCAGGGGTATGGTGATATTCAAACATTCATATCAGAGGGCATTTGTTATTCACAAAGCTTGTTGCTACAACCAGCATGGCTAAGTCCAATACAGTAAAACTGATGAAGCATTAGCACTGTTGTACATTTTATTTAATGTTTATTTTGGTTGCCCTGAACCCCCTTGTTCCCACAATGAGGAAGGGACATTAGAGGGTCAGTTTCCTGACCTCCGGTTTGGTTACAGGGATACAAAAAGCTGTAAGAGACCTTTTCTGTAAAGTGCCCAGCTGATCACCAACTGGATCTTGCCTGAACCCTACTTTTCGTCTCTTCTGAAGTGAGTCTTGACCCAAAGTGCTTTTCTTAGGTTTTGGGACCTTTGCCTATGTCTAAAGACTTCTTCTACCACCCTTGAAAATCTGGCACTTTGAAAAATTCTGGACTTCGAGATCCCTTGAGGACTCAGACAAACCATCCCACTTTTTCCCGTCCAAGGTGTGACCTCACTGTGTTAAGTGAACACCTCAGGGCAACATCTTCAGAGCTGTGGAAGAAAAACAAAAATGGTCTGTCTCTGATGTTGAGACCTGTGAGGAGAGCCTGAAGGGTTGGACCTGTTCCTATGTGTACACAGGACATAAAAGTTGACTCTAATGGTCAGTTGGCTGACCTCCTGTTAGACACAAAAGCTGCATGAGCCCTGATGTCCAGTTTCAACTGGACTTGTTCTGGACCCAGCTAGTGGTTTCTGTTAAAATAAGTCCTGACACCCAAGTTCAGTTCCTGAGGTCCTGGCACCTTTGGCCGATATCATAGTGTACTGTACCTGCCTAAACATAAAAACCCAAGTCTTAAAAATGTTTTCAAGATGTTTTGACTGAATGTCCAACATAAGATGCCGAGTTGAACCACCCAAGGTGCAATGCTGGTGGGCCTGACTTTGTAATAGCTCCTGCTACGTTCTTCTTTGCACTAGTAAATCTGTTTCAGCAGACCAGGAACTGACCAGCATCCGATGACATAGTATCCTCTTCATCTACAGTATGCTGCCTTACCTAGCTGAAAGAATCCAACTTACAGAAAACAGTTTAGGTCCAAACATAGAAATTTTCCACAAGCCTGATGATGAGCAGCATCTGATCCACACTGATAACTTTCTGTGTGCAAACTCCAAACTTTTCTGCACTCAGAGCTTTTCACACCTTGGTCAGCAACTTCACTGAGACTTGACATTGACTATCCGGACTTCAGATCTAGCCTGCAGCCTTGTCCCATAAGGTCTTTCTTTGATATTTTCTTAGTGGAAAGCTAACTTTCCGACTATGATCAGCCTGGTCCTCGCATCTGACCTGTGCTCCATCGTCGTTAGCCTCAAACCTGGCCTTTGTTCCAGTCTAGTGTGAGCAGTCACCATGGTTAGAGTTTTGTACTTTTGCACTATTTTTATTTAAATGTTTAAACATTCATATCTCATTTTGCCCTTATTGGATTTGTGATATTTTATACATTACGTTACTCTCTATTTTTATAAAATGGAGTGCGATTTTCAATGTGTTATGTTTTCTACTTTTTAACTGTTTTGGTACTTCTAAATGCTTCACACATTTTCTTAAGATAAGATTGTCTGCTCAATACCATTGCTATCAGGGGTTGAGCGAATTTCAAATTAATGAACCCTTTGCTGGACCTAACAAGAATAGTGTCATTATTACTTGTGGTGGTCCCCAATCCACGTCAACTAATGACCCGCTTTCTCACACACAGGATATCTATTATACAACTAAAAAGCCTTCATTCTTGGAGCTTTTAGCAGGATTCACAATGTTTTCATGTTGTGGACCCAGTCAATGACACTATTCATGTTTTTATTTTTAGTACCACATTTGTGGACTATTGGGCTCAAATACATGAGGAGACTTATCAAATTTCCACTTCAAGCATCCACTAAGATAATTCTACTTCTGTTTTCCTTATATCTACTAATAATAATGAAATATGTAGTCATTATATTTGGAGCAACAGTATCAGGTAGGATATGTTTTGCAACATCTTGGCTTGAAAGAAACCCACCAAAGATGTATGAGTGGTACCCACAATTTTTTTTGATCTTTGTAGTTTGGAGATGGCTATCATACAAAAGAATCCCACATGAAGTCATTTACATGCGATTTGGTAATCTGTTAGTTTATGGCTTGACCTTCAACCTACTTTAGTTTAATTCAAATTTTTAGGAAATTGTTTAATTAATTGGGTTATTCTTCCTCTGTGATTTGTTTATAAACATAGCATCTAATTATTGAAGGAATTCACTATGTTTTGCTGGTATGCCTAGTAAGTATGTTTTACACTATTACTATTATTTATAATTTTTGCATATCAAAATGTGAAAAAGACCCTACATGTGCAATGTGCTCATGTTGACCCCGAGACTACAGCCATAAGAGGTAGCTAGAAAATGTCCATCACTTCTAGAGAGTGAGATTATGGCAAATGAAGAGGTAGTTGGATGTAGACATATTGAAAGGAAGTAATAACTAATTTTTCCCTCAGCTAGCACAATTAAAGTTTAAAAAATAGTAGTGAGAGTACCAGAAGGGCCTTGAGGATCAATTTTATGGCATTTCCGGTCATTTCTGGACAGGAATATTCAGCTGTGTTGTGAATTTTGTTTACTGGCATGGCCTAGTCTCTCCTAACAAATTAAAATGTATTTAGGCCTGAATCACAAATTTGTCAATTATCATTAATCCTAGGCTTGGATCAAAATTAAGCCACTTGGAATATCAAGGGCACTCGTGGACAATTATAAAAGCTGTAGTTTCCACTTTGGAAAGGTGTTAATTTCACAAGTAAATTTGCAATTGTTTGGGAGTTTACCAACTTTTACCAGCAAGACCTCCGTAGAACGCTCATAAATCCACCCTTCCTTTAGTTGGTAAGTAGGGCAATTCTACCATACAATTTTAGCAATTCCCATCTGCAAGCGTAAAATTCCAGCAATCGTTGATATTTTACCATCGCAAATGGCTCTGTTTGCAGTTTTAATTTGATCTTAGTCGCTCAAACGTCTAAAAAACTCACCCCTTTATGTTGCCCCCTCGCATATGCTGTATGGACAAAACTTTTCTGGGAATTATTTTTTAAGTCACTGTTACCGGGTGGTTATTTAAACTAGTTTTATGATGTGCTGTTCGTAGGTGGAGTTTGAATCTAATTTTCATATCACATGGAGACATGCTGGAGAGATATAGCGCCACCAGTAGAAAATGGTGCATTAGTGCTACAGACCATAGGAGCAAGAGGAAATATTTGCAGTGGGTCTACTTTCAAAACACCCACATAATAATGACCACCGCTCTGCAGACTGGAGACTTCCATCCACTATACAGCAGCAGAGTAAAATGGCCTTGATGCAACTTAACCTCCAAATTATGGCTAGCAATATTCCAGAAGACTGGTAAACAGTCTTTTTTTTCTGCATCCATGGGAGCCCGTGAGACCAACAGAAAAAAAGGTGCCCCGCAGAGAGCCCCCGCACATGAAAGGAACTGAAAATAAAATGCGCATTATGGCTCACAGGCTGCTTTTAAATTACCTAAAGAGAGAAAGGCTCAAACAGAAGCAAGTAAACACATTTATTTGATCACAGTTAAAAAATGGGAAAAGTACACTTTCTGATGTGCTCCGAATACTAGTGTTGTAATTACAACTACACATTGATTCTGATATGGGTTTTGGTTCCTCGCTTTACTTTAAACAAATAAATAATTTTAGCAACAACTGCTGGCATGTATTATTTTGTATAAGTCATGAATTTGGATACTTAGACTTCTGGTTTCTTACAAAATTACTTTTGAAAAATATGAGACCTGCGTTGCGAAACATCAAAAAACGTTTCCAAAAAATTGTTGAAATGGCTATAGGCTATGCAGCTAAAGCATCCTAGCACTATTAATTTATTGGTACTCTTAGGTACTGACACATTGTGCTATGCAGAAACTATAATACGATAATGTGTGCCTGAGTTTATTGCATATTACAGACCAAAGTAATCATCTGCGTCTATGCGACTAAAACCTACCTAAAGTAAAGCTAACTGTAGAGGCGGCCTTTGCAAGGATAGCATCCTGAGCAGAAGGAAATCGTGGTGCCCTTGCGGCTGCTGGCGAAAAGAAACAAAACGAAGCATCAGGGAACCTCTTTTGGGCCCAAGGGTCAGACCCTGGGTGAAGAGTGACTAGCCTCTGAACATAAGCATTTCTTCTAATCCCGCCAGTTCACTTGAATCACTGGAGCCAGATGAGAGAGGTTCTTTTGTTTGATGACTTTAATGCAAACAGCTCTGTGTGCCCTCTAGATTGGTGCTTGAGTCCAGTTCCCTCATACTAAACATACTAAAAGCCAGCCTTGGCTAACTGCATATATTTAGGACTGCTGCCAGTAAATCCAGATTGCTGTTGAAAGAGCACATCAGAATTTATGCTCACAACTTATGCAATACCACATAACCTCCATCTGTGGCTACTTTTTCCCAGCCAGAACAATATGAGACATCACACCTCTACCCAAACACTCTTTAAAGTTTCACTCTTCAAGGACAAATTTCCATGTTATCGTTATGAAGTCTTTCTTCTGTCTCATTGTTGACACAAAGCCCCACCTCCACTCTACAGCTCTTCCTGTTATACAAGCCTAACGCATAGAAAGGAAGAGCCACAAGGATTGAGGAAATTAAGCCCACCCCATACTCAACATTGAACTTGCTACAATGTGCTGCTTTGGGCATGTAGCTACTGTCTACCATTTTACCTTGAGTTCTTTGGTCGCATTATGGTATGAGAGCTTCCATCAGAAGGCTGTTGTATGACTGCAGCATCTTAGAATCAGATTTTTCTTTTTTTAAATGACACTTCACTGGTTGAACATGCTGTTTCTACACATCCAAGGTAGTAATGGAGCTACTGTAAAAATGCTGTAGTTTTCTTTTAGGTACTGTTACATGCTTTTGTAGAGTAGCCCCAAAACATTCAATGTAAAGAGAATAATAAGACTAGAGAATTTTGGAGGCTTGGGGACCAAGCAGGATGCCTGATTTTCTGGTACCTGAAAGTATTTGAGCTAATATTTAGGCAGGCTGAGCTAAAGACAATTTTATATAATCAAGGCTCAAACCAACAAAAGTGGAAACCCACAATTTTCTACCCTGTGGAATGAGTACCAGTAGAAGTTGTATCAAGTGACACAATTCAATGGAGCATCACACAACTACTAAGGAAACTTGAAAATTCAAGCTCCGTTCTGAGTCAAATTGATTCCTGGGATCTCAGCTGCCCTCTGCTTTAACTAATGCCAATGGACTTCCATTCCAAGAAGAGAAGGAAACAGTTTTGTTAAGGCTGTAACTGACTGTTCCTCCCGAGTTAGGGGAATGACAAATTGGATGACATGATTGACACAATTAAAAAATCCAGATCTGTGAGAATGGATTCGATGACATAACAGGAATATGTAGATGTTAAAAAGACAGGGAGTAAGTCCTGAACCGTGGGGTAAAGCATATGTAAGTGGACAAGCAGTAGAACAGAATGAAAATGGACATACTGATTGATGGATGTCCCCATATTACTTTCAGGTTAATAATGGAAAACTGTGTTAATAATGCTGCTTGTAATTCATATCAAGGGCCCGTTACACATCTTGCACACTTTTCCTGTTTGCAGCACATCACACCTTTAAATAGGTGCATAAACATGGAACATGCACACCATTACAGTGAATGCACTGCCCTAAGGGCAGCCGCAAACTTGAGTCGCCCTGGAGGAAGAGCATTTAAGTGAAATATGCAACAGCTGCTTCAAAGCCACTCTGTATTTCACTGTGCAGGCAGCAACCCATTTGCATTTTAAAGAGGGATTAGAGATCCCTTTGCAAGTGGGTGCAGTAAGTGAATGCACCTGCCTGCAAGATGGTGTCTGTTGTGTTTATAGGATTCCCTAACCCCCCTCCACAGTGCTGCCATCAGGGGGTGCACTGGCAGTGCACCGCCTTTTTGTGGCACACTTTCAGTGCACTTCAATCAATCAATGCATTTGTACTTCCCCTCAGCTTCTTTGCGTTTGTGCCCACGTGCATAAAACAGTGTAGGCGCAGAGGTAAATAAATTCTCTTGTTTGCATAGGGCCATATCCCTATGCAAATAAGTTAACACCCCCTTGAGGCAGTGCAGTTGCACATTTAGCATCAGTGCTATCTGTATTATAGAAGGCACTGCACAAGTGCGTGTGGCCTCTTCTGTAATATCAAAGTGTATCAGGGACACAAAGCAGGCACAAATGCTGTTGCGCCCATGGGGCACTTTTGCAATCCACCCCTAGGAGTGCTAACTATACTGCCTACTTTTACTCCTGGATGTTTTTGGATGAATTCCAGCTTGGCTCCATTCATTCCTTATGACCATCTTGTCTTCAGAGATGTTTTCTATGAGTTTTGAGACAAAAGTTTCCAATGGAGAATTTTAATTCCAGTTTCTATTTGGAATTTGTTCTACTGGTCCACCTATTTCATCAGTTTTTATGGATACCAGTCTTGTGAAACAATATGATTGGACTTACCATGATGAAATGGAAAACAAAACCCACCACAATCATCCAGCCCTTGAAAGTGGTAAATGTGCTTCTTGAGGTGCGGAGCATCTATAAAACATACTCAAAAGACTGAAACATTATCACAGTGAAACTGACCAAACCAGTCAAAGTAGCGAAATTCAATCTAGCCCCAACATCCTTTGTGAGGGCTAGAATTTTCTACCACATGTCGATAAAGGAGGTCTGAGATTGGAGGAATTGTTCATTAATTTATGTTTAACAAATAAGTATGGTTTAACAGGCAAGACCACTTTAGGAACAAGCAAGATTAGGTAGCTAAATAAGCATCAAAATTTTTCAAGGCAGGCTATTTCCATTACAAGCCCCACCTTTTTGTAAGATGTATTAAATATCAGTTTTTGTAGGGAGATATTAATTCTTGTAAAAAAAACTGCAAGATTTTGGAACCATCAGTGTAAAAGCCTAACAGTTGTGCTTTAGACTTTGCAGTACATTTTATAATCCTTTGTGAAATGGGAACGTGGAACTTCAGTACAATTGGCTGCAGCCCAGTCACACTACATATATTTAACTTTACTTGGAGAACTATGCACAATATTTTGAAAGACAACCTGGCCTCGATTATTTGTATGCCTATACTGATGTGGAAACTGTAGGTGTGGATTTGTGTAATAATTTACAATGGACATCTGAGTTAATACTTGTTGCTGCAGGCATGATTTGTTATCGTTCATAGCAATTAAATAGCAGTAAAATCTACGCTGCCTGGAAGTCTCACAATTCTGTGTGATGACCAGAAAGAAAGAAAGACAAAAGCAAAAATACTTGCCTTGTGATATTTCATGGTAACTGGCATTTCCGAATGACAAGGGGCCATCGAAGCATAATAACATCACAGTTACTGATCTTTTAGCTTTGAGATGAACATTTCTTTAGTCAAGTGATCGAGAGGGGTCAATGTTTGCCACCATACATTCATCACCATGAGGTGGTACTCTTTTCATAGTATTGATAATCAATGTGTAAAAAAGAGGTTGTTGGCAACAGTTAATTAGAGGTCTGCAGTCTCTTGTATTTATCAAGAAAAGATTGCCAGATAAGTAGTTCAAACAATAATAGATATACTTTTTTGCTAGTGCACTACAATTAAAGGAGGGTCGTGAAAGATCACAGTTTTATTCTATTTGTATAGAACTAAGGTGACTACTTTCCTTTAGTTCATCAAGCTCACTGTTTCCACTACCAGACTTACATGTGATAACCTAACGTGTTCCAAGTGTTGTAATATTTTTATTTCTATTGATTTAATTGGACAAACACACTGAAAACTAATGCTTTGTAGGTGAAAAGTTCAGGGCTACGGACAATGTCCCTAATGACCTGTATTTAGGTGATCTCCCTAAGTACTAAAGGGACATTGTTATGCTTGATTGCTATCCCTATTGTTTACGCACTGTGGCGATTTATGGGTGGATACACACAAGGTAAATTTACACATATAGGTTTATTCACTTGCAAATTTCCAGCTGGACCTAGGAGTAACTTTACTACTTTTTGCTACTCACCATTTCAAAGTGTAAAGCAATTCCTAGGTACAGACTTACATGTCGCTGCCCGCCTGCTAAACCAGATTTTATGAGTGTAAGATTATGACTCTCACTTTTTCAGATGTAGTTGGTGTCCCTATGGGATAACATAGATTAAATATTAAAGTATCATCATTTATAAATATAAGGAAAAATGTAAACTATTTAGTTGCAAAAAAATGTAATGTAATGGAGTTTGATTATTTTTACTCTAGAACTTAAATAAAAATATAATACATTAAATCATCATGAAAACACAAGCAAAATATATCAATTTAATTAAAAAATATTATTTAAAATGTTTTTTAAGTCTCACTTTCACTAGCATTTTTAGATTTCCTTATTATTTAGCAAACACTATTATACCCTGTTTAAGTTTATGTCATTGTATTTTTAATTAAAAGTTTAAAAAAAAAAAGTTAAATCATAATATATTTAATTACATTTTTTTTTAAACAGTAGATCTTTTAGAGTCTAGGAAATATACACACACATATATATCTATACATATATAGATAAAGATAGATAGATATTGTAAATCCAAATAAAATCCAGAAAAGATGCCCACTCAAGAATGCAGTGCAGAACCATGTTTTGGATGCAGTAAACCAGGTTTAGCACTGCAATCTTTAGTGCACGTCTTTACTGGATTTTATTTGGATTTACGAGATTTCAGCCAGCGTGCTCCACTGGCATGGGGCACTTCACCCCCCCCCCCATGGGTCTCAACTCTGGAACGGAAAGAGCACATTTGGAGTCAATATATATATATATATATATATATATATATGTATATATATTACTTAGTGACAGTCGTCACAAGGTAATTCTAGTTAGGACCCAGTTTCAATATAAAAAGCATTGTTTTTTTTACATGCCCATATCTTTGGCACTGCTAAACGAATCTTCACGAAACTTTCCAAACAAATATGCCAGCCCTGTCAGCTGCTGCCTGGAAAGTTTCGGGGTGATCCGTCCTTCAAGGGCCGAGAAAAAGGGGAATCCCAAAACACGTTTGTCAATCATTTTTCCATAGGGATTTTGAACAGCAAGTGTTCAACAATTACTGGACGGAATTACACCAAATTTGGCAGGAAGGTAGGTCCTGGTCCAGAAAATGCCCCTTTTTGTTTTGGAGTAAACCCATTCAGAAGTTTTGAGAAATTAAGGGAAAACAAATTTGTATATCTAGGGACACGAAGGATTCCCGACCCCTCCCGATCTCGTGCAGAGATCCGATTAGTTGATAACAACAGAAGCTGTTGAAGTGTTCCAGGGTCCAAAAAAAAAGAAAAGGAGCCAGTGTACGAACACCCTGACCCCTTAGCTCTGGTGGTGGGGTTGTAAAGGGACCTCCCTTGGGCCTAAAAAGCATTTTTTGAAAATTTTACAAGCACAGTCACAGTGGATCAGTAGATGTGCTGTAAAATTACATTTTTTTAAAATGAAGTGCGGTCTCTCACTCTTTTTTACTCTGATGCCCCCAGGTAAGCCAAGTGCTGGTGGCTCTGTGTAATGAAGTGGTGGGGGGATCCTGGCCCCTCTCCCACTGCCCAGGGACTGCCACCTCCCCAGGGATTATTAGTTTTATTTGAGGGAGCCACAAGCTTGCCACAGCTCTGGGGACTCCCACCTCCCCAGGGCTGCTATCCAATGTAGGGGGGCTGCTCGGCCCCCTTCCACTGCCGCAGGGACCACCAACTCCCTAGGGTTAATGATTCATATGTAGGGGGCATGCCTCCCCTGCTGCCCTGGGGACCATCACCTCCTGGACACATAATCAATGATGTAAAGGGGGACCTGTTGCAGACCCCCCAAGCCCTGGGGACCAGTGCGGCCTCCTTCTTGGAGCCACAGATGGCCATTGGGACCACCACCTCCCAGGGCCGGCTTTGCAGTTACAGTTACCTTAGGGCACGAGTTATAGTTACTTGAGGTATATATATATATATAATTATAAAAAACACTTTCTTCATTATTATTTGCAAATGGTGCTATTTTATTTTCATGCTTCTACTGTTTTCTATAGGAATGTGTCACAATACCTGTGACGCCCCCATGTAGTGATGGATTCAAATAGCCAGTTACAAAGTACAAGATGTTCAGGTCACTGTGGAACAAATGAAGGACTTTAGTCTTCCTCTTGCTTCCTGCTAGGTCTTGGGCCACAAGACACTTGCTTTACCTTTGTACTTAGAAAACTTAAAAGTAATTATATGTCTCCACTTCTGGACAATTTAAGTTATGGTTTCCTTGTATGCACATTCCAAGTGCCATAAAATACAGTGTGGAATTAGCATTGGCAGCTAATTGTAGCAGACACAAAACAAAGCACATCTTTCTCTTTCTAGGAGATCTCTGAAATTTTCAAAGAAATGAGGGACTAGATAAATGTATCTAGCCCTAGTAAGTGGTTGGCAAAATAGTAAAAATATGTGAAGTGCTTAATAAAAACCTTTTCATTTGGGAGTTTTATCTCTCTCAGCAGAATAAATAAATTAATTCCCTAATTCGTCTTTCAATATCTGCCCTTTCCCATTTCTCACTGAAAAAAACAAAGAGCTAATTGGTGCAATGCTTGAATTAATCTCAGGCACCTCGCTGATGATGTCTAAAAAGATGAAACCAGTCTGGGGTCCCTTGTGTTTCTACTTGGAGGGGAGTTAGCCTGGCACGTCAGCTGGACTGTTCTTATAGGAGCAGGACTATTAGCCAGATGTACATAGATGCAATTTTGCATTTCCTAAATAGTGACTTCATAGAAATGGCTATTTAGTAAATGCAAAATGCTATGTACCAAGATACCGATTTCCTAATAACAATTCCTATAAAGTAGGAATCGTTATTAGGAAATGGCAAATAAGAAAACCTGTGTCATTTGTGACAATGGGCTGGTTTTGCATTTCCCAAATAGTGATTTCCTATCAGGAAATTGCTGTTTGGGAAATGCAAATCAAAGGATAGTCTATGAACAAAAAGGATCCCGAAATGCACCCCAAAAATAGTGGTGCACATGTAGAGCACACACATGCCCTAGCGCAATGTATGTACTTTATTGCACTTCAAAAAAGCATTTTTTTCTTCTTTTTTTTTGTTGTTTTTTTTTTTATTGTACTATTAACTATTGACTTGAAGATGATGGTAATTGCATTTTCCAAATGCCCAATTCACATTTAGGAAATGCTTTGTACATTTGAATAGGAATCACAAATAGGTAATTCTTATTTGTGATTTCCTATTCAGAGGATCACAAATGTTTACTTCTACTGTGTAGAAATTGCAATTTGTGATTCCCTAAGGGGCTTTGTACATCTCAAAAGCCCATTTTGCATGTTTTGATTGGCAGAAATATTGATTTGGATGTTAAGAAATGCAAAATGGCTTTATACATTTGGCCCTATGACTCATTTGAATATTGCTGGTCACTGTCTAGAGTGACATGATTGACACAGAAAAAAACACACACAATGGACTGGAATGTGTTGTGTGCTCATTTTTAACAGCAGCAAATATTAATTCAAACATTCCACCAATCATGCTTTTGTTTGTCTAAGTGAGGCACATCAGATGTGAAGGATGTGCTCATACTCTGGGAGACATATCCCTCTTTCTCCATTTACTGTCACTGGCTCCTGCTTCCATGACTTTTACCTAGCAGATCAGAATATCTCACGGCACCAGTGGTAGACATCTTTGTAGGAGACCCTACAGTTCTGCTCAAGGGAAATCGCTGCTCATTCCTGCATACTCATATTTGAGAACACCATTGATGTAGGGAAATAATAGGAGCATATTTCATAGACATATACACAAATATAAAATCCCAAACCCAAACACAAGCATTTCAGGTAAGGGATAGATTTAAAACTTATTTAAGCAGTGAGCTGGCCTAAGGCTAATAAATGGATGTGCTGAAAAAGATAACTTTCGCCTACTTAGAATGCAGGAGTTTGTTTTAAAATCTTCAAATCATGTTGCAGTTGTTTTTCCATGAGTAAGGCACTCTATAGGAGACCCCTAAGAAGAACTGACCAGTCCCCAGGAAGGGATGAGGGTAACTGTCTAATATATAATAAATATTTGTGCCAGGCAGTGGCAAATTGGCCAAACACCTCAAAGACCTCCACTTGAACAAATACAAGACACAGAGAGAGGCACAGAAATACATAAAATAATATTTTTAGCATACTCTGAGGCACGGATTTAAAAACATCTTGGAAGTGGGGGAACTGCTCTCCCTGATGAAATATAGTGCACGGTGAATAAATATTTATTTAGATAATCTATTTAAATTGTTCATGTGTGACACTGGCTCCACCTTGTGGCCGAAAACAGAATATATTGAAGTCATGGCAACACATCAATGGAACCATGGGCAACAGTCGCATGAGTTCCCTGAAATAATTACAGACTCATACTTCGTGTTAGACCTCTTATTGTATGCATTTGTGATGGACCGCCCAGTTTGGAATTTAGGCTCGGATTAGCATGCAAACACTATGTATAAATATATGTATATATACATGCATATACACATTCACAATAACATAATTATTTTTATTTGCATCAGGCAAAAACCCAGGAGATAAGGACAGGATAAAGAAATATTGTAAAGAATGGTATAAAGCAACATTGAAACTTGCACATGCCTGGCCCGAAGAGGGCATCTTTGACACTACAACAGTAGAACACATGTCCACCTTCCTACAAAGCAAATTGAGGGGGAAGTACACTAGAGAAAAGGGAGACCACACTAAACCTATGGAAGGCCTTTTGTGAAACAAATATGAGAGAATCAAAGAAAATCTCAGACCACCCCTTTGGCTCCTCCATCTCTCTATCAAGATGTGCAATTAAGTTTAGATAGTGCAAAGGTACACAGTGGAACCTGGTGCGCTGCTCCCACTACCTACCTCTTCACAAATCCCTGCTGTGGGATATGCAGACCCCAAGTATAGCCCACCATCAAATCTTCTTCTAAACATGGAGAGTACATTTGTATATATTTATGTCCTAGAATGGCTAGTACACCACAGGTGATGTTAGGTAGGGACAATACTAAACATGTAGGGATGGTAGATGCCACATTTACATTTCATTTAAAGGATAAGATGTCCCCCACTAGGAAACATGGGGGTGTCCTCAAAGGACACACAGAGAATGGGTGGTGCTAGCAAACACAAAGATTTTATGAATAAAAAACAAGTAATAATGGGACAAGAAGAGTAGCTTTCACACCAGAATATCCTTCCACAGGGTGCTAGAGGTTTATGCACCCAGGGGCAGAGAAGAATAGTGTAGGATAGTGGGTCAAAATGCAGGAGGATGAACAGGCAGGCTCAAGAGTGACTCAGGAATGGGGAGAAGGGCCCAGGGACAGTGAAGGGCCCCAAATGGGCATGATTGAACAAAATGGATCAGAGGACATAGTCATTACACATAGCACCCTAGGAGAAGAAGCTATGGGATCAGAAGAAACCTACGAAGGACCAGAGCAGGCATTAGATGACATCACTGAGCACATAAACATGTCCCTTCTTGAGGAATATAATAGGAAACAGTCACAGTATGCCTGTGTGGGAGAAGAAAGCAATAAGGAAGAACAAGCCTTACAAAGAGGGAAACAGGGAATTGAGATTAGCATTTGATGGTTGGCATGCACGTCCATATGGGAGAAAGGGAATGTTTGTCATAGCAGGAAAGATGGCACTGAGGAAAGATCTGGCACATGTACTTCCCGGTGTGTCCAGGCAATGATTTGACACCCAATGAAATAGTAGCCAAACATGAGAATAGTTGGTTTAATTTTGTCCCTTTTACTGACAACCTAGAAGCCGGGACAGAAGGATTGACATCACAGATGACACCATGGCCACGATAGGGTTCAACTGAGCCCTGACACATGGCAAATGCAGAAATATCCATTTCTCAGGGCATAGGGGATTCTTACTGGGACTGTCCCCATATGCAAGAAAAGTCTCTTAGTATGACAGAGAAATGCTCATAGGTGATTGAGGGGACATCGTCACCTCAATACATACCACGGCCCCAGATGGATAAAATAAATCTTTAAAAAACAGTTGCCATTGCTCACTGAAGGGGCAGGGAAATAGCAGCTTTAGAAAAAAAACATACTGCAGAGATTACCCTTGCAATCTAGGACATTAAAAGGTTACTAAGTTCCCTTACAGGAGATGAGACAGGCACACTGTTCACAAAGGCAGGAGTAAAGGGTGTGACACTGACCAACCCGAAATGTGATGGGGCACCCTTTAACAGAGCAAGAGGAATTGTTTGGAGACAACTGAGAAAAATGTATCCAGACAGGCCAGACATTGGGTCTCTTATGACACAGACAATGCAGCCAAATGAGGATCCAGCCCAATTTCTCAGCAGAATGAAGGAAAATGGACAGAAGAAATAGGGGAAAGTTGGGACATAATTGGACAGAATGCAATACTATTTTATAAAATAGTGAAAAAAGGTCTACCAGCTGAAGTGTAGGACAAGCAAGATAATATAGTGGCCTTAGATGCCAAACCATGGGCACAGATACAGGCACACAATACATTTTTGTAATAAGAGACAGGAAAAGGAAATACGTGAGAAAGCCTAAATAGAGAAAGCAGCAGCTAAATTGGTCCAGCAGACATTGACCAATAAAACAGAGGGAGGATTGCCACTTCCACCACCCAGCTAGCTGCAGTGTCCATAAGTGTACCTTCTCTGGGCACCCCGATGCCACCCAACCAGTACGCCCAGAGAGCCAGTAACAGGAATAATGGAAAAGGAGGGCATGGAAGGTTTTGGGGAAATAGAGTAAGCACATTCCAGAGTGGACAGACATGCCACTATTGCAAGATGCCAGGACATTTCATTAGAGATTGTAGGTTCAAAAAGGAAGATGAACTTAATAACCAGACAAGAGCAACATATGGGCAACAAATGGAACCACGTGGTGATATATCTCCTGCAGCCTCAAACACAATGGTCGCCTCAACCACAAATACCATGCCAGCAGTTACAGACACCTTTGCCTCAAATTCAGTATGGGCCACAACAGACAATGCAGACCACCTTGCACCACCGGAACTCACAAGGTCCTGAATCCATGACAGGGGACTCCCATTTTCAAATTCATCAATGGACACACAGAGGTTGTTCAGGGCTGTAATGAAGGCTCCTCTCATTAAACCTGTGGAGATGGAAATGGGGGGGGGGGGAGATATTTTGACGGTTGTCTCTTATTCTCCCCAAATGCCCGAGCCTACTTGCTAGGATGTGATCTCATAGCAAAGTTAAATATGACTATTCACTTTGAAGTGGATGGATCTATGATGTGTTCTACACCAGGAGTATCTCATACATGCATCATGACTATGGTCACATACCTTTAGGTTGTGACCAGATTAGGGCTAGACCCACAGACCTTTTAGCCTTCACTAGAGCAGTGTACACTAGCATAGCAGACACATTGGAATTCACAGGGAAATTTGTTGAATTATCGAAGGACTTTCTCTTCTGAAAGTAGGGCCCCTATTCTGAAGCATTAGACCAAGGCCTCATTCTGGAAATAGTGGCTCTGGAAGTGTCTCCCACTTATGGGACACTGATGGCAAGTGACCACACTAGTAAGATGTGGGCATGTGTAGTGTCTTATGATCTCGGCATACAGACGGGAGTCATATTAGATGACCATTTTTTTGTTGATGATCCCAGAAGGACAGAGATAGTTTTCCAAAACTGTATACCTCTATGCACTAGACCGGAGGCATGGACTGTGGTACCAAGAAACTTCTCCAGCCTTTTAAAAAACAATGACCATATGCAGGTAACCTCTAATTTGGGGACAAAAGACACCCATGATGTACACCTCATCCACCGGGTAGTACCATTTAGAACAATTTTGAAGGAAGGAGCAATACTGCCAGGATTGAGACAATACGTGCATCCAAAGAAGCTGAGGAAGGCATTGTACTCGTTATGCAGGAACTAGTGGAGCAGTGAGTCATATGCCCAGGCATATCCCCCTAGAGCACTCCAATTTACCCCAAGAAGTGCATCGTGTGACTTATGATTGAAAACCTGCAGTGCCCGACCCTTCTGTCATCCTCATCAATGTACCCCAAGATGCTAAATACTTCTCAGTCACAGACTTAAAGAATGCATTTTTTAGCATTCTCAGGCAGTCCCTATTTGACCGCATTTTCCTATTGCGTTTTTCAGCACCTCCATTCTTGATTATCTCAAGGGTACTGTGAGTCCCCTAGCATCTTTAATAGGACCCTCAAGAATGACCCCACCAATGTTCAATGTGGCAGCACAGTGTTGCACTATGTCAATGACCTACTGTCTATAGTCAGACAGAGGACCAGTGTAGAAAAGACACAGTGTCCCTGTTGTGCACCCTTGCTCAATGAGGATACAAGTTGGACAGGGACAAATTACAGTACTATAAGGAAAAAGTCCATTATTTGGGACACCGGCTTTCAGCCCCTGGCCGCTGAGTTACACTTAAAAGAGCAGCATCCTTCCGAAAGTTGACAGAGCCTGAAACAGTGAAAGAAATGCTGAAGTTCCTGAGAAAATTTAACTATGTTAGACAGTACTTTAATATCCCCACTGCTTTCATCTGTCAAACACACTAAAACACAGAAAACCAGGATAACATGGTCTAAAGAGATGAAACAAACAATTAGCAAGTTAAAAAACAAGATAACAAATGCACCAGTGTTAGGAACACCATACAACAATCAAATGTTTTTCCTTTTTTGCCACTGTAATGGCCTGGTGATGACAATTGTCATCACCCAAAAGTATCCTTTAGGCCACAAGTCACTTGTGTATTTTAGTGATCTGCTTGACTCTGTCATGAAAGAACATTACCCTTGTGAGCAAGTGTTAGCTACAGCAGCCTTTGCAGTTGAGAAAAGTGACCCCATTATCATGGGTGCACCTTTGACAATGTATGCTGAATATGTAGTGTTTGTAAAAATTCAGAATACTAACACAACTCTGACAACACGAGAGTATCAGGCTATGAAATAACTTTATCATTGCCATCCCTGAAGGTAGTTAAATATCACTCAGTCAACAATGCTACCTTCTTTGCACATCTCATTTCGGACACAGACGATGATATCTATGACTGTGCCACATATACTCCAGATGGGTGTAGCCAAGCAATAGAAGACCCCATTGCAGGGTGCACTGTATATTTTGTGGATGTGTCTTCAACAATAGACCAGGATACAGGAGTAAGACATTCAGGGGCTGCAGTGGTCAGAGCAATGCAGTATGATTCTTCAGGCACACTACAGATAAGAGCACAGATAACTTTGCCACCTGAGTAATCATCCCAGGCTGCTGAATTAGTAGCTCTAGTGGTGGCCCTCAAACAAGGGGAAGGAGAAATAATAACAGTATACTCTGATTCGGTCTATGTTACCATGTCACTGCACTCTAGCATCATGTGGGGGAGCAGACACGGATTCTTTAAGGCTGATGGATGTCCCGTCATGAACCACACCCTCTTGGAGGATTTGATATAATCCTTAACACTGCCACATGCAGTCACAGTGGTGGAGTGTGCAGCCCACACTAGTGCTCAGGATTTTGCATCCCACAGAAATGCCCTGGCTAATTGGGCAGCCAAAGACGCAGCAAAACACCCCTTTAGTGATACACACCACAGTTTTGGTAGCTAGTGAAACATCAACACCCTCGGACCCTTTGGATGCATCAAGACATTATACTGAGACAGTTTACCTCCACTTTAAAGAGATACAAGAAAGCGTCCTAGAGCATGAGAAACAGTTGTGGGAAGCCAGAGGATGCATACAAAAAGGAACAGTTTTAATATACAGACAGAAATCAACAGGAAAGCCTGTCATGCCCCAAGCATTATTACTGATAGCTCTAAACAAGTTACATCTTCCGTCACATACTGGCAGAGATAACATGTACCTCCAAATATGCCAGGATGGGTTTGTCCTCAACCTACATGAGATGATTACAATGTACATACACACCTTTAAGGTGCACTAGCAGTATTGACCAAGCCCTACTGTTACAGTAATAGCTTTCACTATACCCCAACCACAAGGATCATTTAAGGAACTGCACTTTGACTACATTGATGTGATTGACAGACATAATAATTATCAATACCTCATAGTTGTAGTCTGTCCATTCTCAAGGTGGATCGAAGCAGAACCATGTGTCCACTTTGATGCCAAGTCTGCTGCTAATTTTCTGATCCGCAAGAAAATACCCTGGTGGGGCATTCCTAAAGGCATCAGATACGACAATGGCACCCACTTTGCCAATATTATCTTCTCCTGTCTTATCACCTTGTTGGAAATAATACATGAACTGTCCTCAGCTTATCACCCCCAAAGCAATGGTATTGTGAAGTGCCTTAATGACCTCCATAAGAATAACATTTGTAAACTAAGTGAGACATTGAAAAATAAATTGCTATACTTCCTCCCACTGGCACTGGTTGCCTTGAGACACACCCAGGATCAGATCACCATTTGACTCCTCATCAAATTGTGACAGGCATAACAATGAGCTCATTGTGCCATTAACTAGGCATAAGCTGGGGACTGAGAGTTCACCTGAAGTTTTACAAACTGAAATGAATGTACAGTATATATGTTTGAGTTCACATAGATTACAAAGTTCTTCTCTAACCAGGGTACACATACAGCCAACAAACACACCCAGGTACCTCCTGTAGATGAACAACAGACTCCATTGCCATTAGTTTAAATCTGACATTTTGGATGCAACTGAAAAGATACCAGTATTAATGGACCCTTTCCTGTGACTGAAAGCACAATTACAGCAGTGAAAGTTCAAGGCCACAAACCATGGATCCATCTGATGGATATCTGCCTGGCCCCAAATATGCCATCCATCCCTTCAGATACCGAGCGGGAAAAAGAGGAGGGCGAACAGGAGAAGCAACCAGAGTGAAGCCTCCATCTATTCTTCCAATGATAGACAGTACTTTTAAGTTATGTATTTCTTGTTTGGTTTTCCTTTTTGGTGCAATAATACTGTTATTCTTAGCTCCAGTGCATTTTTATTCCTTTGATCCTCCATCAACTATTACACATCCGCAGAACTGTTGATAATGATATGGACCCACCAACCTCTCATACTGCGCTATTTGAGAATACGTGGTACGAGCACATGCATAGTATAGGCACATCCAACACCAGCTGTTATGTATTATGCTCCCTCATCTAGCTGTAATACAGAGATGGAGTCTCCCTAAAGAGGTATCCTCGAATATTACACACCGTCTCCTGCACCTCTTTTTATTCAGAATAAAAGCACAGCTACAACCAACTCATGTTAGTCCTGTAACTTCACAAGTTAATTTAAGTACATTAGACAACACCCCTGAAGTCCTTCAAATCCTGACAGAAAAAGAAGACATAATGGAAGAGAATGAAGAAGGCAGGGCAAAAGAGGGCTCACACAGAGTGGGAAAAAGGGGTATTACACAGAGTGGGGAAAAAGGGATATTACACCAAGGGATTTTTAGAAGATCTCCAAACATAGTAACTATTTAGCTAACCCTACCCCCTGCTTATGTGAGTGGACCAGGTCTTAGCATTACGGGATCAGTATTTGCCCATGACAAATGACGCACACTAGAGCGAAGTTCGCATGTAGAACAAATTCGTTATGGGATGGTCCAAAGACAAATGGTCACCTAAGATGTGATAAGAAAATAGGCCAGTGTAAAAAAAATATGGGATGCAAACACACAGAGATATACATGGACAGTAGTTACCATGTGCCTTAGAATAGCAATGAAATTAACACAGTTTTCTCCTGGTTTCAGAGTACATGGGACAGTATGGATGGGGAGTAACCTCAACTTCAAGATTACCACCTACAACGCCAATACACAGGGTGGCACCTCCAGCCTGATGGATCACTATTGGATGTGTGGGGCCCGGCTCCACATGCAACTACTCCTGAACTGGAATGGCCTCTGCTCCCTCATAACTTTATAACACCCTCCCTGGTGATACCAGGTTTTAACATCTCCCTGTTACATAACTGGGCCGTCTAACGACCTCTCTTTATTAGCCTTGGACAAAAAGAACTGCAGAATACTATGGTACTACAGTTTGGAAAGAAGTCCCACAGGAATACAGAGTATTCAACTATGCCCAATTCTTTTTTGGAAGCATTATACCATTTGTTCAGCAAAACCACCTGCCCGTTGGCTCCAAGTGACATGCTAGGAGTTAATGAAGACAATCAATACAACTAAGGATGGATTCAATGCTATCATGGAAGAACTCCAAGCCCTTAGACTGATGGTA